>NC_083345.1:11838988-12162188 GCF_019175385.1 Lycium barbarum | reverse complement strand
CAGGCTTATGATTTTAATGCTATTATGAGATTATTGAGCTTATTTAATAATTTTCTCGATTTTATTCATTGTTGTTAATCTCACCTTATAATAATTATTCCTCCAAGGTAGGATAAACGATGATGATTGATCCATAATATAATCGTAGGCTACCGACCCTACGTCACTCCGATATAGTTGTGGCTTTTGATTGGGCTCTCATGCATACTTTATGTCTATGTATGTATTTTCTCACACCACGCCGCACTATAGTCGGCCGGCCATGGCACGTAGATATGCACACCACTGCAGTGGGCATGTTATGATATTTTCCCGGACGCGGGCTAATGATGATAACATCGAGCCTTAATGGCCGGGCATGATACTATTTATATGACACTGAGCCTTAATGGCCGGGCATGGTACTATATATATGTATAAAAATATTTTTTAAAAAGGCTAAGCATGCATGACACCGCCTTATGAAGCATCCAGATGTACAGCTTATCTCTCATATTCTATGTTACCTTTCATATCTATATTATATTGTTATTCATGCCTTACATACTCAGTACATTATTCGTACTGACGTCCCTTCTTGTGGACGCTGCTGCGCTCATGCCCGCAGGTAGGCGTAGAGACGGATTGGACCCGTAGGTATTCTATTAGCGAATTCTCAAGAGCACTCCACTTACTTCGGAGCTGCAGTCTATTTGGTATTGTCCTTATGATCAATATTATTCTATGTAGAGGCTCGTAAATATGTGTGTACAGTTAGATGTTTTATAGCTCTACCGGTTCATATTGTTGTATAATATATTGGTGGCTTTGTCAGCCTTATTTTGAGCTCTTGATACTTTCTTTTAGCCTTACCGGCTTTATGATATACGTTATGTTGTGGAGACCTTGTCGGTCCGCATATGAACATATGTGCTGAATGATCTGATATTCCTATGTTGGGCCTTTTCTCCGTGCAAGTGTTCTTTGAGTTATGGTTTATAATGTTCAAAGTAACGGATAAGTCAGGTGGTTCCCGGCCTACGGGTCGGAGCCCGTCATACTCTTGGTAGGAATGTGAAAAAGTGGTATCAGAGCAGTTCGTCCTAGGGAATGTCTACGAGCCGTGTCCAATAGAGTCTTGTTTATGGGTGTGAAGCGCGCCACACTTATAAACAAGAGGCTGCAGGGCATTTAGGAACCATTGACCTTTCTTTCTTATCTTAGATCGTGCCATAGAGCTAAATCATAAGATACGATGCCACTTATTTTAACCCCAAATGTTTTGATCATAGATAAGCAGTTGATTATGCCGCTACAAGGTAATTGCTGAGAATTGAAGTTGTTCATTCGAAAGGTATGTTTCTTGTTTTATTAATATGGATAAACGTTGATATAAGAACTTGAGCAAGATATTATGGGTATTTGTGATTGATCTGTGGGGCATTAGATGTGTTTTCTGGGCTGTGCGCAGGAATGAGGTAGTAAGAATTATCGAGGAAACTCTGCCGAAATTTTTACAAATTGAATTGTTTGCATGTCTATAGAGAAAGAGTAAAGGGAAAATGTGTCAATCAGCCGTTTGGTAAGTCATGATTGAAGGAACAACTATGCGACTCTTTCAAAGAAGTTTTAGAATAATATTAATTTAATTTAAAAGAGGAATCTTGGTTGGGGGAAGGGGATGACTAGTAATTAAAGAAACTGGAATAAGTTGCATTCGAGATTTCAGAGGATTGAGACCTATTGGAAACATAAAAAAAGTTGGCATTAGGAACTTCAGTACAGTATTACGATTTATAGATTAGATATATATATACACGAGATCAAGATGGGTTTGTACTCTTAGTGGAATGTTCTGCAAACTTCCAGATAGATATTATTAAGTGGAAAATAGTAAAAGAGTACTTTAAGAGCAAAGGAAATCAAGGAGGACCTTGAGGACAGAAGTACGAGAAAATGCGGTTATAAATTAATTAAAGGAAGTTATGTGATCGATGACGATAAGAGAAAGCTTAATAAATTAGTAAGGTTGGCCAAAGGTAGACAGTGATGACATATGACAGTGGACTTGGAGTAGAGATGCGATTATAAATGAAATAGGACGAATATATGAGGAATAGACATACATACGAGCAAGCTATGGTATCATAAAGGGAATAAGAAATGAACGAAGGAAGAAAGAAAAGGGTGTATTTTACTAAAATTTCATGATGAGAATAAGAATTGGCGGGACATTAGAAGGATTATGACGCATGATTATGATACAAACAATTAGTTAAGAGAAACTATGGGACACTATGAGCTAAATTAAGGAAAGGACGAATCGTGAGAATGAATGAGAGAGAGTATCGACTTTTACTGGTATGGTATAAACCCAACTCGGAATCGGGAACCAAGAGTAAGCGAATCTCAAGGGTACTGGTGAAGTGATAGCTATGAAGGAAAATTGCGGCTAAAGGAGCATGGTATAGTCGGGCATTCTATAAGGAGCTTAACGAATTTCGATGTCACTATTGATTCATTAACCTAGGGGACTATTTGGCATGACGGAAGGAAGTGGTTTGATTTGTGTCCAATATGTGTGGACATTTGACCTTATACAAGAATCCAGTTAGCAAAAGAGAAATAAGTCAAATCATGCAATGAAAGTAACTCTGTCATTATATGGACTGGAGGAGTTGAAGGATCGCTAGGGTCGGCCAAATGACTACCAAAGACGGTCAATACTCGAATGTTACTGGTATATGAGAACATTCTTAGACGAATTAGAATATTTCCAAGTACAGAAGAAGGAAGTGCACTGGCTTAAAGGAGTCGAAATTCGAGATGAACTAATATAGTAAGGATGTGCTGAAGAAAAGTGGAAATAGACTAAATACAAGTATATTATGAGACAAACATGGGAAAGAAGGCATGACAAGATAATGAAGGTTTAGCAAATCAAGGAAATAAGTTTTGTCAATGCAATACATTGTGTTCCGGGCTATGATTCGAATTGCTCGTACCAGAGAAATTTTTTGTTACAATTAAATATGCAGCAAATGTGCCCCCAAAAGGTAACAGAAGAAGTGAGAAGGCCTACAAGTGACCAAGGATAAGTATCAGGGATTAGTAAAGAGGAATCATAGCGCTGGAAGAGATGAGAGTTTTAAAAGAGGAATATTTATAGGAATTTCAATAATCGTCAAAAGAAAGAAAGACAACATGCCTATGGATAGCACGACAGCAACACTGCCTGAGACGAGAAAATAGCTCCTGCATCGTGAAATCATAAGTCACCGTTTATATTAAATTGCGAGAGCATATGTCATAGGACCATATAAATAATCGTCCCGATGAAATGGCTAGTAAAATAGTGCGGGGACGACAATGAATATTTGTAGAAGAATGAGAGCTAGTTAAGTCTCAATTAGCCACTGGTATAGGAGAGCCAAGGACTTAAAGAGGGAAGTACACTCGTATTGAAAGGAAGTTGTGATTAAGTAAGATTTTATTTTAGTCTCATGCTTATGAGTCATTTTGTAAATATGTTAAGATTAGAGGAGAGGAAATTGGAGGAAAGATTCAACCATGGATTTGAAGATATTTTGAATAGTAGATTAGCTGGAGATATGATCATTAGTATGTTGTGAGTACAATTTTGTTATGAGGGATAACAATGATGATAAGAAAATGTTGTATACAAGTATATAAGGGGTGGCGCTGAGGTTATTGTATGGGTTGAATTGAGTCCCATTTGAATATAACTCCCTTGGCTATGGTATATTTGACGCATTGGATGAGTAATTTGAAGTAGAGTAATTAATGAGAATAATATTCCATTAGCAAGGAAATGCTATGACAAACCATCTGGGCGCTACCATAGGTGGAACTATGATGACAATGCAAGGAATTAAGGAGTCTGACCAAAGAATTGACAAGGAGATGAGATGATATGTATGTAAAATCGATTAGTCCTAAGAGGGATAATCTAAAGTAGCACTAGAGAAGCAAGCAAGGAAAAGTGCCATAGCCGAATAAGAAAGTTGTCCACTAGTAGAGAAATAAAGGGCTGCGAAACAGGAGGGACTAAGTCAACGGGTGAAGTTATGGAAGTAGACGAAGATAAGATCTCAAGAAAAGGATTCAAGGATATAAATAAAGGAGATGGACATTTAAAGAATCAAGAGATCCGCTTGATTAATAAATCAAAATGATAGATAAGTGCGTCAGACTGTGGGAAAGACTTATTAAGTGAGAGTCGGGCAAAGGTTAAAAGTAGAAGGAGAACCCAAAGGAAATGATTAAAGGATATCGCGTTTAATTAGAACAATCGGGTGACAATGAAACCTCGTGGAACAAGCAACATGATGGATCTTATTGGAAAAGGAACGAATGAAGATTACAGACAAAAGAAAGAATGAAAAGATCTGATTTGCTGCATGACTAGGAATCTTGGTTATTCTTCGACAAACTTCTAATTTCACCCCTAATTTATTAGCCGAACTAAGGATTAGAAACTTTAAGAGTATATTGAAGGAAATAAATCATTAAAGAAGAGATTTGAGATGTTTTTGATATAAGTACAAGAATTACCGTTAGTTAGCCAAGTGCCAGAAGTCCAATTGAAGGAAAGAGAAATTAAGCGAGACATTTCAGTGTTAAACTAGTTAAAAGATAAAGTACCGCAAAGATTAATTCGACTGCTATTAAAAGAAAAGGATGCTAAAATGTGATCAGTCTTGAGGTTATCTTTAAGGGAGGGAGAATAAGAATAAGTAAACTCCAAGAAGACAAAGGCCTGGGACATCTGTAATACGTAACAAAGGTACATGGAGATCGAAGAGAACAAGAATTTCTGAATAAAAAGAAGATGGGATCAAAATTGAATAAAATTATATGGTAAGTACTGGATAAAAAATCATATAAGAATGTAAACGACGGAGGCTGAAGAGACAATGAGAACGATAAAGCATGAAGAGTTAGCAGACAGACAGATAATAAGAAAAGGGACGACCTTGAGTACGGGCGTAAATTTTGGCCACAAAAGAAGAAGGATAAACTGCGTAATTAGGATAAGTTCAATTTTAAATGACCTTTGTTTTGCACCGAGAAGAAGATCAAGGGAATCGTCTAACGAATCGTCTGATACTAGATGAAGAGGTACCCCGGAAAGCAGGAATAGAGGAGGCACATGCCTGCCATTAGAAGAAACCAAAGGCAATTAGTTCATCTTTGAATAGGTAGCCGGTTAACCAGACAAGCTGGAGGGACTTCCTGCCATACAGGAAAGGAAAAACCTGGGACCTGTACTCCCCAACTTGGGAACTCACCTCATAGCGAAGGGAAGGAGCCGCTTTTTATGCGATACTACTATGGTGAAGAGTGAACCGAGACTCTTTTTATTGATATTTCCCCCGGGTTTCTGCTTCATTCAAGTCTTCATTCAAGTAAGGACAAGTCCTTATCATCCCGATCGGGATAGACGGGCTTGCCTCGCTGTGGGTCAGCACTTGCAAGTAATACTGCAAGTAAGTAAAGTAAATACCGACAAATACAGGTAAGAACATTGACATCTACCTCAAAGCGAACTCTACCTCAAGATTCGAGGACGAATGTTTTTGAAGGGGGGGGGGGGGGGAGAATGTTACACCCTGCACTTTCAGAGCATGAGCATGCCATGTACTTCACCGTAGTAATGGAGTATCGGAGACGTCCTGATGTGCCGTGAAATTACGGGATATTCGATGCTAATCTCTTAAGCTTTTGTAAATATTCAAGCACTTTTGGTGTTACTTTTCGTGTGTTTATGTAATTTTGTAGGAAAAGATAGTTGGAAAGCATAACGGAACAAAATGAAGCAAAATAGGACAAGAACACACTGCACAACATGCGAATCGCATGTCATGCCTGCGGTTTCACAATCATACCGCAAAGAGTGACAGAACTCTGAAGAAGAGAAATGAAAAGTTACGCCATGTGCGAGTCCAACATGCGGCTCGCATGTTCAACATGCAGCACAACAGTTCTCACGCAAAGTATGCCACAGAACTCTGAAAAAGAGAAATGAAAAGTTGCGCCATATGCGAGTCCAACATGCGACTCGCATGTTCAACATGCGGCACAACAATGCTCACTCAAAGTGTGCCAGTACTCTGGAAAGCTTGAAGGCAAAAGCATAATGTGCGGCGGCTGAGCACGACATGCGTCTCGCATGTCTGTCTTGCGGCACACTATGCGAGACGCATGTTGCATCTGCAGGGGTACTTTTGTCTAAACTTTGTGCACGTTTATGGGAGATATAAATACCTAACTAGGGTTATGACAAGGACATTCGCTGCACTTGATATTTTCTTTTTGTGTAAGAAACATTTATGCCTGGTTGTTGAAGCTTTGAAGGAGAATCTTTCGCTCTATTTGGAGTTGTTTTCACAACAAGATTTGTAAGCATTATGACTACATTACCTATCTTTATTTCTTATTTAATGCAAATGTCTAGCTAATCTCACTAGCTAAGGTTGTGGGACCAAATGTGTTAGTAATGTGATTGGGTTTCATATTCACTCCTCATTTGTATCTTGACGATGCATTCTATCTGCTCTTCGTACCTTAACATCTTTTGATGGTTGCAAACATCAATTGTGCCTAATCACTTTCACCTTGCTTGAGAAAGAAGGTGGAAGTTAGGAAAAGGGTTAGATAGCAAGGATCTGGGTCAATACACCCATCTAATAGCCTGAGCTAGAGATAGGATGGCTAACTTGTAGCGTATTGGATGTGTATATGGTTCACATTCTAAGGCTTGAGATAGCTTAGTAATGATATTTATTAATTTGGTCGAAGGATTTTTAATAAACTTAAGCAATCCATCGTTAATCGCATCGCAACATTCAAAGAGGTTAAATTGATACCCTCTCGCATTGCTTCCCATTGGAACTGCAACCTTAGCCCCTCTCTCTAATAGTTTACATCTCATTACAATACCATTTAATTGTCAGAAATCAAACATCAAACCTAATATCATTATATCCCATTACCCTCGAAGTTTAGACTAATAGTCGAGTGTTACACGTGATAAGCCTATTTCTTCACTGTATTCTCTGTGGGATTCGACCCCAACCTTGTTGGGTTTTATATTTGACAACGACCGCTTACTCCTGATAATAAAGGTGTAATTTGGGCGTATCAAATTTTGGCGCCGCTGCCGGGGAATACGGTCTAGAAATTTACTAACTAGTGTAAAACTTTACTCTTAGTCTTTATTTCATTTCTTATTTCCTTTTTGTTGTTGTGTGTTGTGCAGGCAATATGGATGAGGAAGGTATCCAAGTCCAAAACCCACCAATAGCGGTTGGTGAAGAAGTTGTGGGGGCAGGCTATGCAACTGCAATTCAGCCCCCACCTTTGATTGGAAATTCGAGTTTCCATATAACCAACACAATGCTGCACCTGCTCAACACTAAGGGCCTGTTCGGTGGTCTACCCAAAGATGACCCGAATAGGCACCTTAGGAACTTTCTTGGGGTCTGTTCTACCAATGTGCATCCGGGCGTCTCAATTGAAGCAGTCAGGCTACGGCTCTTCCCGTACTCCCTAACGGGGGAAGCCACGGCTTGGTTAGATGATCTTCCTTCCGGGTCCATCACTACTTGAGAGGAACTGACCGAAGCATTCCTCAAGAAGTTCTTCCCTCCATCGCGGATGTTACAACTCTGTGACGAAATCAACAACTTTCGTCAACTTCCTGATGAGGCTCTCCATGAAACTTGGACTTGTTTTAAAAAGAAAGTCAAAAGCTGTCCCAAGCATGGGTTGCCCGATGGTGTGCTTCTACAAACATTTTATAGATCTCTAGATTCGGTCAACAAATCAGTGGCGAACAACATTGCAGAGGGGTCTCTTATGGATAACTCTTATTCCACCGTTTGTGAATTGTTGGATAAATTGACCGAGACTAATAAAGCATGGCACACTAGGGATTCGGAAGTGGGTGGAGGAAGTTCCTCCAAACATGTGCTCACTCGTGAGATGATTAAGAAGGAGGAAGAGAGAGATGAGTCCATGGCCAAACTTGTCACCCAAATGGACCTTCTGACAGAACATGTCATGGGTGGCGGAAGCAAAAAGGGAAATCAACCAAGATCTGGTCAACCACCCAATAGCGACTCCGTTAGTTCAAAAATTGAAGATATGTTGTCAAAGGTATTGAGGAAAGTGGAGTCCACCGACACCTTTTTCAAGGAGACTAGAGATGAGGCCAAATCCATGGGTCAAGTTGTAAGTTCACACTCCACCTCCATTAAACAATTGGAGTCTCAACTTGGCCAAATCTCAGCAATCCTAAACCAAAGGCAGAAAGGCTCACTCCCTAGTGACACAGTCGCAAATCCAAGGAACGATGGTGAACATAAATGCAATGCAATTACTACTAGGAGTGGCAAAACAATTGGGGAAAAGGCGTTGGTGAAAGAGAATATGTTGGGTGATGAAGAGAAAATGGTTGAAGAACCCATCGTTATTGAAGAAGAAGCGAACCCAAAGAATATGCGGGCTGGTATTGAAAAGCCCATGGTTAACAAGGACCTTCCGGAAATCATTGATGCCTCGGAAAGCAAGGAAGCTGCGGAGGAGGTACCAAGGGCTTCACCGCCCGTTATGAGGCCTCCCCCTCCTTTTCCCCAATGATTGGAAAAGAAAGAAGAAGATGGGAAGTTCCTCAAGTTCATCGAACGATTAAAGGATCTCTCAATAAATATTCCATTTTTTGAGGCACTTGAACAAATGCCCGGTTATGCGAAATTCATGAAAGATCTCGTGACCAAAAGAAGGAGTCCTGGCATTGAATCATTGGGAGGCACTCATCATTGTAGTGCAATAGTCACCAAAGCTTTGGTGCAAAAAAAAAAAGATCCCGGAGCATTCACAATCCCATGCACCATTGGTAAGTACAAGTTTGCTAAAGCTTTATGTGATCTTGGAGCAAGCATCAATTTGATGCCGCTGTCTATATTCAACAAGTTGGGATTGGGCACCCCCCGTCCTACCACGATAAGATTACTTATGGCGGATAGAACCGTAAAGAGGCCCATTGGTATTCTTTATGATGTGCTTGTAAGAGTGGATCAATTTATTTTTCCGGCCGATTTTGTGATCTTGGATTGTGAAGTTGACTTTGAAGTTCCCATAATCTTGGGAAGACTATTCTTAGCCACGGGGCGTGCCCTCGTGGATGTGGAAAGAGGTGATCTGAAATTTAGAATGAATGATACAGAGATCACTTTCCATATTTGCAAGTCAATGAAACAACCGGCGGATATGAGTGTTGTATCGGTTATTGGCACAATTGATGAAGCAATGGAGACAACCATAGAACATGAGCATATAGGTGATATGTTGGATGCGGTGATAATGAACTATGAATGGGACGACGAAAAAGAATTTGAGGAGATGGTCAATGCATTGATTGGAATGGGGTCTTACCACCTCAATCCAAAGAGACTCGATCTTGACTTGGAAAACCGAGCAACTCCTCCTGCAAAACCTTCAATTGTTGAGCCTCCTACTTTGGAACTCAAACCTCTTCCTTCACATTTGAGGTATGAGTTTCTTGGATCCAACAACATATTGCCCGTGATTATATCTGCCCGGTTGACGGATGAGCAAAGAGAGAGGTTGATGGTGATCTTGAGAAGACACAAAAAAGCTTTTAGGTGGAGTATTGATGATATTCAAGGGATTCCACCCGGTATTTGTACGCATAAAATTCAGCTTGACGAAGACTGTGAGCCAAGCGTTGAACATCAAAGGAGATTAAATCCTCCTATGCAAGAGGTTGTAAAGGTTGAGATAATCAAGTGGTTAGATGTCGGGGTTGTATACCCCATTTCGGACAGCTCATGGGTGAGTCCGGTTCAATGCGTGCCAAAAAAAGGTGGGATCACCGTGGTTGCGAATGATAAAAATGAGTTGATTCCCACTCGAAAGGTCACCGGATGGCGGGTTTGCATGGATTATCGGAAGCTAAATAAGTGGACCAAAAAGGAACACTTCCCAATGCCATTCATGGATCAAATGCTTGATAGGCTTGCAGGCAGAGATTATTACTGCTTCCTTGAAGGGTATTCCGGGTATAACCAAATCACCATTGCACCCGAGGACAAGAGAGAAAACTACCTTCACTTGTCCTTATGGGACCTTTGCTTTCAAGAGAATGTCTTTTGGGTTATGTAATGCACCCGCAACATTTCAACGTTGCATGATGTCTATTTTCTCCGATATGGTTGAGGAGTCCATTAAATCTTCATGGATGACTTTTCCGTGGTTGGGGATTTCTTTGATGAATGCTTGCAGAATCTTGCCCAAGTATTGAAACGATGTGAAGAGACAAATTTGGTTCTAAACTGGGAGAATTGCCTCTTCACGGTTAAAGAAGGCATCGTCTTGGGGCACAAGATTTTGGAAAAGGGGCTTGAAGTCGATCAAGTCAAAATTGAGGTTATTGTTAAGCTTCCCCCTCCAATTTTCGTTAAAGGCGTTCGTAGTTTCCTCGGGCATGCTGGGTTTTATAGAAGATTCGTCAAGGATTTCTCAAAAATAGCCAACCCTCTATGCAAATTGTTGGAGAAGGAGTCGAAGTTTGTATTTGATGATGCTTGTTTGAAGGCATTTGAGGTTTTGAAAGAGAGACTCACATCGACTCCTATCATTATTGCCCCGGATTGGTCTCAACCCTTTGAGTTGATGTGTGTTGCAAATGGATTTGCCATGGGGGCTGTTCTTGGCCAAAAGCGTGATAAGATCTTCCACCCAATTTACTACGCAAGCAAGACTCTGAACGGTGCCCAATTTAATTACACTGTCACAGAACAAGAGTTGTTGGCTATTGTGTTTGCCTTCGAGAAGTTCCGGGCTTATTTGTTGGGCACCCATGTGATTGTTCACACCAATCATGCAGCCCTACGTTACCTCATGACAAAGAAAGATGCAAAACCGAGGTTGATACGTTGGGTCTTTCTCTTGCAAGAGTTTGACTTTGAAGTCAAAGATAGAAAGGGGTGTGAAAATCAAGTGGCGGACCACTTGTCTCGTCTTGAAGAGGGTGGGCGTCCATTGGATGGCCTAGAAATCAATGAGTCATTTCCGGATGATCAAGTAATAGCGGGGTCGCATGACATGATCCCTTGGTATGCCGATTTTGTAAACTTCCATGCAAGTGACATTATGCCGGTGGATTTGAACTTCCACCAAAAGAAGAAGTTTTTGAGTGATGCCCGGAAATTCTATTGGGATGAGCCATATCTATTCAGAGTTTGCGCCGAAAACATCATAAGGAGGTGCATACCCCAAGCAGAAATGATTCCCATCATCGAAGCTTGTCACTCATCACCGGTTAGTGGACACCATAGCAGTGCAAGAACGGCGGCTAAGGTTCTGCAAAGTGGCTTTTATTGGCCTACAATCTATCAAGATGCACATGATTTTGTGAAAGCTTGCGATCAATGTCAAAGGCATGGAGGCATCTCGAGGAGGCATGAGCTACCGATGACACCGATTCTTGAGGTCGAATTGTTTGATGTATGGGGCATTGATTGCATGGGTCCATTTGTAAGCTCCTACAGCAACAAGTACATTCTGGTGGCAGTAGACTACGTGTCCAAATGGGTGGAAGCCATCGCGCTCCCCAACAATGAAGGAAGAAGTGTCACTGCATTCTTGAAAAAGTATATTTTCTCAAGATTCGGAACTCCAAGAGCAATTATTAGTGACGGGGGCTCTTATTTTTGCAATCGATTATTCAAAACTCTTCTTGAGAAGTATGGAGTCAAGCATAAATTTACCACCCCGTATCATCCCCAAACAAGTGGCCAAGTTGAAGTTTCAAATAGAGAAATCAAGAGCATACTTTCCAAAATAGTAAGTGCTAACTGGACTGATTGGTCAAAGAAATTGGATGATGCTCTATGGGCATACCGAACAGCCTACAAGACCCCAATTGGCATGTCTCCTTATCAATTAGTGTTTGGAAAATCTTGTCATCTTCCGGTGGAACTCGAACATAAGGCATTGTGGGCCTTGAAAAACCTGAATTTGGAATGGGGTGATCCCTCAGACTTGAGGTTGGAGCAGCTTAATGAGCTCGATGAATTTCGATTTAGAGCATATGCGAGCTCTTCACTCTACAAGGCCCGCATGAAGCACTTCCATGATAAAAAGATCTTGCCAAGAGAATTTAGCCCCGGGGATCGTGTATTGTTGTTTAATTCAACGCTCAGGTTGTTTCCTGGAAAATTGAAATCCAAATGGTTTGGGCCCTTTGAAGTGACACAAGTATACCCGCATGGAGCGATCGAAATAGCTTGTCCGAACGGAGATCGTATCAAGGTGAATGGACAGCGAGTTAAGCAGTACTTGGGCCTCCCGAATGAGTTGGAAACAAAGAGTATTGAGGAGATCTACCTCAATGAACCATGAAGGAAAAGTCACAACGTCGTGCTGCGATGTAAAAATCAAGCGCCTCTTGGGAGGCAACCCAAGTTGGTATTGTGATGCTTTGATTGTTTTTGTTTTGTGATGTACATGTACGTTGTTATGTGTTTGTTTTGTTGTTTCAGTGATTAGGAAGATATGGGATCTATACACGGACTAATCAAGGGAACATGCCCAAGTGTAAAAAAAAAAAAAAAAAAAAAAAAACTTTGCAGTTTCACTGCATCTTCATAGGTTCAACATGCGAAACCGCATGTGAAGTCGCAAGTGCTGCCACAAAAATTGTGGAATTGGTCATTCTCTGACATGAAATGCGTTTGAACTGCAGTCACGCATGTTCAACATGCGAGACGCATCATTGGCCGCAAAGCGAGCCACAGGTAAGTGAGGTGCGGGTCAACTGACCCGACCGGACCCAATTCTTCTCTTTTAAATTAAACGATTCCCACGTATTCCTATCAGTTTCAATTCTCCCTCTCCACCGTTTCATCTTCTCCTCTCTCTCTTCTATCTGCTATTAGTGCAAATCAACAACTGAAAATCCGCTTTGATTGTGTGCCTCTAAAGATTGACTGTGGAAGAAAGCACTCATTTCTTCATTTTCTGTGGAGTTCAGGTACAGACCCTTTTACCCTGATGATAGGTGGTAAGAATGGGATACTAATGCTAAATACACTCTGATGATCCTATGAAATCAGTGATTGATGATTTTCTTGCTGTGTTCCTAAATAATTCTTGCTTTGTTTCGAAAAATGAAATCAATGATTGCTGGTTATTTTTTCAGTGTTAGACACGTATTTGGTATATTACCCAAGAATGAATGCTTTCTTGTTTACCTGTTGGGTAGGTGTTTGGGGGGAACCGAAATATTTAGAATAGTCGCTTGCGTTGGTATCGCCTACTTCATGTTTGAGAAAATTTCCCAAAGATCTTAATTTCTTATTCCGTCATTTTATTCCCGCTTGAATTCGTCGCTTTCCCCAATGATAGACGGTGTGACAACCCTCTTAAGGGAATAAGTTCCGAGGTTGGACGTGGAACGGGTGAACGGGTGTGAATTAGAGGGACAAATCATAGGTGTCACACTTTGCGTTACAAAGTGAGACTCACATGTCAAACATGCGGAGTCACAGTTGTCTCGCAAAGTGTGACAGAAGGTTCACCAACAATGGGACATGAATGTCACACTTTGCGGTTCAACATGCGACTCGCATGTCAGTCATGCGGAATCGCATGTTGTGACGCAAAGTGTGACAGCAATGCATAATGCGCCTTAAATTCTTTGTCATTTTCATTTTTTGGGTTTTACATCCGCTTGGCTTATATTTGCATTTCAGAACACCATAAAGATAGTATTCCATGTGTGGTTGCAGGATGGCAAGGACTAACCGAGCAAAGGACACCCCTCCTGTAGCGGAGAAGCAAGCAGCCGGTTCGCGAAAGCGGAAGGCCCCATATACCAACGTCCCTCAGTCTGAAGAGGGGACGTCTACAGCTCAGGATGCACCACGGGCCTCTCAACCGGCTAGAACCACAACAGGGGAACCGGAGAGTGATGTCAATGTGGCAAGGAGGCAAAGAAAGGCCGAGCATGAGATTCGATTTGCTATTGAGAGGTCCAAAGCACTATACTATGCTTGGTGCAAGGTTAAGGAGGATGGTAACCTCACCCGGGGTTTCCATGAGGAGAAACAAGTGAGCCGCAATGGGCTACGGGCATCATATCCCGAATTGGTACAAAAACTGGAAGCCCAGCGGTGGGAATCGTTCACGAACCATCCTGGAGACTACTGTCAAACGTTAGTAAGGGAGTTTTATGCCAATTATGGGGCCTTGTTGAACAGCAAACGAGTGCGTCGGCAATCCAAAAAATCAATTGATCACATTAATTGGGTGCTGGTGAGGGGTGTTGAGGTGGACTGCTCCGCCGAGAAAATAAATTTGTACATTTGTGGATACTGGGAAGATGAATTGAAGGGGGAATGGCCACCTGCCTATTCTGAATACACTTGAATAAAGGACGTTCCAGCTGATTATCGTGAGTGGGTAGCGTCAGTGATTTCGACTAGGACACCAGATTGGATAGACCCAGCGGTTAGCATCCACAAGAGTACCCTCAGCCTTCAAGCTAAGTTATGCTTGTCCATCGTATCCTCCAGAATCATGCCTTCTAAGAATGATACTATGCTTTCCATCGACAAGGCAGTTCTAATCGTCTCTCTCATGTCAGGGTATCCAGTGAACTTGGGAGAGATCATCCAGCACGAGATTAAGGAACAGACTCATCATAAAAACACATCTTTCCCCTTTCCTTGCATGATCACTGCCTTTTGTCGGAAAGCTGGAGTCCCTCAGTTCGAAAGGATTGATATACCTTTGAAAGCGGATCAAACGATTGACATCACCGGACTTGAACCGAGGACCAGACGGAGGAAAGAGGCTGAGCACCCGCGGGAATCAGTTACCGAGTTAGACCCACACATTAAGGACACTTCGTGTCTGAGCCCAACTGTTCCTGCCGCCCCCTCGAGTCCTGAGCTTTCAAGTGAGCCAGCAGCAGCCACAGACACAGCCCCCTCCACTTCCAGGGCTACTCCCTCAGCTTCATCAACGGGGGCCACTATTCCCAGGGAAGGCATGCGTCTAATCTGTCTTGCGGACGCTAAGGTAAATAAATTGGTGACTGAGCTGCCTGGGTTCATCAAGGATGCCATTGAGCTGGCATTGGCTCCACAGGTTGCAGCCCTTGAAGAGGTCAAAAGAGAACAACAGAAATTAAATGATCGGTTGCAGTCGATCGAGCTTCGCTTACAGCGAGTCGAGGGTGGTCGTGCGGAGGACTTACCCTCCATCTGAGCTGATCTGGCACAGGCCCGTACAGCGAGTCAGGAGTTTGATCCATCCCACATTGGCCCTATCTTACCCTCAGCGGCAGAGCTTTTCTCCACAAGGCCCGCTGAGCCGCAGGACGACCTTGCTTCCGAGGAGGATGAAGAAGAGGCCGAAGAAGAAGATGAGGGTGAGTATGCAGATGATGATGAGAATCAGCGGTTGGATAGAGCTCGCAAGGAAGCCTTGGCGGCTGGAGTTGATAGAGAAGATGTAGACACCATGGTGGGGGTACAGAGGTCAATAGAGGAGCAACTTGGGACCGTAGGCACAGACGATGATCCCACACAGGCCAGTGGGATTGTCACCTCCGACCCCATTCAGGAGACTTTGAGCGGATCGCCTGACCTCACACCACCATTGGAAATAATCCCGGCTGTCCCGAGTCCTGCTCCTCCGGCTGCTCGTCCGGACGCTTAAGGCGTCTCAGTGAGCTTCCTACCTCCTGATTTTGTGTAGTAAATGCATATGGGGACATAGCATGTATTTTTGTTGGGGGTGGGAGCATATGTTTTTGTTGGGGGTGTTATTGTCGTTATGTTTTCTTTTTAGCTTTTGGGTTAAAGTAGTATAAAGCAACTCGACTTGTATAGTGACAGTTTAATCAGTTTTGGCATATAAAAAAAAATAAAAATAAAAAACCTTTTTCTTTACATGATGCACGTAGTGACATAGCGTTTGCTGATAAGGATGTATTGGCCGTGAAGATCTGGTTGAGAAGCAATTAGAAAATAGTGTAGTAATTCATGTGATATCTGTGTGAGGTTTTTATCATTCGTGTCTTGTACATAATTGTGATCTAGAACTGCCCGAAAAGTATATCAAGGCGAAATCCTAAATGACACCTTGCTTGAAAAAGGATGTTAGGCTTTCTTTGGATTGTCACTAAAACCTTAAAATTGCCTACCCTATGCATATTTTCCCTAGTCAACCTCTTTGGGCCTTTAACCTTTTTCTTTGGCAACCAAGTTACAAGCCTTAACCTTTTATTTCTTTTGATCTATCTATTGGAATCCTACCTCCCGGAGTACTTTGAAAGAGTAAACACAGGCTAAAAGCCTAAGTTTGGCGGTGATGGTTGGAAAAATTTGTAATGTGGAAGTCGGTTAAAAGGTGAAAGGGTTATCTAAAATATATATATATATATATACTTATATAGAAAAGAGAAGTTTTGAATAAAGGAAAGACTAATGGGTAAAAAGAACAGATGAAGAAAAAGGGTGGAAAAGTTTTAAGGGATGCGTGCTTTGATTGATTGAAATGTGTCGTGCTCCGAGAGGTTTTTGAGTCACTCGGACCCAAACTGTGCCCTATCCTAACCAAAAGCCCACAAAACTACCCACAAGTCCTAACTGATTTCAAATGAGGTGTGTTTACATTAGTGGAGAAATACTTAAAGGGCAAGCCTATGGCATCGTATTTGTGTGCTTGTACACATTCTTGGAGTGTGAGTTGTTCTCTTCTCTTTCGTCTGTTGTCCCATTTATTCTTGTGAATATTTGCATTCCGGGACTTTCGTTGGTCTTTTGTGAGGGCATATGGATTACAAAACTTGATAAAAGAATTGCTTCCCGACTTAGCATTCGAGGAAAATTCCTTAAAGCGAAACACATTGCACCACCTAATGAAATGTTTAGGTTTCACTCAACGTCCCGAATACATGCTTGTAACTGAAAACTATCACCATCGTAGCCAATGTTGTTTTTGAAATGCTTGAACGCCTGTCTTGTGTCTCGGTTTTGTTTTAGTTGCTTGAGGACAAGCAAAAGTTTAAGTTGGGGGTGTTGATGTGCCGTGAAATTACGGGATATTCGATGCTAATCTCTTAAGATTTTGTAAATCTTCAAGCACTTTTGGTGTTACTTTTCGTGTGTTTATGTCATTTTGTAGGAAAAGATAGTTGGAAAGCATAACGGAACAAAATGAAGCAAAATAGGACAAGAACACACTGCACAACATGCGAATCGCATGTCATGCCTGCGGTTCCACAATCATACCGCAAAGAGTGACAGAACTCTGAAGAAGAGAAATGAAAAGTTGCGCCATGTGCGAGTCCAACATGCGGCTCGCATGTTCAACATGCAGCACAACAGTTCTCACGCAAAGTGTGCCAGAGAACTCTGAAGAAGAGAAATGAAAAGTTGTGCCATATGCGAGTCCAACATGCGACTCGCATGTTCAACATGCGGCACAACAATGCTCACGCAAAGTGTGCCAGTACTCTGGAAAGCTTGAAGGAAAAGCACAATGTGCGGCGGCTGAGCACGACATGCGTCTCGCATGTCTATCTTGCGGCACACTATGCGAGACGCATGTTGCATCTGCAGGGGTACTTTTGTCTAAACTTTGTGCATGTTTATGGGAGATATAAATACCTAACTAGGGTTCTGACAAGGACATTCTCTGCACTTGATATTTTCTTTTTGTGTAAGAAACATTTATGCCTGGTTGTTGAAGCTTTGAAGGAGAATCTTTCACTTTATTTGGAGTTGTTTTCACAACAAGATTTGTAAGCATTATGACTACATTACCTATCTTTATTTCTTATTTAATGCAAATGTCTAGCTAATCTCACTAGCTAAGGTTGTGGGACCAAATGTGTTAGTAATGTGATTGGGTTTCATATTCACTCCTCATTTGTATGTTGACGATGCATTCTATCTGCTCTTCGTACCTTAACATCTTTTGATGGTTGCAAACATCAATTGCGCCTAATCACTTTCACCTTGCTTGAGAAAGAAGGTGGAAGTTAGGAAAAGGGTTAGATAGCAAAGATCTGGGTCAATACACCCATCTAATAGCCTGAGCTAGAGATAGGATGACTAACTTGTAGCGCATTGGATGCGTATATGGTTCACATTCTAAGGCTTGAGAAAGCTTAGTAATGATATTTATTAATTTGGTCGAAGGACTTTTAATAAACTTAAGAAATCCATCGTTAATCGCATCGCAACATTCAAAGAGGTTAAATTGATACCTTCTCGCATTGCTTCCCATTGGAACTGCAACCTTAGCCCCTCTCTCTAATAGTTTACATCTCATTACAATACCATTTAATTGTCAGAAATCAAACATCAAACCTAATATCATTATATCCCCTTACCCTCGAAGTTTAGACAAATAGTCGAGTGTTACACGTGATAAGTCTATTTCTTCATTGTATTCTCTGTGGGATTCGACCCCAACCTTGTTGGGTTCTATATTTGACAACGACCGCTTACTCCTGATAATAAAGGTGTAATTTGGGCGTATCACGTCCCATGAAGTTTTGGAAGGTACAAGTCATGGGAAGTACATAACAACGAATTAAAAGACGAATTACGATCTCGTAATTCGCAACCGGGAAGGACAATCTTGAAACACAAGAACATGACCATTATCAAGTATAATAAATGATAAATATCATGTAGGGGGAGTTGTGGGAGATTCCAAAACCAAGAAAATCAATGAAAATAAGTTTGTCAAAAATTTGGAAAAAGTTGGCAGAATTAAGGATAGAATTTTGGACAAATTTAGAGGGGTATATCTCCAGGTATATTAGGAGTTTTAAGGTGTTTTAAAAGCCTAAAATGAATTTCGTTGAGTCTAGTTTCCAACACAATGAACCGCTCATCGATACGACGTCGGAATAGATAATTATGGACATTACAATCTAGGCGTGCAAAGCAGGGCGCGCTGCTACAGTACTGCAACAGTAATGCTACAGTACTGATACAGTGCCACCGACTTGGACACCCTATATAAGGGTTAAAACCCCAAATTTTCTCCATAATAATTCTCCCAAATTTTCTAGAGATCATCCACCATATGAGAGCATGCACATAACATAAAAGTGAGGATTCTGAGTAATTTCAAGTGACGGAGTATTAATCGAGGTCCGGGTAACGTGTAGTCACGATTATAGTTTTGTCTTGCGTTGGAATTGGCTTGGATTCAAAGTAAATATTGAAGATATTGCTGCTCTAGCAATAATAAGGTATGAATCTCTCCTTATTAATATTAATTTCAGTTTATTTACGGAGATAAAGTTATTAAATAGTTGTATGATAAGTTGGATAGTTGAGAAACTTGGAAAACATCATGTGGGATGTTTTATGGAGCCTATTGGTGTTGATAATGTTGTTTTGATATTGGTATTGTTGTTGGTCATTGGATTGTGATTTCGGGCTAGGCATATAAACAGGGGGGATGCTGCCCGAATTTCGGCAGATTCTAAATGGATTTAAATTGAAGGCTTAAGATAAGCATGTGACAATGATCCTAACAATAGTATGAATGGTTTACATGTAGATTTACGAGCTTGGAAGGATAAACGTTGAATAGTTAAGGAGACCAAAAGGTATGTTAAGGCTATTCCTCTTTCTTTTAATGGCATGATAGATTTCCTATGAACACATACACACTGTTACACCCCGCACTTCAGTGTTACACCCCGTACCTCAGACAAGCACTGGTTAAATTTGAATATAAGTATGTCGAGCTATGGCTAGGTAAAACAACTTTGGAGCGTGAGGAACGAAGAATTATTAAGTATATTGTTTAAGTCAAGGATGAATTATGATCTTGTAAGTCGTAACCGGGAAGGACAACCATGGAACCAAAGGACATGACCATTATCAAGTATGATTAGTTATAAATATCATGTATGGAGAGTTTCTAAAGATTTTGGGATTAAGAAAATCGAAGAAAATAAATTTGATGAAAAATTTGGGAAAAGTTAGCAGGATTTTGGGCAGATTTTTCGTCAATGTTGGAAGGGTATATCTCCTAGTATATTAGGAGTTTTAAGGTGTTTCAAAAGCCTAGAATGAAGTTCGTCGAGTCTAGTTTCCAACTCAATAAGCCGCTCATCGATACGACATCAGAGTAGAGAATTATGGACGTTACAAGTTAGGCTGACAGAGCAAAAACGTGCGCTACAGTAACTGATACAGTGCCACCGACTTTACCCACCTATAAAAGGGTTAAAATCCCTCCTTTTGGTCATAATAATCTCCCAAATATTCCAGAAAAATCAGCAAGCAAAAGTGAGCATATTTACCTCATAAAAGTGAGGATTCTGAGTAATTTCAAATGACGGAATATTAATCGAGGTCCAGGTAACGTGTAGTCGCGATTATACTTTTGTCTTGCATTAGAATTGGCTCGGATTCAAAGTAGATATTGAAGATATTTCTGCTCTAGCAAGAATAAGGTATGAATCTCTCCTTATTAATATTAATTTCAGTTTATTTACGGAGATAAAGTTATTAAATAGTCGGATAACAAGTTGGATAGTTGAGAAACTTGGAAAACATCGTGTGGGATGTTTTATGGAGCCTATGGGTGTTGATAATGTTGTTGTGATGTTGGTATTGTTTTTATTGTTGTTGGTCATTGGATTGTGATTTTGGGCTAGGCATATAAACAGGGGAGATGCTGCCCAAATTTTGGCATATTCTAAATGGATTTAAATTGAAGGCTTAAGATAATCATGTGACAATGAGACTAACAATAGTATGAATGGTTTACATGTAGATTTACGATCTTGGAAGGATAAACGTTGAATAGTTGAGGAGATCAAAAGGTATGTTAAGGCTATTCCTCTCTTTTAAACGCATGATTCTTTTCCTACCAACCCATACATGAATTCTATAAAAATCCTCATTTCCAAGAATGTTAGAGATTCATGACTCTTAAAGTTTTTATGGCGATAAAGATGAATAATTTTTTTTTATGATAACCATAACGATGATTATGAGGGATTTGTTTATCAAAGCTCCAAGGCATACAGATTTCATGTTATTATGAGATGATTTTATTCATAGAGATTTCCAAGTACATGAACTTTATATTATTATGAGGTGATTGAGCTTACTTTGCAATTTCTTAATTTCCTTTATTGTTGGTAATCTCACCTTATGGCCCTGGTTCCTTCAAGGTGGGATAAACGATGATGATTGATCCATAATATAATTGGAGGCTATCGACCTTACGTCACTCTGATATAGTTGTGCCTTTTTATTGGGCTCTTATGCAAGCTTTATATATATATGTATGTATTTTCTCACACCGCGCCGCGCTATAGTCGGTCGGGCATGGCACGTAGATGTGGGCATGTTATGATATTGCCCTGGACGCGGGAGGCCCGGACACGGGCTAATTATGATAACACCGAGCCTTAATGGCCGGGCATGATACACCATATATATGAAACCGAGCATTAATGGACAGGCATGTTACTATATATATGTATAAAAATATTTTTTTAAAAGGCTAAACATGCATGACACCGCCTTATGAGGCATCCAGATGTACAGGTTATCTCTCATATTCCATGTTACCTTTCATATCTATATTATGTTGTTATTCATGCCTTACATACTCAGTACATTATTCGTACTGATGTCCCTTCTTGTGGACGTTGCACTCATGCCCACAGGTAGGGAGGGAGACAAATCAGACCCGTAGGTGTTCTATCAGCGGATTCTCAGGAGCGCTCCACTTAATTCGGAGCTGCAGTCTATTTGGTATTGTCCTTATGATCATTTGAATTCTATGTAGAGGCTCGTAGACGTGTGTGTACAGTTAGATATTTTGAGATACTTTACTATTAGCCTTGCCGGCTTTATGATATACGTTATGTTGTGGCGTCCTTGTCGATCCGCATATGTACATATGTGTTGAATGAACGGATATTCCTATGTTGGGCCTTTTCTGCGTGCAAGTATTCTTTGAGTTATGATTTATAATGTGCAAAGTAACGGATAAGCCAGGCAGTTCCCGACCTACGGATCGGAGCCCGTCATACTCCTCGTAGGGGTGTGACACACACCTTCCATAATACCTTATTTCTGAAAATACTAGCAGTTCATGATTCTCAAAATCCTTATGATGCTAAAGACGAATGTTTTCTATAAGTTTCATGATGAGGATTATAATGATCCCATTTCTGGAGATTCCAAAGTTATGGTTTTAATGTCATTATGAGATTACTGTGCTGGTTTCAAGATTTTGATTATGTTTGTTGATGTTGATCTCATCTTATGATTTTGCTCAAAAGGAATGATTCCTATTTTATGATTCCGTATATGTTTCCATAACTCTCTTACTTCCAAAAGTTTGAAGTTCATGATTCTTAAAAACTTCTTATGATACTTAAGATGAGATGTTTTCTATGATGAACATGATGATGATGATCTTAATTCTAGAAATTCTAAAGCTTATGATTTTAATGCTATTGTGAGATTATTGAGTTTATTTCATGATTTTATCGATTTTATTCATTGTTGTTGATCTCACCTTATAATAATTGTTCCTCCAAGGTGGGATAAACGATGATGATTGATCCATAATATAATCGGAGGCTACCGACCTTACGTCACTCCGATATAGTTGTGGCTTTGATTGGGCTCTCATGCATGCTTTATATATATATATATATATGTATGTATGTATTTTCTCACACCGCGCCGCGCTATATTCAGCCGGGCATGGCACGTAGATATGCACACCACTGCAGTGGGCATGTTATGCTATTGCCCCGGACGCGGGCTAATGATGATAACACCAAGCCTTAATGGTCGGGCATGATACTATATATATGACACCGAGCCGTAATGGCCGGGCATGGTACTATATATATGTATAAAAATATTTTTTTTAAAAGGCTAAGCATGCATGACACCGCCTTATGAGGCATCCAGATGTACAGACTATCTCTCATATTCCAAGTTACCTTTCATATCTATATTATGTTGTTATTCATGCCTTACATACTCAGTACATTATTCGTACTGACGTCCCTTCTTATGGACGTTGCGCTTATGCCCGCAGGTAAGCATGGAGACGGATCAGACACGTAGGTATTCTATCAGCGAATTCTCAGGAGCACTCCACTTACTTCGGAGCTGCAGTCTAGTTGGTATTGTCCTTATGATCAATTGTATTTTATGTAGAGGCTAGTAGACGTGTGTGTACAGTTAGATGTTTTATAGCTCCACCGGTTCATATTGTTGTATAATATATTGGTAGCCTTGTCGACCTTATTTTGAGCTCTTGATACTTTACTGTTAGCCTTGCCGGCTTTATGATATACGTTATGTTATGGCGACCTTGTTGGTCCGTATATGAACATATGTGCTGAATGATCGGATATTCCTATGTTGGGCCTTTTCTCCGTGCAAGTGTTCTTTGAGTTATGGTTTATAATGTTCAAAGTAACGGATAAGTGAGGTGGTTCCTGACCTACGGGTCGGAGCCCGTCATATTCCTGGTAGGGGTGTGACATACACCCCCTAACTTTGGTTTGAAAATCAAACTCCCCCCTCAACTTTGAAGAATAGACACTCTTCCCCCTTTATCCTATGCATGCAATGACTATTTCACCCTTATTTTTTTTCAATCCTCCATTTATGTAATACATTTTTATTTATATATAATATTTATTTATTTATTTAATCTAGGTATTTATAGATTCTTATTTTAAGTTTATTAACATTATAAGTAGAATAATACTTTTATGAATTTGTAACAAAAATATAATGCTATTTTTTATGATTGTTATTTCAATATTATATGCAGTAAGTATGTATGTATATGCATGTCTGTATATTTAAGTTTCACTTCTCTCTTATTCTCTATTATTTATATAAATAAACAAGTTTTGGTTGTCTCCAATGGAATATTTCTTAAATTATAATAAAATTCATTTAAAATATAAATAAATAAATTTTAAAAATTTACCTCTATTTTTTTAATTTTTTTTTGCATTACCTACATAGAAATATATTTATAAAGTTATTATGACCTGTTATTTTTCACTTGTATAAATAAATATTAATTTTTTTATTATTTTTAATAAAATTAATTTTTTGTTTATTCTGCTAATTTATTTTATTATAGAACATCATTAACTTACATACTCAATTAATATTTCTCAATGTTTACTTTGCGTAGAAGATAATATTAAGTTTTTATCATAAATTTGTTACATAAATTAAAAAATAAAAAATAACATAATTTTAAAGAAGTAAAAAAGAAAACATAAGTTAATATTGTAAGGATAAAGTAGGCATTTTAAAAAGTCAATTAGTATAAAGGGGGAGAATGTCTATTGTTCAAAGTTAAGGGGGGAGTTTGATTTTTAAAGCAAAGTTAGGGGCGTAAATGATTTTCACCCATATAATATATCATTCATTCAAACCAAACCAGATTATCAAAATCTATAATATATAATTCAATCAAACCAAACCAGATTATCATAATCTAACTGGTCAAATGTTTGAGACAGATAAGCAAGCTGGAGCCATCCACGAGGTGTATATATATAGTACTAATATGGAAGAGAAAAAAACTTAAAACCCTAAAACCCAAAGCAAACACAAAGTCCAATGAGTTCTCACTCAAGAAAAAACTCCAACTCCTTCCCCAATTTGGCTGATGATGTGATCACTCACATCCTGTCAAAACTCCCAGTTGAATCTCTTCAACGTTTTAAAATTGTATGCAAACTTTGGTGTTCAACCATAAAGGACCCCAAATTCATCAAGTCTCAAATCGACGAATCGTCCTTCAATATTAATCATCAAAAAATTCTCTTGATTTCATCGAAAATAGCTCCATCGCCTTGTTTGGAGTATAACATGTTGGCGTTTAACATCGGTTCGACGTATGCATCATCGCTTAGCATTAATTCTCAAGTTGTTTCTCTCCAACCACCAAGCTTTTTTATGTCCCAAGATGTTTCTTATCCATTGGTGAGTTCTTGTAACGGCTTGTTATGTATGGTGTATAGCTTCAAAATATTTTTATGGAATCCTGTGATCGGGAAATATAAAACTGTTGACAAGCCGGATCATTACGTGTTGAAACGTGTTAATTGTTATGAATCAGCGCTATATGGTTTTGCGTATGATTCTGTTACTGATGATTATAAGATAGCTGCTACATTTGTGATTAAAGCAAAGAATAGCCGTTACATTGTTGGAATATACTCGGTGAATAGTGAGTCTTGGAAAAAGATTCGCACTATTCCTGCTGGCTATCGCTTGTTCGATCAAAATCCAGTCTCATTAGATGGTACTATTAACATGATGGCAACTAGAAATGATGATAGTGCATTTGATAAGTTTGCGATTATTTCTTTATTGGTGTCTGATGAGAAATTTGTTGTAACGCCCATCCCATTGCAATACTGTGGGAATCATATGAAATTGTCTAATTTTGCTAATCGTCTCTATCTTTCGGTGTTTGTTGAGATGGATTTTTTGGTGTGTTCCTTGGAGAAAGATGGAGAATGGTGGACATGGACTAATGTCATGAAAATTCCTACATTAGGCTCACTCATTGGAATTGGAAATCACAATTGCTACTTGGATGATATTATATGTTTGAAGGAAAATGGAAATATCTTATGGAGGAAAACGGATGGTGGTTTTCTGGAGTACAATGTGCAGAATGAAGAAGTAACTGAGTTTACCCTGAATCAAATTCCGCCAACTACTGATGTATCCATCTTGTTCACTGAAAGTTTTGCCTCCTTGAAAGTTCCGTGGGACTAGAAAATTTGACTATCAAACTATATTTTGTTGTATTAAATTTGCATTGTATTACCCTGATTTTTGCGTGATCATTAATGAGATTCTTATGCTCTCTGACGCTCGAATTGTTGTGTTGCAGTTAGTAATTTTTGCTGTAGTTTGTTAAAGTTATACATTTGACTGTAGCCCCTTTCCATTATCGAATGATTATGTTATCTTGTCAAATGGTGTTAATTATTAGAAATGTTGCTACTTTTCAAGAAAGAATGTCTCTCTTGGCAAAAAGAAGACCCGTCAAGAATGGGCACCTTTAATTTGTTGCTCTATAAACAGGAGGACCAGCTGAAATTTTCAATATGACATTGAAAAAAGAGTTTACCTAATATCGTTTTCAGATTTACAAAGTGAATTCCCGAACTTAGAATGAGAGTTCTAAGGAATTCTGCAATATTACTAGTTGTGGAATTCACAAAGCTTTTCGGTATGCTGGAGAGTGTTTGCTATTAACTTGATAACAGCAAACATTGTGTGGAATAAGTAGTTCTCCGAGGATAGCAATTCATTTGCGCCCTCAAAGACCTACCTATCTTGTACTTCTATTAGTTCATTACCCTGGTATGTTGTTGCTGCTGCTTTTTCTATCAAGATTCTATCAGAAACTTTACTTGGAAGGTTATACAACTCAAGAGTATGGTCTTATTTTACCAATTCATTTGGTTTAAGACTATATTTCAGTAAACTCAACGGACTCTTATAAATGGAACTGGTGGAGAAAAACCAGGCTATTAATAATACAATGTGGTCCCTTCTCATTTGGATTTTTATTCCTGGGAGCTATGGAAAAAAACGGTGTGTAGTCAAGTATGAAACAGTAGCTAATGTTTTTTAAAGGCGGAATGGCTTGGTACGCCCTGTACTTGTCCATTTTTGTCATTCCAATGTTCATACTTACGAGTTTGTCAACCAAACACTCTACACTTTAAAACTTAGCATTTTAAACTCTTTTTCGGCCCGGTCATGGTGCGTGTAATACAACCGTTTACACGTCTTTTTAAAACGCCACATAGAAATTCCAATTTTCTTTTTTTTTCTTTTTTTAAAAAAGGAAAAGGTTGGCATCTTCAAATCAGTATTTTCCGGTGGTATTGTACCCTTGTCGCCTCCCTTGTTATGTTCGTTCTCTTCGTCAACTAGCTTGTATGTTTCCTACATTCTCATCTCAAAAGTTCGTCTTTTTAATTGATTTACTAATTGAAATGACTGTAAAAAGAAATGGATTTAAAGGATTCATATAGTCGGCTTCAATTAAGTTTGGATCGAGCTCCGGCAACGATGGCGGGTTGTTGTTGTTGTGGTAGTATGCGGTGGTGGAAGATGGTGGTGCAACATATGGGTAGGCGGTGCCTGACGGTGGTGGGTTTGGTGGCGGTGCTCCGTTTGTAGCTGGTCTATTGGTGTCGGAGAGGGATTTGAACCAAGAAACTCCACCGATTTGGATGTCTCCACGATTTGAATCACGAAATCTTAATGGATGGGTGGCGGTAGCGGTGAACGAGGAAAATAACATGGGTTGGGGGTTGGGAATTTTTTCTTAATTATTTTTTGTTTTCTTCTTTTTTTCCTTTTTAAAAGTTTTGATTTTAATTAAAATTATCACATTCACGCTCTTAATATGTGTGATTCTCACACACTTTGTCCAACACAACACGACTAATTAATACCACATATGTTTTGTCAACGGTCAGAAAGGTTTTAAATGCTCAATTTTAGAGGGTAGAAGGGTTTAGTTGACAAATTCATAAGCACGAACACCAGATGACAAAAATGGATAAGTACAAGGGCCTACCAAGCTATTCCGTTTTATCTAAATTAATATTCATTGCTAGGTTATACCTGTTTCACGTGTATCTATGTGTATTATAATACCAGTTAAAAAATAAAGTCAATTAAATTCAACTATATTTTACCTGCTTCGCGTGTATTCAGCTGTATTCAAAAACACAATTTTTCCTTCAGAAACACAAAAAACAAGAGAATAAAAAATATACACTGTATTTACACTCAAATATGAAGAAACGGCCAAATCCAGCCAAATATCCAAAGAAAATACAAAATAAATTGTATTTAAAAATGGAGAATACAATCAAATCTGATCGAACTCCGGCGAAATATAAAATACATTGTATTTATATGTCACACCCCGACGAGGAGTATGACAGGCTCCGACCCGTAAGCCGAAGTCACCTGACTTAACTGTTACTTGGACATCACATACCATAACTCAAGAACGTCTGCTCGCGGAAAAAGGAACCAACATTAAGGTATTCGATAAATCAACACACGTATATATACACATGCAGACCGACAAGGTCGCTACAACATCAAGTATATCTCAAAGCCGACAAGGCAATTAAAACATGTCAAGAAGCCAAAACAAGGCCGACAAGGCCATACATAATATTTACATATCCCACAATGTCTATGAGCCACTAGGAGTATACCTATGAACATATATAACACCAAAAGAAAAATACCAAAAGATAGCAAGCCCCGAGTAGAGGTACTTGCTAGCACCGCTGAAGCTGGGAAGTCCTACTGCGGTTGCTCTTCAACAAATCTGTCAGGGCCAGCAGCACGAAATGCAGCGTCCCGTGCAAAGGGACGTCAGTACGGATAAAGGTACTGAGTATGTAAGGTAGGAGGGCAACAACATAATTAAGACAAAATGAGACATTAGTATAGGCAAAAGAAAAACCGAACATCTGAAAGTAGCACAAAATGCAATGCATGATAAAATCAATTGTATATATATATATATATATATATATATATATATATATATATATATATATATATATATATATATATATATATATATATATATATCTGTATATAATAAATAGTATCCATGCCGGGCTGTAAGGCTCGGTGTCATATATGTAAAATCATGCCCGGTCCTTAAGGCTCGGTGTTATCATCATTAGCCCGCGTCCGGGCCTCCCGCGTCCGAGGCAATATCATAACATGCCCACTGCAGTGGTGTGCGCATCTACGCGCCATGCCCGGCCGACTATAGCGCGGCACGGTGTAGTAAAATAGTGCAATACATGTATACATATGTATATAACATTATGGGGCTGGACTGGAAAAAAAAAAGAACTGCGCAGAGTTCCGCTTTCCTTCCGCGATGCGAAAGGAAAGCACAGAGTTCTGAGGGCTTCCGCTTTTCTACCGCGATGCGGAAGAAAAGCGCAAATGCCTGAAGCTCTCTGCACAGAACTCTGTTTTCCTTCCGTAGCACTGTTCTGAGGCTGGTTTTGAATGAGAAATCAAGGGTCTGATTCTTGGCCTTTCGGGGTGACATAAGGTCGTTAACCCCCGAATAGTTTATGGAATTCATCTCGAGTCCGAAGGAATAATCGATGACGATGAGCGAAATAATGTCTTCAAACCAATCAAACAACAAGACCTTAAGATTGAAATTACAAGCATAGGAATGAAGTGACATTTGTTATGGAACGCTCGTGTTTATGTACCAATTGGATTCGTGCCAAAGAAAGAGGGAAACGAACACCTTACATACCTTATCCGTTGAGCCACCACTTAAGAATTCCTTATATCGACGCTTGCCCTTCACTCGAGCCTATATATCGAGAACGATATCATTAATCACACCTTCATCATAAATCCATCAACTTATAAGTATTAATTGTGGAAGACTAATTTTTCATATTTCCATCAACTCATGAGCACCAATTTATGGAAGTCCAATTTGGGTTACAAAAATTTGGGCAGCATTTCCCCTATATCGTCGACTTCTTCCAAATACCCAAAACAACTCCCAAACAATACCAACAACATCAACAACAACATTCTTAACATTCTACAAGACAAATATATGTATTTTCACTCAAAATCTTCTTCAAACCTCAATCCATAAGCCAACAACATCAATACAACAAACTACAACTCTTATTCTTGTAACTATTCCTTAATCAAAGTTAATAAGAAAAAGATTCAATGATTCATACCTTATTTTTCACTAAAGTGGCAAGATCTTCAATACTCACTTGTTTCCAATCTAGCTTCAACACAAAACGATATGATACTCGCGACTATACGTTGTCCGGACTTCGATTAGTACTTTGTAGCTTAAAATTTTGCTCAAATCTTCACTTCTATGTAATATTTAAGAGCCTTTTTGGAGCTGAAATTTCTGGAACATTTTAGAGAGTTTTTGGATGAAAAAAATGAGGGTTTGACCCTTTTTATAGGGACTGGGCCGCAGCACTGTAGCTACAGTACTGTAGCAGTAGTGTAGCAGCGTTGTTTCTGCTTGTCGGCTCAGTTTGTAACGTCTATAATTCTCTACTCCGATATCCAATCGACGAGCGGTTTGTTGCATTATAAACTAGACTCGATGTACTTCATCTTAGAATTTTGAAACACCTTAAAAATCCTAATATTCATGGAGATATACCCCTCCAAAGTTGACTCAAAATCCTGTTTCAAATTTTTTTGACACATTTAATTTCCTTGATTTGCTTGGTCCCCGAGTCTTCCATAGATTATTATATGAACTCAAACCCTCGTAACCATGAGATGAATGTGCCACGTCTAGACTTAACCAACTAATGCCTAATAGATTCCACGTACGCGACTACGAGGTGTAACATTATACTAAAAAATAGAGAATACACTCAAATCCATTTAAGAATACACTGTATTTACTGGAAAAAATTATATACAAACAACAAATTTCATATGGAATGGCCTTTAATTTTTGGCCCTCAAGTGGTGGCCTTTAATTTTTGTCACTACTTCTTATTTAATGATAACTTGTGGGACAAAGTATCCTTATTCGCTAGTCAATGGAACCAGGGATTCCAGTTCGAACCCCAGCGAGGTACAAAAATTGCACATAATTTTGTAGCAAATTAGGCCTAGTCGTGCAAAAATTATGCTTTAAGGCCTAACGTCTGTTTCCTATAGAACTATGCCGGACAAGAGGTAAAGTTATGCCTTAAGGCAAGGCATACCTTCTATGTAGAAACTATGCCTTAAGTCATATTTCTGTAGGATAACTTAATTTCCACAAAGACTATGCCTTAAGGCATAACTTTACCCCGAATAGGCATAGTTTGCTATGGAACCTTGCCTTATGAATTATTATTTTTACTCTACTAAGTTTCTACAGAAGTTAGTCATAATTTGCTACGAAATTCTGTCTTGCAACTTTTTTTTATACTCTGCTGGAGTTCAAACTCAGAATCTCAGGGGTACTTTTGGCCACCTAAAGTGTCGACGGGCTAAAATTAAAGACCAGTAATTTGAGGGGCAAAATTAAAGATCACCCCGAAATAGGGCATTTGTGTGAAGGATCCTATAAAAATCCAATCAAGAAGCTACTTATTGTGGAAAAAGAGTTCAAGAATGAATTCAAAAATTATGGTGAAAGATGGACTAAGTGTTACACATATTTTAAGGTTCAAGCCCATAAAAGCTGAAAATCAAGCCAAGGAGGGGCTAAGATCACGCCCAAAAGGGCTCAATTTTATTTTATTTTATTTTTGGTTCAAAGAAAGTGCACTGTCATGAAACTGACTTGCGATATTATATTACTTTATGTTAACATTTTCATGATTTAATGAAATATTGGTGTTTTTTAGGGAAAGAACGTTGTTGTCCTTGAAAAAACAAAATAATTACTAGCCCTTACTCCATGTACTTTCATGTTCTCAAACTATTTTACTCGAAATGCTCTCAAAATTATGATGCCAATATGGTATATAAATATTCTGAAATGATATCATGTTCATTTATTCAAAAGACACACTTTTTTTCAAAAAAATCATTAAGATATCATCATCTTATATACATATATTGTGATGGTATCATGTAGAACTGCTTCAGTCCTTCAATGAGACACTCCTAAGTCCTCTGTAATACCATCACGGTATACACTGAGATGGTATCATGTAGGACTGCTTCGATTCTTCTCTTATTCCTCCATGATACCATCATGATATATAAATATACTACGATAGTATCATGAAGGAATGGTTTTGGACAAGGGGGTATTCAGGTAAATATTTTCGTTGGTTGGGTAACATGCGGAATTAGATTAGACTTTAGAGGGGGCACGGGGCGGATAAATGTTTTGCATTTTAGGGGAATTTCGTATGATTTTCCTTCCTTTTTTTATGGAATTTTTTCTATAGGTTCAATTATTATTATGAATGTATAGGTTTAATCATTAACTGAATTAAAATCTATATTAGTTGTAGCTTTGGAAGTTATAATTCTCCCAAGGTGAAATAAAATTATTTCTTCTCAAAAGTTGCCTAGTTTATGGCTCCCAAAAATTGAAATAATAAGTTTTGTTAAAGAGACGGTGGACGCTATAATCCTGCGGGATGAATAAGTTCCAAATTGATTAGCCTTTTCGAACCAACAGTAAAAGAAAAAGTGAAAACAAGCTTTATTTCTGAGCTCGAGGGTGTATGAAACAATTAATTAAGTACTTAAGATTCACCAATCTATTTTCAGAACACAAGTAAATCAGCTTTTGTTTTTTCCTCTAGTCTAGTTTTGTTGCAAGGCTTAGTTTGTGAAATTATTCTTCGTGAAATTCTAACTTTTGTATTTTACTTTTTCTACTATTTAGAAGAGTGAGTTTTACTCACTCTTCGTCGTCCGTCGTGGGCCCTCCATAAATAAATAAAATTTGGGCCCCCCATAAATAAAATAAAATAAAAAAATTGGGCCCCCCACCCAATATTAAACCGGCCCACAAAAATAAAAAATAAAAAATTGTAAAAAATAAAGTGGACCCCATATTAACAAAATCAAGCAATATTAAAAAAAAAAAAAAAAGTGAATCCCGTATTAAAAAAATAAATAATGTTAAAAAAAATTGTGGGCCTCATATTAAACACCATGCGTATCCGTAGCAAACACTAATATAATAAAGTTTTAAATGCGGAGCACAAACTACAATGTTATATTAATCGTGTTTTAAACATAGTATCCCATATTGACAAAACCAAGAAATATATATAAAAAAAAAAGTTAATCCCATATTAAAAAAATAAACAATGTCAAAAAAAAAAGTTCAGACTTTGTATTCTTAGCAAACACTAATATAATAAAGTTTTAGATACGTAGCACAAATTACAATGTTATATCAATCATGTTTTGAACATATATATATATTGCTTTATATATATATAGTTTCTTCTTTTTTTTTATTTTTATTTTTTATATTGTTTGGTGTTGTTTAGTATGGGCCCACCCTTTTGAACATTATTAGTTTGCACTATTTTTATGCATAATATATATATATATATATATATATATATATATAAACAACACCAAGCAATATAAAAAATAAAAAAATAAAAAAAGAAACTATATAAAGCATGGGTTTAGACCCATGCTTCATCGTCTGTTGTCCCTTCAAAAAAAAAAAGGGTGGACCCCATACTAAATAACACCGAGCAATAAAAAAAAAGTGGAACTCACCACATCCAAACTCACGGGAAAAAAAAAGTGGACCCCATATTAATAGAATCAAGCAATATTAAAAAAAAAAAGGTGAATCCAATAAAAAAAAAAAAACTATATAATGCATGGGTTTAGACCCATGCTTCATCGTCCGTTGTCCCTTAAAAAAAAGGGTGGGCCCCATACTAAATAACATCGAGCAATAAAAGAAAAGGAAGAAAAAAAGTGGAACTCACCACATCCAAACTCACGGAAAAAAAAAGTGGACCCCATATTAATAGAATCAAGCAATATTAAAAAAAAAGGTGAATCCCATATTAATAAAACAAACAATGTTAAAAAACAAATGCTTAGAAAATCAAACAATTAAATCAATAATGATGGACTCATTGCCACATGCGTATCAACCCATTAGTGGGAGCAAATGAAATTATTGTACAGCAATATACTTAAAATACTTATATATTAAAATAAGATAGAATTTAATTACTTTTTCATTTTTTCCTTACTCTAATAAATGTGAAAAGAGATTAATGTCATAAAAGAAAAAATAATATTAAATGGAGATCAAATAATTAATAAGCTAAATTAGTGAAATTATAATTCTAATTGACGTTTCCTTAAAAATCGTGTAAAAAAACATGACAAGTAAAATGAGTTAAACAAAAAATATTTACTAAAAATTAAAAAATAGAAGTTCTTCATGACTCCATATTAAACACCAACCAGTATTAAAAAAAAAAAAAAAAAAAAAAAGTGGAACCCACCACATCCAAACTCTTGGGAAAAAAATGTGGGCTCCATATATATTAAACAACAACTAATATTAAAAAACAATGAATCTCATATTAAAAAAACAAACAATGTTAAAAATAAGTGCTTAGAAAATCAAACAATTAAATCAATAATGATGGATTCATTGCCACATGCGTATCAACCCATTAGTGAGAGCACATGAAATTATTGTACAGCAACATACTTAAAATACTTATATATTAAAATAAGATAGAATTTAATTACTTTTTCATTTTTTCCTTACTCTAATAATGTGAAAAGAGATTAATGTCATAAAAGAAAAAATAATATTAAATAGAGATCAAATAATTAATAAGGTAAATTAGTGAGATTATAATTCTAATTGACGTTTCCTTAAAAAACATGTAAAAAACAACATGACAAGTAAAATGAGTTAAACAAAAAATATTTACTAAAAATTAAAAAATAGAAGTTCTTCATTTAAATAGAAAATCAAATTTCTACTTCGTTTCATCTTAAACATATAAAATTAATATAATAATTTGAATTAGAATTATCCAAATCAAATTTTGATAAAAAAATTATATGTATTACTTTACCATTACTACTATATAGAAGAGCCAGTTTATAGAGGCAACATCGTCGTCCGTGTTCGGTCCTATTTTTTTATTTAAGAGTAAAAAAAATCCTTTGTGGTCCCACCCACTTTTTTATTTAAGGCAAAAAAAATGACGTTTTATACTTTATATTACCAACTCTTCTAAAAAGTAGATAGAAATACTTTATTATATTTCTATTTTTCTACTATATAGAAGCATCAGTTTACCCATGCTTCGTCGACAGTCACTTTAAAAAAAAAAAAAAACTGGACCCCACCCTCCCCAAACTCATGAAAAAAAAGTGGACCCCACCCTCTTCAAACTCATAAAAAAAATGGATCCCATATTAAAAAAAAAAAGGCAACGTCAAAAAAAAAAAAAAAAACCTTGCATCCCATTTACTAAAAAATCAAACAATATTCATATAATTCCCAAAGTATCCCCATCAAGTCAATAATAGTGGATTCATTGTCACATGCATATTAACCCATTAGTGAGAGCAAATGAAATTATTGCACAGCAAAAAATATGGACCTCATATTATTACTTTTCTTCAAAATATTTAATTGCTGTATTTTTTATTCCGTCATGTCATTTATTTATTATGTTTACTAAAATAAATATACTTAAAAAATATATATTTAAAAAATAACATACAATTTAATTACTTTTTTATTTTTATTCTTACTCTAATAAATGTGAAAAGAGATTAATATCAAATGAAGATCAAATAATGAATAAGATAAATTAGTCAAATTATAATTCTAATTCGCGTTTCCTTAAAAAAACCATGCAAAAGACAACATGACAAGTAAAATGAGTTAAACTGAGAATATTTACCAAAAATTAAAAAATAGCATTTCTTCGTTTAAATAGAAAATTAATTTCTACTTTGTTTCGTTTCAAACATGTAAAATTAATTTAATAATTTGAATTAGAATTATCCAAATCAAAATTTGATAAAAAATAATAAGTATTTTACACTTTTAAATTAATCGAATTAAAATTGAAAGTATCAACTGATGCTTAAATATTGCTATTATTTTATCTCAAAGAGAAGAAAATAGTTTTCTTTTAAACAAATCTTCTCTTTTAAAAATTATTAATAAATTTTCGTAGCAAACACGAATAAAATAAAGTTTTAGATACGGAGCACAAACTACAATGTTATATTAATCGTATTTTGAACATAGTATATATATATATATATATATATATATATATATATATATATATATATATATATATATATATATATATATATATATATATATATTATCATTATCTAAACACAACTACATATACATAGATACAATATAATCCGAAATGTTGGGCCCGTGTGCAGCACGGGCATAGGCCATCTAGTGTAAACTATAAGAGTAACCATTCTAATAATTCGTCCCAGGTTAACATGATAAAAAAGGACTATAGATATAATAGAGTTGGCATAAATATAAGGAAAAAAATGAGCAAGTTTAGAAAAACATACAAGACACATTTTATTTTTCCGTTGATTATATACTTTTCCAAGGGAGTAGTATATATTCAATATACGGAGAAGAGCCTAAAATACCCTCGAACTATTAGAATTAGTGCGAAAATACCCTTCATCCACCTTTGAGCTCCCAAATACCCTTGTCATCCAACTTTGAGCCCTCAAATACCCCTGCCATCCACCTATGGGGTCTAATATACCCTTATTTCTAACAACCCCATGTTGACACCTAATTTTGTCCATCATTTCGTCCAATTTACATCGTTAAGCTTCTATTTTATTAGATTATTAATTGTATTTTTTTTATCACAACTTGTAATCAAATTTCTTGATGATCTCCATTACTATTATTACTTTTATTATTACTATTACTACTACTACTACTACTACTACTACTACTACTACTATTATTATTATTATTATTATTATTATTATTATTATAAAAGTAGAGGGACAAAATATTTTGGTAAATAATTTTATCACTTGTAATAGTAAAGTTATCATATAAACATAACAACAACTATAAGTGTGACGCTAATACAAAAAATATGTTTAAATAAATATTTATAGAGATACGAATATGATTAACACTACAATTAAGCCAGAAGGAGAATAAATGCATGAGTGATTTTTTTTTTTAGTAAAACGAAAAGGTAGTAGTAGTAGTAGTAGTAGTAGTAGTAGTAGTAGTAATAATAATAGAGATCATCAGGAAATTTAACTAAAGGTTGTGATAAAAAAAATATAATTAATATTCTAATAAAATAGAAGCTCAACAATGTAAATTGGACGAAAGGATGGACAAAATTGGGTGTCAACATGGGACTGTTAGAAATAAGGGTATATTAGACCCCATAGGTGGATGTCAGGGGTATTTGGGGGCTCAAAGGTAAATGACAGGGGTATTTGGAGACTCAAAGGTGGATGGAGGGTATTTTTGCACCAATTCTAATAGTTCGAGAGTATTTTAGGCTCTTTTCCGTTCAATATATAAGAAGTGTTCCGGTTATTTTCAATACCGCTATTCTTTTCTCATACTTTTTAATTTTGTTTATAGTTTTCAAGTGTTACATTTAATTGTAACCGAGTTGAAGTAGGATTAAATTTTATATTAGGAGTAATTTACATAGGGAATCACTAAAAACCCTAATAGCAGACACTGATATCCAATGGATCGTCGCACAAAAATCCCCTATTTGCCTGACGATATCGTTAATTTCATCCTTTTAGAGCTTCCAGTGAAATCTCTTTATCGGTGCAAAAGTGTATGCAAAAAATGGTGTCGTTCCATTGATGACCCTGAGTTTATTAAGTCTCATCTACATAAATCATCTACTGATATTAATCGTCAAAAAATTCTCTTTGTTAATTTTGTAGAAGGAAAAATGAGCCACAATTTTTCGTTTAAATCCCTATCAACAAAAGCATCAATTACTACTGATTCCAAAGTTGTACCGCTGGACCCGCTCGATATCCCGGGGAACCATAGTAGAAACTTTGGTGACTATTTACAAATAAGTTCGTCCTGTGGCTTGATCTTTATTTATCAACAACCTGGCAATAATTTGATTTTATGGAATCCTGCGACTCGAAAATACAAACTGATTCCAAAGCCTCATCTTGGCAATATTTGGATCTTTCGTATGAGTTCAACGTTTGGTTTTGCCTATGATTTTGTGGCCGAGGATTACAAGGTCTTATGTGTACATAAGCTGTTCGGTACACGTTTCATTGTTGAAGTATATTCGGTTAAAAATCAATCTTGGAGGACACTTGACGTTATTTTTCCCGTTCGCACTGCTTATCTGTTTTTACACCCCGTTCCAGTTTCATTAAACGGTGTCATTCACATAATGGCAACCTCATATGAAGGCGAAGACGGACGGGAAATCTGATGTTATTTCTTTCCACTTAGCAGATGAAAAATTTATTGTAACGCCAGTGCCAAGTGACAGTGGGAAACATTTGAAATTACGTGCTTTTGGTGATCGGGTCTGTGTTAACGGTACTGTTGGCAAGGAAATTTCAATTTGGTCGTTGGAAAAAGATGGGAAAACCTGGAATAACATCCAGTGGCGGACCCAGAATTTTAAGGTCGTGAATGCTGACTTCCCTTTAAGGTAAAGTTGCTAGCGATTGTAAAATATAAGCGTAGATTTGTTTGAACACAATAATGAGAAACGTGAAAAAAAAAAGTTATAAACAAAAAAGGTGAACAAAAAAATGTCAAAATCAAAGAAAAGGAAGAAGAGAAGAACCTATATAGGGGAAACGGAAGAAGTCATGAGGGACAACTAACAAAGTTAACAATTTCTGAGTTAAAACAAAATAAAACTAAAAAGAAAGCCAATAAAGAAAGAACAAAGCTGTATGGGGGGAAAAAGAAGGAAAAGTCAAAAATAAGAAAAAGTAGACAGGAAATTCTTACTTTTGTGTAAGCTGGGAATCGATTCCAGGCCAGACCTGTCACGACCATCCAATTCAGGCTCTCAACCAAAGCACCCACCACAACTTTTGGCTAATGGGTGCTACTCAACTAATAAACCCATTTTTAAAGAAGTTTCTGTAATAATACATATAGTTCGCGTATGGGTCAATGGGTGCTCGAGCACCTTAATACAGTACGTGGGTCCGCCCCTGGGTCCGCGCCTGATAACATCGCGAAGTTTCCTGATTTAGACTCAATGATTGGTGACGTCGTATGTGTTGTTAAGGAGAACAGAAACATATTATGCATAAAGCGTGATGGTCAATTTATCGAGTACAATGTGCACAAAAATGAATACACTGAATTTAACCTGAAAAAAATTCCGCGATATTGGGACAAAGAAACTTTGTATGTGGAAAGTTTAGTTTCCTTGAAGATTCCGTGGGATTAAGAAATTCCAATATGATGATATTCAGAATTTCAAGTTTACTTTTTTGTAGTTTCCGTAATCTCGTGACTCATAAATGAGCTTCTTCTTCAGCCTGATAGTTGAGGTAGCAATTTCTGGTATTAATTGAAGTATATTGACTTTCATCTATATACAATAGCTTATATGATAGTAATAAAACTTTCCATCTTATATGCTCTTTGGATTTTGCAGAACTCATTCTTAAAAGCATTAAAAACTGGTCAAGCATTATCAATCCCATGGTAAAAGCATAAAATATATATTGCTTCTTTTAGTATTTGGGGTAGTGTAAAATATTTCCTGGAACGATGTTACACATGAAACATATTAACCAGCTTCATGTATAATTATTGTATTGTACACGGAGAAAAAAATGATCAGTTGGGGTGGGGGGATTAAGCTATCTAATTTCTTTCTTGGTCCTAGGAATCAATTTCTTGATCTCCTAGAAAATTCACATTACTAAAAATGACATTGAACCATAAATTTTGAAAAGAAAATCCGTTTAAATAATGTTTGGCATGGTCGCAATAAAAGAGTCTGGCTCGTCAAACAATGTTAATATAATATGAATTATAATAAAATAATGAATTAACCAGTCGACAAGATAGCTTGTGAAGTCATGGTAAATCCTTTTTGATCTTTATATATATATATATATATATATATATATATACTAGTTATGTGAGGCCCGTGTTAAGCCCGGGCCCAAACTCCAGATATAAAAGTAGATATTTTAACTAAAGAAATATAATTTGTGTCAGTATAAGTGTACAACAACAACATCAACCATATACCCATTGTAGTCCCACAAGTGGGTAGTTATATGAAAGCAAAATTTTCATTACATTCCTTTAATATTTTAACTTCCATTTTGATGAAATTATTTACTTCAAATCAAATGTGGAGCCAAAATTTGACATTTATAACTTATGTATCCTAATCTTCTGAAGCTATTTAGTTCTAAATAAATAATCTATACATAGTTAATGAACTTTTAAGACAAATACATAATTTAACTTATGCAGCGGATGGAGCTGCTCCTCTCTTAATTAGGGATTAGGGGTTCGAACATGGATATGGAAAAAATCTTTGGAGGAAGCGTTTTCCCCGAATAGCGCGATACAGTGCGAATTATCTGGATTAATTGGGCTCAAATGCTGACATCGAGCACCAACCAGAAAATTAAAGAACATGAAAAATGAGGTAGGAGGTTCGATAGCTTTTCAAAAGTAGACCTTAAAAACAAAAAAAACAAAAAAAAATGACTTAAATAAATAAGATTAGGACCTAAAAGTAATTAATCAAAAAGTTTTTAAAAAAATTGGAAATTATTGTGAGGACTACAAAAGTCCCCAGGTTCGATAACTTTTGAAAAGTAGACCTTAAAAATAAAAAACAAAAAAAATGACTTAAATAAATAAGATTAGAACCTAAAAGTAATTAATTAAAAAAAATTGAGAAATTATTGTGAGGACTACAAAAGTCCCCACATTTACTCTTATAATATCAATTCAGTTTTTCCGATGAATAAAAGTCAACTTGACAAGTCCACTAAATAAATAAAAAATTAACAAACCCAAACAGTATGTAGCATATTCTCCTCGTTCACATGTGCAACTTTTATAACTTTGACATTGCTAAGAAATTAAAGTTTCGAAAATACGAATTTTCGTCATAACTTCTCATTTTGTTTTCCCAATAAATTATATGAGCATATATAGCGCTAAAATTGAAAAATAATGAGATATATGATGTAGAAAAAGATTCATTATTTATTTGTGTAATTGGGTGTGTAATGTTCCATTGAGCTTATAATGATTTGGATTGTTTTGTTGAAGAAAATTAAAAAAAACATTTGTTGGGTTTCGATGAGCTTGAAAAAAACTTGTTGAAGAAGTGAGTCCATTGATTTTGTAAGGTCTGGGTTGAATAAACAGGAAAATAGTGGGATTGGTATTAAAAGTTAATTTCCATATCAAATTGGAGTTGATTTGAACCAATGTGTTGGTGAATATTTTACACCGTAAGTTACGGTGATCCGTCATGATTTTGTACCCAAAGTCTAGTGATCCATCGTAATTTTGTAGCTAAATTCTAGCGATTTTTCAAAATTTGGCTAAAAAGCTAAAAAAATCCAGATGATAAGTCATGATTCGCTACGAGACAAGTTTTGCCCATAAATTTGAAATCCATCATGATTTGATGTAGCGACCCATTGTGATTTTTTAACAAGGCAAGTTTCGTCGATAAATTTGAAATCGTGGCAACTCGTCAGTATTTTTGCTTGTCGCAAAAAATTATTGTTAAACTATCAAAATTTAAACGGTGACACCGAAAGATCCTGATTATGCAAATCATCCGGTCATTTAGCTTCAGTTTCAATTCAACCGGGTTGATCGGGTCTAAATAGGGTCTATGAAATAATACAATTTTAAATTTATAGAATTGTACAATTAACTTATTCGTAGTATTTATAAATAACTAATTATAAATTTTGGAAAATCAAATCGAAATAGACTATCAAAATCTTAGAAGTCAAATTTAAGTTGGCAGCCGTCATGAGGCATGTATTATACATATTTGGAAAAAACCAAAAACCCTAAGTAAATACAAGTCCAATGAGTCCTAGAAAAATCCCAGTCCTTCCCCAATTTGGCCGATGATGTGATCACTTGCATCTTCTTAAAACTTCTTGTTGCGTCTCTTCAATATTTCAAGATTGTAAGCAAACCATGGTGCTCCAAAATCAATGATCCCAGTTTCATCAAATCGTATATCGACAGAATCATCATCCGATATTAATCGTAAAATATTTTTCTTAATTTCGTCGAAAATTGCTCCATCTCCTTGTTTGAAATATAACATGTTAGCGTTTAACATCTGTTCAACAAGTGCATCATCACTTGGCGTTAATTCTCAAGTTGTTTCTCTCCAACCACCAAATTTTTTTATCTCCCAAGATATTTCTTATCTATCGGTGAGTTCTTGTAACGGCTTGTTATGTATGGTGTATAGCTTCAGAATATTTTTATGGAATCCCACGATAGGAAATATAAAATTGTTGACAAGCCCGGTCATTACGTGGTGCAACGTGTTAGTGGTCACGAATCAGCACTATATGGTTACGAATCAGCGCTATATGGTTTTGCGTATGATTCTGTTAGTGATGATTATAAGATAGTTGCTAATTTGTGATTAAGGCAAAGGATAGTCGTTACATTGTTGGAATATACTCGGTGAATGATGAGTCTTGGAAAAACATTGACACTATTCCTGCTAGCTATCGCTTGTTCGACCAAATCCAGTTGTTTTAGATGGTACTATTAACATGATTTCAATTAGTTCAGTTCAAGAACATGACGGTAATGCATTTAATAATTTCGCGATTATTTCCTTGTTCGTGGCTGATGAGAAATTTGTTGCAACACCCTTCCCACCCCTATATTGTGGGAGTCATATGAACTTGTCTAATTTTGCTAATCGTCTCTGTCTTTCCATGTTCGTTGAGATGGATTTTTTTGTGTGTTCCCTGGAGAAATATGGAGAATGGCGGACATGGACTAATGTCATGAAAATTCCTACACTAGGCTCATTGATTGGAATTGGTAATCATAATAGTTACTTGGATGATATTATATGTTTGAAGGAGAACGCAAATATCTTATGGAGGACGAACACAGCTTCCCGTACTTGTACCAACAGCTTTAAAAATTGTACACTCAATGAATGCTTATACTAAAAGTTATATAACTTGTACTCTTTAACCAACTACTTTTTATCTCACGTGGACATATGTCATAGTACTTAATATTTATTCTCTTCTCATGTATATACGTATGCACTTATTTATTTCCTCTGTGCACTTTTGACTTTTCATGTTCTTTAAGAATTAATAAATCTCACGTAGACATATGTTACAGTACTCTGAATATTTATTCTCTTCTTTACTTGGGCAAATTACTTGACGTTTCACGTTCTTTAAGAATTAATAAATGAAGTACTCAATTCGTTTCATATTACTTGGCCACATTACTACACTTGTTCTTTAAGAATTAATTAATAAATGAAGTACTCTCTTCATCCCATATTACTGGGACACATCATTATACTCGACTTTTCACATTTTTTAAGAATTAATAAACGGAGTACTCCCTTCGTCTCATATTACTTGGCTACATTACTAAAAATATATGTCTATTTTTCCATTCTATATGCACTTCAATTTTAATTCTCTGACACATTTATTTTCTCCGTGTATTTTTACTTGTTCACTTTTGACTTTCACGTTCTTGCTGAATATTTATTCTCTTCTTATGTATAGACGTATGTAGTCCAATTTTAATTTTCCCACACAAATTTACTTTCTCCGTGCACTTTTACGTGTTCACTTTTGACTTTTCACATTCTTTAAGAATTAATAAATTTCACGGGGACATATGTCATAGTACTGAATATTTATTCTCTTTTCATGTATACACGTATGCACTTCAATTTTAATTCTCCGACACATATTTATTTCCTCCGTGCACTTTTACTTGTTTACTTTTGACTTTTCAATTTCTTGCTGAATATTTATTCTCTTCTCATGTATACATGTATGCACTTCAATTCTAATTCTCCGACACATATTTATTTCCTCCGTGCACTTTTACTTATTCACTTTTGACTTTTCATGTTCTTTAAGAATTAATAAATGAAGTATTCCCTCCGTCCCATATTACTTGACATTTCACGTTCTTTAAGAATTAATAAATGAAGTACCCCTTCGTCCCATATTACTTGGCCACATTACTATACTTGACTTTTTACGTTCTTTAAGAATTAATAAATGAAGTACTCCCTCCGTCCCATATTACTTGGCTTTGTACTCTTAACCAACTACTTTTTTATCTCACGTGGGCATATGTCATAGAACTTAATATTTATTATCTTCTCATGTATACACGTATACACTTATTTATTTCCTACATGCAATTTTACTTGTTCACTTTTGAATTTTCACGTTCTTTAAGAATTAATAAATCTCACGTAGACATATATTATAGTACTGAATGTTTATTCGCTTCTTTACTTGGGCAAATTACTTGACTTTTCACATTCTTTAAGAATTAATAAATGAAGTACTCTCTTCGTCACATATTACTTGGCCACATTACTATACTTAACTTTTTACATTCTTTAAGAATTAATTAATAAATGAAGTACTCCCTTCGTCCCATATTACTTGGCCACATTACTATACTCGATTTTTCACATTCTTTAAGAATTAATAAATGGAGTACTCCCTTCGTCCCATATTACTTGGCTACGTTACTAAAAATATATTTCTATTTTTCTATTCTATATTTTTCTTTTTCTATTCTATATTTTTCTTTATTTCCATTATATATAAGTGTGGTGAGTGGACGAACACAACATAAAATGCTTGTACCACAAGCTTTATAAATTGTACATGCAATGAATACTTTTACTAAGAGCTATATAAATTGTACACTTCAACCAACTATTTATAATTCCACATGGACAATAAATTGTAGACTTTAACCAATTACTTTTTAATTCCATGTGGACATGTATCATATTACTGAATATTTATTGTCTTCTCATGTTTGCACCGTCCGTGCTCTTTTACCGTCTACGTTGATTTTTCTTCTTATTATTAATTTTACCCTTCACATTAATTACTCATTTTCAAATCATTTTCCAAGGCTATTGACATTATACACCAATAAATATGAATATTATGGTAAAATATATACTCCCTCCATGCCATATTAGTTGCCCACTTTCCGTTTTACAAGGCCCTTAAGAAATCATAAATAAAAGATGTATTTTACGATCGTACTCCTATCTCTCTCTAATAAAGGGAGTAACTTTCATCCCTGTTTTCCTTCTTTCTCAATACTTTAAACGTGAAGAGAGGACGGACAATTCGCCGACACATTTATTTCCTCCGTCCACTTTTACTTATTCACTTTTGACTTTTCACGTTCTTTAAGAATTAATAAATAAAGTATATATTTTATCATAATATCCATATTTCTTAGTGTAGTATAGTCTTAGTAGCCTTAGAAAATGATTTGAAAACCGGTAATTAATGTGAAGGGTAAAATAAGAAGAAGAAAAATTTCTTTCTCTTGATATGTTAACGTATACAATTACTTTTGACTTTTCACGCTATTTAAGAATTAATTTGGTGATTTATGATATAGCATATATCTTTCTAATTTTGATTTCTCTGTAACAATTCTTTTTATCATAATTGTTAATACGAAAAATTATAATGTAACTAATTTACCCCTTATTAACATATTTTTTAATTAATTTAATAAAAATATTTTATTAGTTTTGCTTTTAAAAAAATCCAATACATACAACATAATGGTCCTTATGTTTGAATCTGAATAGTTAATTAATTGAGATGGATATTAACTTGTCGGTATACATATGAGATATTAAAGAATTTAAAAGAAAAAATCTAGGATCAAAATATTAATTTTCCCTCACCTTCTTACTAGTTTTCTTTTTCACATCGATGAACAACTTTCTAAAAATTATTTACAAAATACAAACCTTGAAGACTGATTAATTAAAGTGAATAAACATGTTCGGCATTGCTAGTAATTCCCTAAAGATAGCAATTCATTTGTGCCTCAAAGTCCTACATATTTCGTACTTCTTTTAATTCATTTTGCTTTTGCTATCAATCCAGATCCCACTCATGGGATTACATTGGATATGTTGTTGTTCTGGATATGTTGTTGTTGCTTTTTCTATCAAACATCTTCCCAGCCAAGTCTCTTCTATCAGAAACTTTTCTTGGAAGGTTATACAGCATAATGAGTATGGTCTTATTTTACCAATTTATTTGGTTTAAAACTAGATTTCAGTTAATTACTCAGAGCACTCTTCTGGAGCTGGTGGGGAAACCATGCCACCAATACAATGCAATCCCTTTTTTCGTATGATCATACCTGACTTTATTTCCTCGGAGCTATGGAAAAGATATGCAGCGAGGTATGATCAGGTCAATACTTTTATTCTTAAAATCATCATACATGAAATTGTCCTTAACACAAAGATTGCTATACACAAAGATTTTATACAAATTAGCTTTCAATATACTTGGAAAGACATTTGTATATTTGTTGATAATTATAAATCTCAACCATGTGTTATCAAAGGCGCGCTTAAAGCATGCTTAAGTCCTGAAGCGAAGCTCAAAACATGTTGAGCGCTTCGTTTCACTTAATGTACGTTTCAGTGTCGTCATCAAGACTTTAAGACATATTTTTCTTTTCCAATGGAGCCTCTCCTAAAGAGGCGACACTAAACAATTGATATTTCACTTTATCATAATATTTTTTAATTTGTTTGCCCATACATTTGTTATTCATGCTTATAACTATTAGTTTTGGACTAAACATATATATATTTGTATATTTTCTCCATTTGCACCTTTTTTCCTTAAAGCCCCAACGGACCTCAGAGCTTTTTTGCGCTTTTCACTTTTGACAATACTGATTTCTAGTTAAATGGAATAAGGCCCCTTCATCTTAAATTAAGATCAATACTTATGGAAGCTCCATATATACGTGGAAAGAGAAGAAAGCTGGAGTTGGAGGGATTATAAGTAAGGAAGATCGATCAATGGTCCTGGCATTCTCAGTGGAGTTGGAGGCAATGGCGGAGCCAGGATTTTCATCCAGGGGGTTCAAAAATTCTAAAAAGTAAATACACGAACAAGTCAAGGGGTTCAACATCTACTATATATACATAGTAAAATAATTTTAACTTTGAAAATACACTGTAATTTTTCACTGAGGGGGTTCGAACCCCCTGGAGCTAACATGGCTCCGCCCCTGGTTGGAGGGATTATAAGGAAAGAAGATCGATCAATGGTCCTGGCATTCTCTGAACCTTTTATTTACTGTAGTAATTAAATGGCAGAGATTTATACTGCCTTGTAGGATTAGATTTCATTTCCTCAAATTGCGATGGAAAATGTTACCTTTGACATGGATTCCAAACTCATTATGTATATGATTAATGTTGCTCATAATTTCTTATGAAAATTATAACCTTGGATCAAGAGGATATAATTTTACCTTAAAAATGTTCATGAGAAATTTGTGTATTTGCTCTAGAGAAGCAAATATAGTGGCAAATGTACTATGGCTAAAGAAGGATCATTTTTGGCTCAATCGAATTTATATCATAATGTACGGAGAACCTTCCTCAGGCTGCTGAGGGGGCTTTTAGAATGGACAAAGCAGGAATGCATTTTTGGAAGTTCTTCAATGGTGCTAGTTGTAGAACTCTTGTATCTTGAGAGAATACTTGACATTAACTCGATAGCAGCGAATTGTGAGTGGAACAAATAATTCTCTAAGGATAGCAATTCATAGGTGCCTCATGGGGACTAGCTAACATTGTATTCATTATCTTCTTGTCTGTCAATCATCTTCCTAGCCAGGTCTCCTCAATCAGAAACATCTGACCATCTCTTCTTGGAAGGTTATACTACACATAGAGTATGGCCTTAGTTTGCTAATTCATTTGGTTAAGGACTATATTTCAGTTAATTCAGAGCGCTTTTAGGAATTTGGTGGGGAAACCAAGCTACTAATACAATATAGACCTTTCTTTTTAAGTTCATACCTGACTTTATTTTCTGGGAGCTGCCGAACAAAGATGTACAGCCAAGTACCCTCAGCTCACTACTTTTATTCTTAGAAATATGCATGAAATTGTCTTTAACACAAAGATTGTTATATGCAATTATTTCAAAGACTTGAATCTAATTAGAAAGACATTTGTGTGTTGTTAGAGGCAGACCCACGTGGAAGGATGGGGTGAACATGCACCCGCCAACTTCAGCAAAACTCTGTATATATATGTGTATATACTTTGAAGAACTATCATATATTTTACGGAAAAGGGCCAAATATATGCCTGTAATATTAGAAATGGGCCAAATATACCCCTCCTTAGGTCCAAATATACCCTTACCGTATTACTTTGGGCATAAATATACCTCTCCACCATTAAAGTTGTCCCCTTTGGATATCCTATGTTACATGGCAATGATATTTGATGAGGTGGATGCCACTTGGCATTGCCACCTCATCACCCCTAACCCATTTTATTCCTTCCATTTTCCACCACTAAAATTTCATCCTCCGCCACCATTTCCACCATGTCAAAATCAGAATCTCTGAGCTAAAGCGGTTTTAAATGCAAAAAATGAAAATTTCTCTGACACCAAATAAAAGGCAAGAGAGACAAGTGAAGCACCACAAAACAATATGAGTAAAACTAAGATATGAAAGGTTCCAGTTGCACTAACACAAGATCTAACTCTGAGGAAAATACATAGTCTTTTACTAAGTTTGCTAATATCAGTGAATTATTTCCAACAAAACGAGCAAAATTTCCCAAATCATACACTCAGCCACGGCCTGAATACGCAGGGCAACTTTACCACTTCCTTGTTTAATTGATTGAGCTTGCCAGTTATGTTGGATTATTTTTTGCTTATTCCATGGTGGAAATGGTGGTGGGGGGTCGAAACTTTAGTGGTGGAAGATGGGAGGAATAAAATGGGTTAGGCCAGGGGTGATGAGGTGGCAATGCCAAGTGGCATCCACCTCATCAAATATCATTGCCATGTAGCATAGGATGTCCAAGGTGGACAACTTCTATGGTGGAGGGGTATATTTGTGCCCAAAGTATAATGGTAAGGGTATATTTAGACCTAAAGTATAACGAGGGGTATATTTGGCCCTTTTCCGTATATTTTAAAAGGATCTCTCAAACATTTTTGCTGGACTGGGTCATTTGGTCAGCGTTCCCCTTAGGCCCTAGGCATTTTGTATTCAAAAAATCTCATGGATTGCCTTCATACAGACTGGTCTTTAATTTTGCCCCTCAATTCGCTGGTCTTTAATTTTTGCCCATACTTCTCATTTAATGAAAATTTGTGGGCTAATATATCCTTTTCGCACTAGAGATTCTAGGTTCGATCCCTAGCAAAGTCGATAATAATACTCCCTCCGTCCCAAAAAGATTGTCTTAGTTTGACTTGACACGGAGTTTAAGAAATAAAGGAAGAGTTTTGAAATGTGTGGTCCAAAACAAGCCTTAGATATTTGTGTGGCTATAAATTATCTCATAAAGTTAAATTATTTCTAAATATATAAATGTGCAATCTTTTTGGGACAAACTAATAAGGAAAGTAAGACAATCTCTTTGGGATGGAGTGAGTAATAAATTCGCAAGGCATAGCTTTCTATGAACCTGTGCCTATTCAGGCGAAGTTACATAGAACCTATGCCCTGTCCGACAAAGGTTTGTGGAAATAAAATTTTGCCTTAATTTCACAACTATCCCTATAGGCATAGGTTTTATGTTGTTTCATATAAACCTTTGTCGTGTCCGGCATAATTTCTATGTAACTACATAGCGAATAGGCATAGTTTCATATGAACTTATTCCTTGCGAAATTTTTTCTATTTTGACTGAGCGAGGGGTCAAACCCAGAACCTGGGGGCATGTTCGGCCACTTTTTTAAGCAAAGGGCAAAAATTAAAGACCAACAATTGTGTTACACCTCAAAAAATTTCGCATCGTTTACGTTGTAAGTAAAGTAATGTAAGCCGGAGAGGTTGTGGAACCCTTATAAAGTTAAGGGAGACTTTTAACAAGTACTAAGCAAGTGTATAAAGGTTTCAGGATCAAGCGAATCGAAGAACTAAATTTGTTGAAACTTTGGGAAAACTTGGCGGAATTTCGGACAGGATTTTTAGTCCAACTTGAGGGATTTGTGTCTCCTATAATATGAAGAGTAATGGAACGCATAACCTATGTAAATTGAAGTTCAGAGAATTTTCTTTCCAATGCAACTGACAGATCGAAAATCCGAGGCATATGGTGGAAGATACGACCTGTACAAAATTGTACGATTCCTCTTATGCAATTCGACGGTGCAACTCGATGGTCCATCGAAGTAAACCGTCGAATTGAGGCAGTGCAAAATTTCCTCTTTTGTTACAAATAAAAGGGACACAACCTTGGGTTCATTTTATCGCCAAAAATAGATCTTTCTAAGAGAAGATCAAGTTTCAAATCCGCAACTAGTATATAAAGGTGATTGTTCTTGCTTATACTTAGAGTTGTGATGAACTTGGTCTTGAAACAAGTTGTGTGAGTTGAAGTTCTTCAAGTATAAGGTATGTTTTTCATCTTGTTTCTTATGTTGAGTTGATTTGAAGGTTAAACAAGTCTTATCAGTGAAATGGGATATGGAGAAGAAGTCATAAAGTGTTGTGTTGTAGTTGTTAGTTGTGGATTGAATTTGGAAGGAAGTCTTGGATAGATTTGAGTCCAAATTTAAATGTAATCTCTCGGATATGTTATTGTTGATGTTATTAATGACGTTTGGGAGTTGTTTTGGAATTGGAGGAAGTAGATGAAACAAAGAAAATGCTACCCAAATTCCCGCAACCCGAATCACCCTTCGATGTGCAACTCATGTACGTCGATATACAAACATGATAGGTTATAACTAAGGACATATCTTTCAATATAGGTTCAGGGAAAGAGCGAGCACCGGAATAAGGATTCATTCAAGGTGACAGCTTGACAAGTAAGGTATGTAAGGTGTTTGCTGCTCCTCTTTCCTTGACACAAATCTAAATTTAGCGTACTAATGCATATACCGTGATGGTTCTACTCCATTCATGTATCACTTCTTATAGATGTTCTTTATTGAATTACTTACTTCTTTTCCCATAGTTTGGTATACTTCTCTAATGATTCTGGAAATATTATCATGCTTATCATTATTAAGTTATTTCTTTGAATTCGATACGAATTTCATAATTCATTTGGAGGTTACTGACCTTACGTCACTCCAAAAGGCCCGATGTTAGTTCATTGGCTCCTCATGTGTTATGTATATATATATGTATTCACTATTTTACTACACCGCGCCGCGCTATAGTCGGTCGGGCAGGCACGTAGATGTGCACACCACTACAGTGGGCATGTTATGATGTTACCCCGGAGGCGAAATGTTCCGGACGCGGGATGATGATGCTACTCTATGCATGTGTGCATATGATTTTTAAACTCATGCATTGCATATTGTACACTCTCAGATGGCTCAGGTTACTTCTACACTTTTATATTTATGTCTTACTTACGTTATTGTTTCCTGCCTTACCTACTCAGTACTTCTATTCGTACCGACTTCCCATACTACGGGACGTTGTATTTCGTGCTGCAGGTCCTGACAGACATAGCGGAGGATCTCTTCAGTAGGACTATCAACTTCAGCGGATTGTCAGCAAGTGCCATTGTACTGGGCTTGCTCTTTTGGTATATGCTATGTTCACTTGTTATGTATATGTATCTTTTTGGTACGACGGGGCCCTGTCCCGTCCAGTATGTCATGTATATGTTCTCCTAGAGGCTCATAGACAGTATGATGTATGTAGATTGCATGTACGGCCTCGTCGGCCTTCATTTTATTATGACGTTCTTGTGGCAGCCTCGTCGGCTAGCGAATATATGTATATATAAATGTATGGTCATGCATATGTCTTCTGTTGTATTGGGCCTTTTCTGCTTGCAGGTGTCTTTCTATGATACAGTGAGATCACATTACAAGTCAGGATAGTTGTTCTGAGATTATGTCAGTATACGCCAGGTGGTACTCGATCGATAGGGTCGGGTGCCCGTCATGCCCCTTGTCGGGGTGTGAAAATTTGAGGGGCAAAAATTAAAGACCAGCGTCTTTGAAGGGCAATCGTGTAAATTTCCCTTTTGTATTCTTTTGTGTAGTTTGAGTGTTTGACCTGCTTATTCATAATAACTTATAAGCCTACATAATTTTAAGAAAAGTTCTTTTCCCATTTTAATTTCTAACCCCATCTTCTTTTTTCCACTTCTTCCATTCTCACAAATCACTAATTAGGAACGTCACCGACGATCAAATCCATCGTCGACAATAACCAATTTCTTCGGCTATCGAATTTGATCCAATGATAGTGGTGCTCTTGTCGCGCTCAGATCCTGGGTCTGTCTATGTAGATGATCATTTTAAACCTCAACTGCATAGTATTTTAGTTAAATGGTATAAAGCCCCTCATCTTACCTTAACATCAATAATGATGGATCTTTTTTCTGATATTCTTTGAATCTTTTATTTACTGCAGTAATTAAACGATAGAGATTTAGACTGCCTTGTAGGAATAGAATTTCATTACCTCAAATTGAGATGGATAATGTTAGCCTTAAAATGAATTCCAAACTCACTATGGATATGATTAACGGTGATCATAATTCTTCATGAAAATTATAACCATTTTAAGAGCCAATGTTTAACTTTTGAATCAGTAAAAAGAAGTCGTGCAAATACAGATTTTCACCAAAACGATTCCTCCTTCGTTTCCACCTTCTTCTTCTTCTTCTTCTTCTTCTTCTCTTCTTCTTCTTCTAGTAATCTTCTTCATTTTTTTTATTTTTTTTATAAAAAGAGAAATCGCCACTGCTGTCACGACCCAACTAGGGGCCGCGACGGGTACCCGATACTTGTACCGAGCACCCCTTATCTCGTATCGTACTTTTACTACTAGGTGGGCCGTATAGACTATACCGTATCCTTTTTTTTTCTGTTACTTAACGCTAACATTAATAGCATAATTGTAAACATGGACTAATAAACTTTGCTAGCACCTTATACAACGACGAGGACAACAAACGTACAAAACATCTGACTGTACATATCTGTCTACGAGCCTCTAAACAAAGTACATCCACATATACAAGAAGGGTCGGGTTCTACCATGCCCGAATATATACACAAAAGTAGTACCAAGAAACTGAGGCTCCGGAACAACTGGAGCGCTGCCACAGTACTGCTGATGGAGCTCCTAGGAGTCAAATCTGTCTACCTGCTGACCTGCGCGGCATGAAACGCAGCGTCCACAAGAAGGGATGTCAGTACGAGTAATGTACCGAGTATGTAAGGCATGAATAATAACATACGGCAAATATAGAACAGGGATAATGACATAAAAGAGATATAGCGCATGTCATGAGGTAGAAACATAACCTGTACATATAAGTGCACGTTGGCGGATACCATGCATGTTTAGCGCTGCGGAACGTGCAGCCCGATCCATATGTGCATATGCTATAACATATTGCTGCGGCACGTGCAGCCCGATCCTTATACATATAATACTTTTCTTTCTTGGAAAACATTTCTTTTCATATATATATAACATAGATCATATCATATTGCCGAGGCGTCGGCTCCGGTCCATTTAACCATATATCCCGCGTCCGGGCATCCCGCGTCTGGGACGATATCATGTACCATACTCCAACTGATCAGGTGGCTATGCGTCTATAGCGCCTTACCTTTCCCCATCTTCCCCATATACATTTACATATACTTATAACATGTATACAGCATGCATGAGAGTCCAAGGAAACCATGTTCGCGTCGGAGTGACGTAAGGTCGGTAGCCCCCGATTACATTATGGAATAATCATGATCGTCATGTCTCACCTTGAAGGAACTAATATTATAAGGCGAGACTACTAAGGGAGAGTAATATCATGAGAAAACATAAAACAGGATCATAAGGTGTCGTTTCGTATACTTTGGAATCTTTAAGAATAGTCATCATTCATGAATAGAGTTGAGAATTCAAGAAATAGCTCAACGTTCTCATATCGTCACTGAAATCATGAACTTGGAACCTTTAATCATGGAATCATCATTGTCATATTCTTCATATAAACATTTTCTTCATTGACATCATCCATGTCATTGTAGAACATATTCATCGTAGTCGTCATAGATCATTAGAATAATTACGACACTTATGAAGGCTTTAGTGTAATCCGATTTCATTTAACAAGTTGTAGATGTTAGATGCAATTGTTTCAATAAGATAGGAAAAACTTAATTCAATTCTATTGAATGAAAAAGGGCCAATTTCAATCTCGGATTTCTAGGAATAGGATCGTCCTCGAGGCTCGTATTCAAACCTAGTATGTCCAAGACATGCCAAAGAAGGAAGGGTGAATCCTTACATACCTTTTTCCGCTCCTTATGCTATTCCAAATTCAAGTTCCAAATCCTCCAAAATCTACAAATTGGTCACATTTACCAAACCTTAATTAGAGCATTTAGAAGTGGAGTCTTAAAGTAACACTTGTCTACCGAAATTTCGGCAGCACTTCCCCTGTAAATACACCATCCCCAAAATCTAATTTGGCCAATTTCAATCAACAACAATCCGGGAATTCAACCCGGCCAAACTATCAACATAATGTCAACAACCATTCTAACAATTTCCATATTCAATCCAAGATACATTCTAACAACTCAATCAATATACTACTTCCTTCAAGACCTTTCAACCCCAATAAAAACAATAACAACTTAATAATTTACGCACTAACAACATCATATTCCATACACGCAAGAACATCATATTCAATTTACATAATCTCCCAAAACAAGCCTCCAACTACTAAACTTCACTAAGCTCATTAAGCTTTTATTTGAAACAAAACAAAATCCACAACACAACAACCAAAATACTAAATAAACTTGCTCACCATTCCTTCATGATTCACCAAATATACACGGCTATACATATAATATACAACTCGCGGCCAACATCATGCACACATGGCTACAACTTCACTAAAATCATCCAACTTCCATTATTAACCTAACACCCACAACAATAACAACCCAATACTAGATAAAATAATTAAAACATGATTTCTACACACACACATACATGCACGGCCACACCCCTATATTCATATTCCTCATGAATTTCATCCATTTTTTGTACACTACAACATGCACCAATATCCATAACATATAAAGAAATAATTAAACCTTACCTTCTTCCTCACTTCTTCACTTGGATAGAACTCACAACTTGCAAGAATATGGGTTTTGCTTGCTCCAAAGACCACTTCACTTTGCTAGGAACCCTTCAATTAGTAGAAAATGATTTTTAAAGAAATTTTTTTTTCCAAGTTTCTTGTGGAACTTGCTCTTGGCCGAAATGGCCTTGGAAAACTTCTCCTTTTTCTCTTGTTCTTTGTTTTCTTGAAAAGTCTAGAAAGTCCCATGGAAAAGATGACTAAGTCATCTTTTATTTGGTCTCTTAAACTTCTAGTTGGGCCTAAGCCCACTCCAATTGGATGACTCAAATGGCCCATTTTAATTCCCAAGTCCATATATGCATTTGGGTCTTACAACTCATGAAGGATTTTTATTTTTTCAAATTTCAAATTTACCCTTAGTCTCTCTCCATATTTCCATGAGTCATATCGCGAATTTCCCTTTTTGCCCCTAGCCTTCCTTAACGTTTCCACTTCAAAAATTTTCATAAGCAACTTGTATGCCAAACAAAATGAAAATAAGGCCTTACTTGTTATCTTCCCGCAGTTATCTTGAATCATCCGATTGCACAAAAATGCGGGATATAACAACTGCTACACTTCGGGTGCGCACAGGGTGAACCCCACTCCTGTACAATAGCCCGCAAACCACACAGGAGAGATAACCCACACTAGGTAAGCCCCATGCGACGAGCTCGACCCAGAAGGCAAAGCTCTTTGTTGCCATAAGCAGAGAGTTTTGAACCTGAGACCTCCATTATGGAAGTCCCATACTCAACCAACTAAAAAGGAATGATATATGTGCCCTAGAAAATAGAAGTCTTGTTGCTTATTTGTGGTTGAAGTTGAGTGGATAAGGTCAAATTGAGTGTCTATTGTCTATCCCTAGTAATATGAATTGATTTAGTCGAAGAAAATTGAAAAACACTGTTCTTTGATTTTGTTGAGTTTGAAAAGGAACTTGCTGAAGAAGACCAAGCGAGTCTATTGATTTAAATTTTGAAGGTTTGAATCGAAAATTAAATTGTTGGGAATTAGAATGTTAGAAATCAAATTTGGACATATTTTAAAGCAAAAATATGTTAGTGAAATTTTTACACAGTAAGTTGTGACGTTCGTCTGGATTTGTAACAAGACAAGTTTCGCCCATCAATTTGAAATTCGTTAGGATTTGTGGCCGAATTTTGGGGAGGCCAAATCCCGGTGGAATCTTGACAATTCGTTAATATTTTTCCGCAAGTCTAATTTGGCAAAACTTTTTAAAATGAGGTCAAAATTTAAAGGATGGCTCAAAAATCCTATTTTGTGCAAAATTCCCAACAAATGAAGTCATTTCAACGGGGGGCGGGGGGCGGGGGGGGGACAAATAATGTTGATTCTGTTTTTTAAGCATTTAAATAACTTTAAATTAATAACTCAAGCTCGGTTAGTGAATTTGAATGGATGGCTCAACTTAATTTATGGCAAAAGGAAAATAATTAATGAATTTGATAAGAAATTAAGAACTGTTTCATCCTAAATTTTGCCATCACGGGTCACGTCAGGTCAAAGCACTACGAGTTCTATTGGGATTGAGCTGAAAAGTCTCAATCATTACTCAAAAACCCTTGGTAACATATTATTAAAAAAATCATTACTCAGAAACCCTTGGTAACATATTATTAAAAAATCATTACTCATAAACCCTTGGTAACATATTATTACCTAACTCAATGGCACGCGGCGCGAAAATCCCCACCTTGCCTGACGATATTGTTGATTCCATTCTGTTAGAGTTGCCGGTGAAATCTCTTTTACAGTTCAAAAGTATTTGCAAATCATGGTGTTGTTCCATCGATGATCCCGAGTTTGTAAAGTCACATCTACATAAGTCATTTGTTGATACTAATCGTCAAAAAATTCTCTTTATTAGTTTTGAAAAAATTAAACCCTTGGGGTTTACGGCTAAAATCCGATCAACAGAAACATCACTTGGTGTTGATTCCAAATTTACTTTGCTCGACCCTCCCATCGCAGGATTCCTCAATGATACTTATTCTGGTTTAAAAGTGTCTCTGTGCAATGGCTTGGTCTTTTTGAAAAATTATACAAGCATGATGTTATGGAATCCTGCAATTCGAAAATACAAACTGATCCCTAGTTATGCTATGCCGCCACTTTGTTGGACGTACTCGATATTTGGTATTGCCTATGATTCTGTGGCTGAGGATTACAAGATAGTACATGTAAAGGTGACCGATGAAATTCATCGGGACCATATCATTGAAATATATTCAGTTATTAATCAATCTTGGAGAAGGATGGAGGATATTAGGGTTCCCGTTGGATTCCGTTCCATCTACCGACATCCAGTTTCATTAAACGGTACCATTAACCTTATTGCCACTTCAACTCGAGACAAATCTGAATGCTTTGTTATATCTTTCTACTTAGCGGACGAAAAATTTATTGTCACTCCATTCCCGAGAAAGGACCAGAATTTTTTTAGTTGGAGATTGTGTACTTTTGCCAATCGTGTCTGTATTTCCGCGACTTTTGAGGAGAAATTTTCGATGTGGGCACTGGAGAAAGATGGGAAAACTGGCTTACTGATCTGGAATAACATCACGGCGATTCTAACTTCAGACTCATCGATTCACAAATTCCCCGGGGGTCTTGTTGACTTGGTATGTGTTAAGGAGAATGAAAATATATTATGGAGATATTGTAACGACGAAAAAGGTCATTTTATCGAGTACGATGTGCAGAGAAAAGAAGCCACTGAATTTAAGTTAGAAATAGAAATTCTACTAAATAAACATTTACCACTTTTGCATGTGGAAAGTTTAGTTTCCCCCAAGATTCAGTGGGATTAACAAGTCCCTATTTAACGATATTCAAGAGTTTCGTTTTTCCTTTTTTTTTTTTTTTTTTTTTTTAGTTCCCCCTAATCGTTTTGGATTTTTTTGAGGATATGCTAAGTCTTTGTCTAATTCGATTGTTTTCTGATTATTCCAGATATAATTTTTGTTACGCTAGTTTCTTTTTAAATTTAACCACTTCGTTTGGTGAAAGTATTGTCATTTTGTTGAAGTAGCATTGTCCAGTTGCATACCTTTGTTTTCAATTGATTTGTGAATAAGGTTTCTTGTAGTTATGACCATTGACTACTTAAAAAGGTGATTAATCCTACAGGTTTTAGATGTTTGAATAGGAATTAAACTGTGTTCATCAATTTGAAAATTACATATTTAATTTGTGTACTATGGGATGTGTGCTTACATTCTTTTACCCTACTTGTTACGGTTATAAGCAACGCTGAATTACTTCTTCAATTTGTGGTGGTTGGTGGAACCGCAGTTATCTGGAAGTGCCCCAAAAAGACCGTGCTAGGCACATACACACCCTTAGTTTCAATATTTGGGTGAAACTCAATTCTTTCAACAATAAGGCCGCTCTGGTCATGAAGGCACTCAATCTCCACACATATCGTGCTTCTGCTTCTCCATCATATCGGAAATAAATCACTTATACCCTCCGTTATGTTATGGTATCAAAATTACCCTCGCGTTCTTGGAATTAACCAAGTTAAAAAATATAGTTTTTTCGCTTGCATGGAGCTATCCAGCTTGGACAACCCCCTCCCAACTCCTCATTCTTTATAACAGCATTTCTCCGCTGAAAAAATTACTCTTGAAGATCGTTGTTATTCTGGAAAAGCTCATAATTCATTCTCTATTATTATTTATTCTCTATTAACTTGAAGGCAATTGAATACTATGAAAAATGAAAGTAACCAATAAGTTCTACTTTCAAGTTAACTTGAATTACAACACTAATAAAACCCTTGTTATTTATAAATAAATAGAACTAATTTGTCTTGGATAATTGATAATACCAAAAATTGATTGCGAACAAATTATGAACAAGTACTAAAAGACGTATAGTAAGTTAGTAACATTACCCACCTAACTAAAAAACAATATTGTCTAGACAATAAGTTTTAATAAATCTCTGAAAATCCTAAGTATCTCTTTCCCCTCTTCTTGAACTCATTTCAGTTTTTTAAAATCTAAAACCAACAAGAGTTGATGGGGGCTATGCTAAGACCCCTTACTACGATCCTGGATAGCCCGTTATCTAGCAAGCCATTGACTCACTTCAAGTCCAAGAACGTCCAACGAATGCATGCTAGTGAATTGAATAATCTTCAAGAATATATAATTAACTAAAAGGTGTTCAGAGAGTCATCAAAACTTTGATGATTCATGCAAAAAAAACTTGGAGATTGTGAAGATCAAGCTAGTTACACTACAGAAAAGGTTGGAGAGCAAAAGGTGCTAGAAATGGTTTAAGAGGGATATAAATTAAAAAGCTAAAGAACACTTTCCTGGGAGCACACAATTGTGCACATTTGACAAACACATTTTCTTAGTTGAGCTAGTGTAGGATTATTTTTCTTCGGAGATTAGGAAACTCATGAGAGAGAATTGGGACCTCACGGTTCACATTCAACTTCAGATTACATTTTTTTCAAGAATTGGAATTCTGGACGGTAATCTTGTTCTTTAGTTTTTATTATTATTATTTTCTTTTTTTTAATCTCGAGTTCTATTTTATCGTTCCTTGGAGGCGATCAAACTCGTAAGTCAATAGTAGCGTAAGACATGACATTCATCTAGGTATCTAGATTCTTCTGGTTAACATCATATAGACAAAAAAGAAATAACCATATTTACTAAGGAATGGAAAATTTGTTGGTAAATAGCCGACGAATTACCAACAGAACTTTTTCGTAACTAAAATTGCTATCGATTATAAAGTATTTTTTTACGACATTTACCACCAGACTACCACGGAATATGAATGATGAAGAACCAAATGTACTAACCCATTTTTTATCCGTTAGTAAATTTACCAATGGAATTATAGAGCCAAGTTTCAAAAATTTCCTTTGGAGTTTACCAACCAGGTTTTAGTTTGTAATTTTACCAACGAATTCAAATTTGTTGGTAAAACTTACCAACGAGCCTTTTAGCTAAGGATCAATAGTCATTGGTTATACGTTGGCAACTTAATTTGCGACCGATTTGCCAACGAATTTTTTTATTGGTAATTCCCTTTTTTTGTAGTGATCTACTAAAATAATTAATTCCTAACAGAAGATAGAGGAATGTAAGGCTAACTATACCTGTCAAAAAAAGCAAAGAGTCAACAAAAGGTTTATTTTTTCTTTCAGCTGTGCCCATTTTCCATTGATGAATATAATAGGCAATGCAAAACGTACAGGAAAATTTACACTTGTATAAATTGGACAGAAAATAGCTAATCCTATATAGCATTAGGAGAGATTAGTGTCTCCACATATGGTACAGCACGATGGATGAGAAGTGATGCTTGAGGCCAAACAATTTTTAATTCTTTCAACTTTCTTCTCGCTTCGAGACCTTTGACCTCACAAGCTTTAAATTCTTCAAACATTTGACTTTTGAAATCGTAACACATGTATCCACCTTTATCCCAACTGAAAAACAACATATCTTCATCCGCCCTAAAACTCACAGGCCCAGGCTCAGTAATAGCCAATATTTTACTCCAGCTCATTAATCCATCCTTTTTCAAACACCAAACCTCGAAATCAACAATATTCTCGAAATCAACAACATTCTCTTTAAAAAATTTGGTCCAAAACATAGCCAAAAGGCTTTCTCCTACAGCATACAAAGATACATTTTCCGCAATTAGATCCGAATGTGGAAACAATATTTCCTCAAAATTTTCATTTTTCGAACAGACATATAATCATGCTCCTACTATAAGACCAGGTGGGTGGCTGCCGTGGCTGCCGAAGGATAATATAAGCAATTCCATCAGCTACAACTATGCGTCCAATACAAGCCTCAATGTTTAGAGGTAACTTGCCTACCAATTTCCACGAGTCACTCTTTGTCGAAAATATTTGAACAGGATGGCGACGGCAACCTACCCTAACTATTTTGTAATCGTTCAAAGAAGAAACGTAGCCTAAACCATATTTAGAATAGGACCTGTAGTGGCCCTCAATAGGGATCGGACGAGGGATTATTCTTGATTATCTGAGGGCCGGGTTCTACGGAACGATTTTGCTAGTTTCTCTGAGGGCGAGGTAGTACAGAAAATTATGGTTTTTAGGAGGGAAAACAAGAAGAAATAAACTGTTGCAAGAATTAACGAATTTGCTAATGAACAAATGATTGAATCCTGGAGGAGGTTCAATAGGAGAGACAGCGGAATCATGTTGAAGTGGAGCGTCTATAGAGTAGTATCGGTCCTTCCAGCATGCCAGAAAGATTTTTTGGTAATATTGTTGCTTGATGAATTGCGGATCTTCAGTTAGAGAACACCATGATTTGCAAACGCTTTTGAATCTGAGAAGTGATTTGACAGGAAGTTTTAGCAGTATATCAATGACGATATCATGGGGAAAGTTATTAGGCATTGTTTCGGATATCTAAAAGATTTTGGGTTTGAGCTTTTGTTTCTGCTTCTGCTGTGAAAGAATTAATACCTAGGGTTAGGGTTTAATATATGTGAAGCAAGCAAACTATTTTTGTCATGCTGCCTATCATTGTGCAAATATTTCTTCTCACTGAAATCTGAAACAGTTGCTGATTTTATTTCGTAATTTGCTTTAATAGGACAGAAAGTTATCAAAAATATCACAGGAAATAATCATGAAGATATCAAAAATATTACTATATGATAATTTATTCAAACTTTGTCGAAACAAAATGTCACGTTTTGAGACTGTTAGGAGTTTTAATTATTTACATAAAAGTCCCTTAGGTTCTAGAATTGCTAATTAACTCCTTTAGTGGGTTAGTTGTCTTTATATTTCAGTAGCGAAGGTATTCTTGTATGCTATGTTGAATGAGAAATATCTTTACTTCTTTCTCTTTCTCCCTCTCTTCTTCTTTCTCTAATTTCCCCATTGCTGAGGTCACTAGAGCTCTTCATATCGTTACACAAAAGTAAACATGGAACTTCACTCAAGTATGGTGCATCTCGACTTCAATGCATTGAGGGACTGTTTGGCTTCAGAGGGATTAAGTGAATTATCCCGTGATATAAACTTAGGACTAAATCTATCCTATGTTTGGTTTAGACTTGAGGGTATTAGCTAAAACCAGAATAAATTTTATACTACAATCATTGGACCCATATAAAAGGTGGGTTAATTTATCCTAGTTATAATATAATCCAAAATTATAATCACTAGATGATCTGGTTTTGAACCAAAACGACCCCTTTACTTCTCTAGCAGGCACGCAATCATGAAAACATACAAGATATGTGTTAATAAGTATGCAGAAGTTGCAGAACATTTAATCAATACTACATCACACTTCCAAATTAGTTGAGTCCCTTAAATAATCTTTTTGTATTTATTACGTTTTATTTAAACCAAATTCACATAAATGATATTGATAATACAGCTTGAAAAAATGCAAAAGTGGACAATTTGAGGAGCATCAGAAACTATTAAAGATATCTTTCCATTATAATTTTGTACAGCATTTAATGCATTGACAATTTTTTTTTGGCATGAAATACATGGTGGTAGTTCTGCTTTCTTCGACCCTAGAAGCATATTGATCTACATTTTAACTGCTATGTTAAAAAAATAATACAACACTTGTATAATTACATATAGCACTTATATCACTTCAGAAATTCACGAATTCTTACTGGTCTCTTGACTGCATTGGTGTACCCCTGCACAGAATGAAAAAAACAAAATGCTGAAATCAATTGACATTCAATTTCTTCACTATCCAAAAGTCAAGTCTATCGTGTTCGTGTATATGATCATATAGTAGCATTGCTAAAGCTAGATGGCAGCAATACAAGTTAAGAGGAGATACTCTATTTGAGCTCAAGGATATGAAAAGAATGGTACCATGTTTTAGGTTCACAACAGTAAATTTAGATTGATTAAATACCTCGTTAAATTTAAACAACAAAGGCCGTGAATCCCTCTCCTCCAAGTTTTGTCCAGGTTTAGCATTGTTGTTATCTTGAGTATCTTTGCCACTTGGCTTCCTAAACCTGATTAACAGAAAATCATCATGAGTAGATGCATTTACCAATCAATGAAATGCCAGAACATGCTTCTCAGCTGACTCTATAGTTTCCCAAAAGCTCATCAAGTAGAATGAGGAGGGAGCATTGTTCCTCAGCAGTTAACGAGTACTCAAAGCAAAGATATAAATCTCAATTCACAAAAAGGAAAAAGAAAAAAGGAAAAAAAACATTTGCAAATAATGACCATGAGATACTGTGAACTAAGGATGAGACAAACATGAGATGAATCCAAACACAAAGCGATGGCCTCCTACTGAAGTTAGGCATAACATATTGCAAAAGATATTGATCCTTTAAGCTCTCCGTTGCGCAGGTGAAGAGACCAACCACAGCACATAAATTAGCAAAAGGTTTTAAGAACAGACTTTCATGATTTTCCATGTGTAAGCAAGCTAGACATGATAGATATTCCCAACTTTGTCCACACAATTAAGGCTTGCCTCCTCTTATCCTTCTATCCGAATTTCCAAAGGTACTGAGGCTTTGCTTTTTAATAATAATTATGGACTTGAATACTTCTGCATCATTCTGATTGATTCTCCTTCTTTACACAGCATATGAGGTAATCGAAAGAAGACGAGTTTGGTGACCAATGGGTGACTATTTTTAGGAATCACATGCTTAGGCAATGAGCTTCACTTGGGATTTTGGGTCAGATATTCGCTTAAATAGGATCTTTCTATGTGGTGTTTATTGTTTTCCACTCTAAATGTGCTAGTTTAACTACTTGATTGATTTTGTTCTTTAAAAACCCGTGTGAAACAGAAACAACAAGGAGAGCCTATCCTGCCTCGAATTTACCGTAACATAATTGATTCCAACAGACGATAGAGGAATGTAAGGCTAGCTAACGCTGATAATACCTGTCAAAAAAGGAACGAGAATCGACAAACGATTTCTTCTTTCTTTCAGGCAAGCCCATTTTCCCGCTAGCTGTGGTACCTCCACCAGATCTTTTATTCTGACTAGAAGAGCTAGGCAAGTCATATTGCTTTTGTCTAGAGGTATCTCTGAAATGTATTGTTTTATCTGAAGAAGCCGATGCTTTAGATAGTGTACTGCTATTCTCGCACCTCAAAATGTCCTGGCTTTCCACACCAGTGGATGGTGAGCGAAGGTAGCTACTTCCTTGCAAAATTTTTTGCTTTTCCGCCTAAAATAATGTTTGACATACATGAACATATGACATGAAAAAGTTCCCATAATGCACCACAAAGCAACATAATCTAGAAATAGGATCTTTGGAGAATTACACGGGAATGCCAGTGACAACGAAGAAAGTCACACGGAAACTAGATAGGCACACATGCACATACATCCAAAAGAGGGAGAGGGTGACAAAAAAAAAAATACGACAAGGTTAAGGGTTCGCTCGGCGAGTGCCAGGCTCGTCGGTGCTAGTCACAGACCACTAATTCAAGTCGTGACAAAGCCGTCCAACGACTATTTAATGCTGACAATCTCCAGCACACCACAAAGAAAATGACACACCACATGTAAACGTTGGTGTCCACCTGTGTGTATGTATGTGTTTTATATACATTTTTGAGACATAATATAAATTAAATAATTAAAATTGTGCTCTCTATGACAGGTTATAACATGTTAAGCTTTCTGATGAGATGGTCAAACACTTTAATACACACACATATATATGAATTCCTCCCTAAAGATCCAACCAATGTTCACTAATGCAGGACTAGTTTGGGTTCTATTTACGTGTCTAAAGTGAATCAACTTGGTTTTGTTTTTCAGCAACAGAGTGCATTAAAATTCACAAGCAAAGAGTTGAGTGCTCCTCTACTTACCTCATGTACCAAGAACACTTTCACAGCCGATGCCAGAACAAGATGACAGGAATCATAACCCTGCCCAAAAGCATCAAGTCAAAGCGAATAGATGAAATTTTAAGTTCATATCAGTTTGATACGATGATAGGATATATAGACTATTCAGATCTAATTATATATAGACTATTCAGATCTAATTTCCTTCCGTGGGTCCAGTTGACCATGCTAACCTTGAAGTTTATAAATTGACCAATTGGGGGATCCAATGAAAGCATTGATGCATCTGAAGCACCATGTTGCATACCCAGTAAAGGATCAGATTTTATGTTCTTGTACGTCATGGCATAGGACACCATTGTATTTACTAACTGAGACAAATCAGCTTTTTCTTTCTCTGAGAGCATATGCAATGCTACCTGCAAAAGGAAGAATACATTTCCAATTATCACCAATAGGTGAACCCAAGTTCTCACAGCGACATTCGCAAAGGATTAACCAACTTAGCCTAGATTCAATACTAACACCAGCCTAAGCATAACTAAAAAAGATTAAGCAGAAGAATAGTGACCCAAAAGAGGCAGTAACCACAAAATCATTTCTAATGAGTAAAACGTTTTCTTTCCCAATATGGTGAATATCTTTTCAGAACTCAAATTCACTAGGTTTATACACTTGCAACCTTTACAAATGATAAGTAGACAGAGCCTGGGTGAAATTCTATTCCAAAGATGCATAATTGGACAAAACTCTAGACAACACAATCTGGTAGTCCAAGCCAAAAGTGATTTATGTGTAATTAAAATGCTAAAGGAAACCTGAATGCAACTAAACCAACAGATAATTCAACAAGAATTACCGGTTTCAGTGTTGATGGGGACAGAATATGTAGGAATGGAGAAATCAAGTCTTCCACAAAGGATTTAGTTGAGAGATGCCTAGAGATGCAGGGTGATATCTTGTTCTTCCATGAGTGTAAGATTTCCTTCTTTTCTATTGACATTGTTCGATATCTGCAATTTGTGGTGAGAAGAACCAACAGTCACCACTGTTAATATTCAGAATGAGTATACAGGAATTTAGCACTACCTTTGGAAAGACTTAGGCCATTCAATATTTGGTTTTCCAATTTGAGCTATGAGCCCATGTATAGATATTGCAAGAGGAGGCTGATAAACTGCAGTAAGAAAAAATATAGAATAATGCTTAGAAAAATATTAAGTTTCAAGCAAGTAGATGGTATCATTTCATTTACCTTGAAGGGAGAGATGTTGAGTGCGCATGGTGTATTGATGAAATATATCCGAGCAACCAAGAATCTCTAAGCATTTGACCTTCAAGAGTAATTAGAATATGAGATACTGCCCAAACTAGACGCGGAATATCAGATGAAGTAAAAAAGAAGGAAAAACAATTGCGGTACTCGATGCACTTACTGTCTTTTGCATCACAGGGTCCGTATAATGGAGTTGCAAAAAGTTCTCATGGATCCCATCCAAAATTAAGTCATAGTCACCACTGAAGAATCATCAAAGATTAAACTAGATAATCCAGAACTTCAAACAAAAGTATTCCAATTTTTCACCTACCGATGAGATATTAGAGAGTGCAGTGTCTCAAAGTCACTGGACATACTGCTGAAGCAATTAAAGGATTTCTTTGTCTGCTTTACTTTCCTCTTTTGCAAAACCTTCAAATATCAAACAATAGTAATAAGCACAGAGAGGGTGAAAAGAAGGATCATGAAGAAGAAAAGACAAAAATAATATAGTTAGAAGTTAGATAGAAGTAGAACTTGAAGATATCGGCAGTTTGCTTACTTCTTTCCAAATATCAAAAGCACTTCTTGCTGCATCCTTCCGCCCAACAACTTGAGAACTGAGCTCCAACTTTAGAAAGAATGTATCATTCATCAAACCAGAGGAAATAGAAGGATGCACAAAAGAAAAGCTTGTATAACACATAGGGACTATGTCCCTAAGACCCCAACTACAGTGAAATTCATCTTAAGTCAATTGCAAATTTCAGTCATGATATAATGTAACTGGGTAATCCGTCTTGAAAGTATGACTTGTTTTCTACTTGAATTTGACATTTTTTTTCAGAAGTTGAATGCACGTGCAGCAAAACAAATTATACTCTACAAAAGTCTTTAAAGATATCACAATGGCTCCATAGAAATTAAATAATGGCAGTGGATGAACCATGAACTAGTATTCCTAGAATTCACATGATAAGTGAAGGGTTGGATAAGTCAAAAAACAAACAGATCCAGATTTAGACAGTTAGCAGATGTTACACGTGGTTCACACGATGTGACTCAGGGATGGTAGAGGCAATATTTTATCTGATAAGCACTTTCAACCGCTTGATGGAAAGATAATTGCAAGCAAACTGATCTTACAAATCATAATACTAGACTTTCGACGAATTCTCAACCGTTTTCCTCTATTGGACTAATACCACAAAAAGAAATGTATGATAACTATAAATCCATACCACATTAAGAGTCTCCATCTTCTTGTTAAGAAACTGAAGGGTGTTCAGGCACGATCTTATGTCACATTCTGGAAAAATAATTTCAGAAAACAAATTCAGGTTACTGATTAACAGGAAAACATACTTAGCAAGATGTAGCAATTGAAAGCACAAAAAAAGGAAAAATGCAGGACATTGGATAAATAAGCAATTAGAGCAGCTGAATAAAGATCCAACAAGAAACTTGTCACTGATACGAAAAAAGTTTTGCAGTCTATATCATTTCCCCCTCAAGAACAACAAATTATTTTTATGATATGATCAGTAAAGTAAGAATACCGTCTGTAGAGCGAGAACCAAGATGATGCATAGCAAGGTAACAAAGGTTAAGAAGGAATAGGCAACAAACGGCAAAAACTAAGGTGTGCTAGAAATTGCAAAAGCTCTTCAACCTTGCTGGACTTTCTTCCATACATCAAGAGGTGTATTTAAGTATTTGGTGTCAGCATGCGTCTGGTGTCTTCACATTTTCAGAGGACCTAAGAATTCTATCATAAAATATGGTGAGACACGGGTTCCCTAATCTTTAATTTATCAACTCCCATCAAATAAATCATCTCATATGGGTGGTATAATCCGCTGAATCCCAAAAAATATAGAAAATAAACCAGGGTCCTTTACACCATTTAGGAGGGCAAAAAGACGCAACTGAACGGACTCCCTGCTCATTGTCTTTACCAAACTGCATGTTCCCTCCCATCTAACTGGAGCTTATATCAAAGTATGAACAAGCACAATCTGTGTGGATTATAATCATTACTAGCTATGCTAGAGACATCTGCAGTCACTGTCATTACTGTTGGACATAACTGCAGATCAAGGCATTATTCTCAACAAATTAAAATTCCTGCAGGAAACATCTCTTAAAAAATTGCCAGTCCAGAGATCACCACAAAACTTGACAAAGCAGCCATCCTAAAAGAAGGATGGCAGACTTGGGTCCCTCCTCCCGTTATCCACCTTTCTCATGAGCCAACCACCTTAACCATTTTCCCAGAAAATATTGAGTTGGTTTCTTCAGATCCTTCATACCAAAGCCACACTGGCTGATAGTTTAAATATATAATTCCCTCCTCACTTTATCAAGTCTCCAATAACTGATGTAGATAGTGTAAAAAGAGAGGAAGTAGCAATACTGCTGAGAGCACTGCTAATGTGAGTGATTATGCCTCCTTTAGAAGCCACCGTCTCTTCCACTAATCCTTCTCAAACTAATGAACATCAAACATACAAATTTAATCCCTGAATACACACCCAAAAAGGTCGGCCCAAATAGGTATATTTACGATAGTGCATGCAGGTACTTGTTTACGTGAGTAAGCAAGTGTATACATCACTTCAATAGTCCTTTTGGCAGCCTCTCCACTTGCAATAATTTATCATGCATCAGGTACTCCAAAAAGCTTTTTGTTTCAAAGGTTTTAATGACAATCGGACTTTTTCTTGCCACAGCTACACGATATTTATATTGTTTGGTAAGAAATTGATATATGCTATTCAAAAAGAAACTCCCCCGAATTTGAGTAATATCCGTAACATTAAATCGAACATTCGAGGACGAATGTTCTTAAGGGGGGGAGGATGTTACGTCCCGTATTTTTATACATTGGGACAACCCGGATTAACTATGATAATTTAAGGCCAAGACCATTCCGGGATTTGAAGTCGGGACTTTTGGCCTTTGATTTTATTTTGAGAGATAAGTTGTGCATGAAAATTGTTGACATTAAACACTTAGGAAAATTTAGGACCAAAAGTGATATAATTGGAATTGAAAAAAATCTTGTGCAAAAAGGCCTTGTATATAAAGAAAGAAGTCCCGATATAATTTAGGCCTTAACAAGTATGACGACGGTGGTTGAGAATAATATTTGTTTAGATATAAAGAGGCTATGGACTAGGATTATACCACATGATTATGATAATGAGTATGTGAAGTGTGTTAAAAATGATTATTATTTAAGTGAACTGAGATCAAAAAATTAATTATGTGTGTGATTGACCAAATGTTAGAATTGTAGTGGAAGTAAAACAATTAATTGGGTTTATTGAATAATCATTAATGTGGACATACTCCACATGTTCGGTTCACAAATGGACAACAATATGTCCACACTCAAGGACACGTAAGGTTGTAGACAAGATGAATATTAAGGGGATTCCATATGTTTGGCACGTGTAAAGGCAATTAGCCATTTTACTTGTCTCACTGTATAATGCTATCTAAAGGCATATTTTTGCAACAAACAGCCATTTCCTCTTAGCTACATCAACGAGCAGTTCATGATAGTAGCAACATAATTATTATTTTTAGGAAGCAAATTCTACTATTTCTCAGGAACAATATCCGAGTTTCGTTCACCGCTTTGATATCGTTGTTTTTATTTTATCGCGTTATTAAATTTGGGCTTTCTTCGAAGGAAAGTAAAGCGGAAGAAGATCATTTCTTGGCATATAAGGTAAGATTTATTCTCCCCTAAGTATATTTAAATTCATCCCGGTATAGCTAAATTGTTAGATGGGAACTACGAAATTAATTGCGGGAAATCGGATAAATGGTTTTTATGTAATTATGAAAATGGAATTGTTAAGATGCAAATTGTGGTTGTAGTTGATGAAATTGGAAGATGAAAAGTGTGTTGTGAATTTTGTGTCGAAGGTTGGAGGTTTCGGGTGAATTATAGTTTTGGTGGGATTTTTTTTGTGTATTTTGTAGAATGGTACAAAATGCTTTTTGAATTGCACTTGAATGGTCTTGAATTGGTAGTGAATATGCAAGTGCCGATATCGACTTGAAAATTCGTAATTGAAATGAGTGTTGATGAATTATGTTGAAAGGAAGGTTACTAATGTTAGAATGTGTTTTGAATTGATTATTGATGTTATTGGTATGGTTGTTGATATTGTTGGTATGGTTGTTGATGTTTTGGCCGAGTTAAATTCTCGGATTTATTGTTGATGATATAGCCGAGTGGAATTCTCGGGGATGGTAGCATTTACAGGGGAAATGCTGCCGAATTTTCTGTAGAATTTAATGGTTAGTTGGGAAGAATGGCTTAAGTGCCCTTAGCTGATGTTTGGTATTCGTTGGCATATTTGTAGACCTTGGGGAGCCTGAGGCGTAGATTGGATATTTACTTAAGATTGGCCATCTTGGAGTGCGTACGAGGTATGTAAGGCAACCTTCTTTCTTTTGGCATGCCTTAGTTTGTATAGGCTAAATTATAAGCCTTAAGGAAATTCTAAATTCGAAATCCGAGCATGTTATGATCCGTATATGTTCCTTGGCACTCTTATGTATGATTTGATGAAATATGAACCTTTATGTATTTGAAATAATCACTTTCCAAACTTTGCGCAAAAAGGTTTCACTTTAAAGAACTTCGAAATTTCCGAATGTCATATCTTTCACATAAGTGCTCGGATTGCTCCAATATATTTTTATAAAAGTTTGCATTACGTATAACGAGTATGTTTTCCATAAGCGGGCCCGACTTGGGTAAATTTCCGTCCGTGGGTCCCGCGGCTTCCCTTTATGAAATTCGGGAGCGTTTGAAAGAATTTGTTAAGATTATTATTTCGATTTTCAAATATGATCATTTTGCTTATGTTTGAATTTATGATATTGATTTTATGCATATGACTACTCACGACTCTATTCGTGCGTTCTGTTACATCTTTCGCCGGTTCCCGGGCCGGTTCTGTTGTCGTGCGCACTTTGATATACTCCGGTGTTATGCTGTGTTTATGGTTCACCGAGCTACTCGCAAAAGAGGGTCGGGTTCCACATATATTTGGTGTTATGCTGTGTATGGCGTTATGCTGTGTTGTGATGTGTGACGGGGATTCGGAGATTTGAAACTTTCTGGTGTTATGCTGTGTTGTGGCGCCATCGACAGGCGGGCGACCACATTTTCCTGTGCCCTATGCATAATTTATACTTTGGAAATAAACATTTTGATATTTTTTTATATGTATTACTTTCTATATATCTGATTCGATTATTGTTCAGATTTATTTCTGTACCTTCTGCTTTGCATACTCAGTACATATTTCGTACTGACCCCCTTTTCCGGGGGCTGCGTTTCATGCCCGCAGGTACAGACGCACAGCCTGGTGATCCACCTGTTTAGGACACCCTTTCTGCTATTCGGAGTGCTCCTCTCTTTCCGGAGCTTATACTTTTGGTATATATATTTATTAGTGCATTTGTATATATTCGTTCATGGGTACGGCGGGGCCCTGTCCCGTCATATGATTCTGTCGGTCTGTTTAGAGGTCTGTGGACATGTTTGTGGGTTAGGGTCTTTCTGTATGGATGTATGTACATGTCGTTTGGGCGATCCCATACGCCGAGGCGGCCGGTCCGCATATGTTGTTTGGGCGATCCTATACGCCGAGGCGGCCGGTCCGCATATGTTTATATATTGCTTGGTTAGCCCTGTGTGGCTTTTGTTGGTATTTTCTGCGTGCAGGGTATATTGGATAGTCCGTAAAACAAAGGAAACTTTGCCGAAATTTTTCTGGAAATTACCTAAATTTGAAATAAAGCCTTGTCGGCTTCCGCCATATACTAGAATGAGTTAATAGAATTTGAGATAATATTTGATAGATGGGTTCGGGTGCCCAGATCGGGCACTAGTCACGGCCTACGGGGTTGGGTCGTGACATTATACATGTTACTTTTGCATGTTTTGACTCGATATATAAATATCAATCATAAGTTACATGGCTTACATTGTTCCTTTTAACAGATTTTCGGTGACAAAGCAAATGAAATATTTTACCAACAGTTCCTATACTACTACTAAAATTTCAAGTATCTTCTCAAATAAATTTAGATTCGGATGAATCGAAGGAATGGCACTCACCAGTATACTCTGCTAGAGCAGTAAGAGCGATGGAGCTTGTCTTCACTCTTTCTTTGTTACAAATGTATTTGAGCCTACAATTGCGCAGTAAATTAGGTTTGTTAGACTTAGAAATATCTTGTGAAGATACTAGCACTGCTAATAAACAGATTGTTCTATGATAGATCTAAATTAATGCAAGGTCCTAACAACTGAAAATTGGAAGAAGTTTCCTGCTTCTTACCAATATGTGCATACTTCTTAAAACACAAAGTATTCACGGAGTACATGAAAGTGTCAATACTTTTTGAGGTGTAATATGGAAATGCCAATCACCCATTTGATCATATCCAAGAAAAATGAAGACAAAACAAAAGTGAATTGCCGGAATGTGTTTGATGCTTTATCAGATTATGTCAATCACCTTGTCTTTTTTTTTTTGTTTGTTTTTTTTTTTCTTTTCTTTTTTTTTTTTTTTTTTTTTTTTTTTTTTATGTCAATCACCTTGTCAGCCAAGATATAACTTTCCAATAGTATCAACTGGAAGAGTTGTACAAGTCATTATATAGCATGACTATGAGAAAACTACACCAAATAGAGTTCTCATTTTTCAATACGATAGGCTAAGAAGCCCTCGGAAATATAGCACTCTCAAAATAAAACTTGTAAACTCTACATGTTTGATAATAGCATACATATAGCAGAAAACATTCTGACTTGTTGGTATCTTAAACTCCATTCGAGTGAAACTTGAAATCCTTTTATAAGCCTTAAAATTCAATAAGATGCAAATCCTTTTGTTAATGTCTAAGATTTTTGTAATGATAATCTATACATTCAAATACCCTCAATTTTAACTGACTCAAAATCCTTCTTTTTTGTGACTGTGACTAACAGTCATTGAATTTAATTATTTTATCTGGTCAATTTGGACAAACTATTACACTTTGGTAAGATAAAAGTTACAAAATCTCCAGGATTTGAAATCACTCAATCCACTTGAAGCTTTGCATTACTTAAATCTGAAAGATGGCTTATGTTTGGAGGTTAATCCAGTATCCATGTGGGTTTTCCTTATACTCTACCAAACAGTTAATCATGCAAAAAATGGAAAACATATTTTTGAGGATTCATCTGATAATTTAGTAGTAAGTACCTGTTAACAACACGACTTACTGTTGGTTGGACAAAGATATGAACCCTGCAATTCCAACCACATAGACAAGTACTTCGTTAGTTGTGTGATTATATATAATATAGAGAAATGTGTGAAATTGTCCAACAGAAAATTGTTAACATTTGCTAAAAAGGGAATCCGGATCATACACAAATAGACTTCATCCATTACCAGAAGAAGTGAAAGGATCACATACAACAACAACAACAACACACCTAGTGTGATCCCACAATTGTGAAAAGATCACACAAGGTCTATAAAGTTACACCAGGAGAAGCCCTAATTGCCCAACATAGATTGCTGGTCCAGATGTGAAGCAAAAAAGGAGAAAAGTAGCAACAAGAAATTGATGATGGACATTAAAAGGTAAGAACCAAAAGCATTTAACGACAAACTATTGAAGGCACCATATGGGAGTTACAAGCTAGCACAGATACCTAGGGGAATGAAATAATGAGTTGCACTAAGAAAATAACAAGTGAAGCTCTAAGCATGTCTAAAACCTATGACTTCGACCACGAAAAATCATGGTTGTGGAATGAGAAGGAGCAACAAGCTATCAAAGCAAAATGGGAGTGGACAGTAAGTTATCATCAGCAGAAGATAAAAAGCTTTTGAATAGTATAAGAGAACAAAGAGAGGAGCTAAGCAGACTATTAACAAAACTCGAGACAAAGCCTTACACAACCTGTACCAAAAGTTAGGATGCAGATAGGAAAAAAGAAATGTTTAAGTTATTCGAGCGAAGAGAGAAGAGGAGTAAATACGTGAACCAAGTCAACTGAACTAAAGATCTCCACAAGTTTAAGAGATGGTGAGATCAAAGAGAGATGGAGATGCTACTTCAATCAATTGCTTAACACAAATCACAAAGGTAACTACATAGATCTTCATACATCCACAACAGACAAAAAACTTTGCTGCACACGTGAAATTAGGAGGGTGTTTGGATTGGCTTATTTTAAGTGCTTTTTGGCTTTTAAGCTCTTTATTATGATTGGGAAAAATAAAAAGTGCTTTTAGGCACTTACTTTTAGGCCAAAAAAGTACAAAAATAAGCTAAAAGCCAAAAGTTGAGTATTCCTAACTTATGGCTTTTAGCTTTTAGCTTATAAGCTATTTTTGAAAAGCCAATCCAAACACCCACTAGGTACAGTGAAATAAAAGTTACTGCAAAGAATATGAGTTACAAAGATTATTCCGCAGATAATATCCCAATAGAAGTTTGGATGTACCTTGAAGAGGTAGAAGTGGTATGGCTAACCAAACTAATCCATTTAAGAAGTGAACAGATTCCAATGTATAAGAATAAATGTGACATTCAAAAGTGAACTATTGTGGATGTATTAAACTTAGTCAAGCATGAAATTCTAGGAAAGAGTGGTAGAGTATAGACTTTCATCACAAGGTTGACACGGAACCAACTGGATTTATGCCTGGTAGATCTACGACAAAGGCTCTCCCATTTTATTCATCTACCTAGAGAAGGCATATAACAACTGGGTAAGTAAAGTCCTTTGGATGCTTGAGAAGAAAGAGTTCATGTCAAATATACAAACAAAATAAAAGGATATTTATGAGGGAGCGGGCACACGTGTGAAAACAGTGGCCAGAGATACCACATGAGTTCTCTATATCTAGCTTGACCTACACTTCTTTCCCTAGTTAAGGATGAGTTCACCACTAGTATACAGGCTGAGGTTAAATTCTGCTTTCCACTTGCAGAGTGTTAATTGATGAAACAAACAACCAAAAGATCGAAATACTAAGAAACAGCTCTATAGAGTAAAAGTTTTAGAAAAAGTAGAAGTAAGAACACAATGCAGATTTACACGCCGCATAAGAAGAACAAAGTTGAACAGAGATTAAACAAGTGTGTGTGACTAAACTTAGACAATTCAGATATCTATGTTAAGTTGTTCAGGAGTATGGAATGATAGATGAAGATTTAACATAGAACTAGAATAGGACAACTGAAGGTAAGCACGAGAATGCAAGGCAATAAGAACCCTAACAAACTCAAAATCAAGTTCTATAGAATCATCGTGAGACCAGCAAATGTCATATGAAAATGATTGTTGAGTCTATGGCTTTCTTCATGGACCTAGCATTAAGATCTCTAGATGCTAATCTATGTACTTCAATCTGATGTCTTGCAAAATTTAAGCAATACTTACTTTGCTACCTGACGCAAAGGCCTTAAGGCAGGAGCATAAAGGTCATTACAAATGCAAATAACCTGCGAATGAAACACACAAGTTGAGATTTGAGAATGACATGCCTAGTTAATATACAAATGAACATATTTAGACAAATTCACTCTTACAGGTCTTAGCAAAGATGCTTTTTGATGCCTCTTTTTTGATGACTTCTGCCCAGCATTTCCTCCCTCGGATTCATTTTCTTTGCCTGCACGCAATTTTCTGTCAGCAGAAACCTGCATTGCTAAAGCACACATTGTTATTCTATCAGAAACATACATACTGTCAAGAAAAAAGATATAGGTCCAACCAAAGATTGAAATTCACTTCATAATTACTATGAAAAATATATGGTGCCACAAAGTACTCCATATTACTGATATTATCTTTCCCTCAAGTTCCGGCAGACCAACTAATTTACTAAGCAAGTACCAAGCGCAAGTTTTTTCAAAGGTCTTTAAGAATGTCCGGCCCTTCCCCAGACACCACGCATAGCGGGAGCTTAGTGCACCAGGCTGCCCTTTTTTTTAAGGATTTGTGAGTCATAAGCTGCATTAACTAATAAGGCTAGGGCTAGAAATCTTACATTTCAATAAATTTGTTTATATTTGAAGGTGCACCCAAAACAAAAAGGATGGCTCGACTCCCAACAACTTACTGTAGTAAGCAAGTACCAAGTGCAAGTTTTTTCAAAGACCTTCAATGATTTACGAGTCATAATCTGCATTAACTAATAAAACTAGTGCTAGAAATCTTACATGTCAATGAATTGCTTTATCTTTGAAGACCAAAAATAAAATCAGATGGCTCGACTCCCTACTTTTGGAGTGACTAGTTGATTTATAAAGTTGAACATATATGTATTATTCAAGCTGTAAAGTAGAAAGATAGCAAAATATACACTCCATTGAAAATTAATCAGCAGTAGGTACTGACGGCCTTAAAATCAATCTGTGCATGTCCAAATTAAAATTCTTCACAAATCTTAAGTTCTTTTTACTTCTCGTTTATGAGACAAGCAAGAGGGGTGCGAGGTGCTGAAGTGGCACAAATGACTCTTCAGGAGCCAGTACATAAAGTTTTCTTACAGCCATAAGTTATTACCCGTCATAATGGGATTACTAAAATTACCAGGGCGAAATAAATCAAAAGCAAATATGTATATTACCAATTTTAGGATGACCTCGACAGCTCCCTTTCCATCATTAAGAGCCCCATCTATTTCATCAATAACCTAGAACGGCAAAAAATGAACCAAGGTTCACAAATAAAATCGTAAGTTCTGCTGAAAAAGATTTAAAACTGAAATCACAACTATATTCTGACTAAATATTTGGGCTTTGAATCATCAGAGGAAGATTAAAAACAAAAATTTAGAACTTAAAACTGACCAAACATTTGGGCTTTGAATCAGCATTTATAGAGTTCATTTGAACGACATCATGTATTTTAGCTTCAATGCTGGAGGATGATCGATCATCACTTGCATTAATCTGCAAAGGAAACATTTCAATCAACAGATAAACAGACATCTATTACTCCACATTAATTTTTTCCGGAGGATATTCAGGATTGGAGGTATGTATAAAGGCATTTTGAGATTGTGTAGCTCATATTCAGCAGGGAAATCAAATTTTGTCATCAACTTATCCATGAAACTTGAGAAAAGCCAAGCATACACTAGAATGTTGGCACAGCAGAGGGCGTCCGTCCGTTTCGGGCTTCTAATATGTAGGTCGAGTTGAATTGCACATGCTTTTTTTCATCTGAACTGATTTAAAGAAAATACAATTCCCGGAAAATTTCTTATTCAAAATAAGAGACATAAACCACTAGCACCTAGGGATTAGACATATGTAGAATTTAAGTGTGGAGTCAAGTATACTTGTTATTCTAGCACATACTAAACAACAACACCATAACCAGTATAATCCCACAAAGTGATTCTAGCACATACTAAAGAGTAGAATAAATTAAATAACCTTTTCAAATCCTTCATGGTAACAAAATAATTCATAAATGTGACTTGCAATGTGCTAACAATCTCTTGCCAGATCTCTTTCACAATGATTGCGATAATAAGGAGATAAAAGTTTAAATGAACAACTATATGGGACTGTTTGAAATGAGTAGGTTACAAGACCTCAACCACTCGATACCCACAATGCTGAGCAGCAACATGTGCAAGTGTTGTTTTCCCTAGCCCCGGAGGACCACAAAGCAAAAGAATCTGCAAGCAATTGGGTTCTCACAATTTAGTAAAATTAGAATAAAAATGAGAAAGAAATAAGGAACTAATAAACAGAGGACAAACATGTGATAAGTATAAAACTTACATTATTTCTATATATGCAATATGTACCATAGAGGATTGGTGAGAACAGTGATCAACTTCACATAATAGGGATATGACCAGAGATGCAAAATGATGGAAGTCGATAATGAGGTATAATCTGGCATCCGGACCACTAATCTAGGACTGCATTGAGAAGTAGATAGTAGAGGAAGACAATTCAAGGATTTCAAGCACCATTGTCTGCCTTCTCAAAAACAGCAGTCTTGGTCCATACTAATCCATAATAACAGTCTTGGTCCAGATTTTTTTACGGCTTGGTTTAACATTATCATCACTCTAGAACCAGTGGTTATAATGGTGAAATCATAATTGTTTCTAAGATCATTGTCCAAAGTAGCTGAGTAGTATGAGCAAATATGACTTGGCATGGCTGACATACAAACATCAAATATGACGCCAGTCTTTTACAACCCCAAGTGCTTCTTATTTCATTATTCATTCATTCATTCCTTTATGTAACAAAATATATTATGGGTTTTGTTCGTTATTCTCTTCATAGGTAGTCTAGCAGCCACATGCTATTCACTCCTTTCAAAATTATAAATGTTTGACATATATAGTTTTCTCTTCATCTGATTCCTTGAATCTACCTTATCATTGCTCTATGGAAGAACAAAATTTAGAGGAAATGTTGAGAAAATTATCACACATCCAGATACCTAAGGATATTTAAGAATCAAAAAACTAATCACAGGAAAAAATCCTGACTTCTATAGACAAACACAACCAAACACATGGCAAGAAGAAACAAACAGTTGGTGAGTCCAAACATATGAATATTTCAGTTGATTAGGCAGAATATGACTTCAGACTCAGCTGAGCTTGATTTGATCACAAACTGTTGGACCACCTACCTCAAAACTAGAGCAGAGCCATGATGATAGGAGGAGCACAGCTGTCAGCCTATCGATGTTCATGGCACGTAGGGTACAGTTTTGAAAACTTCAGTTAGGTAATGTCGGTTTTCAGTTTTTAAAAAAATGTACCATCACCATACCAAATTAGTTCGTATGGTTCAGTACTTCTAAGTTCAGTTTCGGTTTGTGTGGGACGGCGGTAACCACTGTTTGTCAGATTTCAACTTACATACATTGGAGAATTATGACTTCGATAACGGTGGGAACTCTTTCATGCTTGAACTGAATGAAAATTGTCCAGTGTTGGCGGGAAACTACACACATTTTTGAGTAATCTATATTGTATATGACTTTACGTAATTAAGTATCTAGTTTATATATAGTAATAGAAGCTTTTAGCTGAAGAATTTTCAGATTTTGGTCTTTTATTAGTTTATATTTAGATTAATTAAATTATTACATGTCTAATGATATAATTTATATGGATTGTATATGTAATTAAGTATTTCGGTATTTTTTCTATACATTCCAACGCCATACCAATACCAATATTTTTAAAATGCATACCAAATACCGTTGTACCAAGACCGAATTGCAAAAAAAATTGGTTTCGATACAGTAATTCGGTATTTACCAACGTATGCACATGCCTAGTCAAAATCAAGAAAATGACATGATAGACCGCAAAGTAAAGAGAGGCAATCACCAATCATAGTGCAGAAGCAATGGCTGATCCCTTCTTAACAAGTATAAAAGGGAAGTAACACCTACTTGTAAAGTCTCATTGAAAAAGAGGAAAAAGCCAGCAGTTCAATAAATGGCAGGAGTGATTTCCGTGGGTGGGCAACTTGTGGTGTTAGCTCATTATTTATCTTATAGTTTAGGGGTTTTATCCATCCTCGGTTTCATTGTCGTGTTATAGCTTAAGGGTTTTACCATCCTTGGTTTCATTGTTTGTTGACTGCATCATATAGTTACTTCTATTTGAGAAGATGAATATTTCAAAAGAAAACAGATAAACAGTGCCTACAATAACATTGTGAAACATGAAAAACAAAAAAAATCAAAAAAGAAGATTAGTATCATCACTTTCATCATGTGTGAATAAAAGATCAGATCAAGACAAGCAATAAAGCACACCAGCCTAGGGTCTTTCAGAACAATCTATAAGATTGACAATGGACGGATAGCCTAGTAGTAAGGGCCATCCACCTCAAACTACAAAGTTAGAGGTTCGAGCACCAGTGGAACAAAGTGGGAAAAGGGCCACTTTGACTGACCTTTTGTTCTGGAGGACCACCTTTTCTTTGCTTCTTGTCCCAAAGGTCCTTAATTCTGTCCGAATCACTATTCTCTAGATGCATATCATTATGAGCTCTCTCATTGTCTATTCTGGGTTCTCTGCTATTTCCAAAAGAACTCCTAGAAGAACGTCTTGGATGTTGAACAGCCAATGAATGCCGTTTCAGAGAAGACAAGACATCATCTGTAGTACTCTTAATTTCAACCCCAAAAACACAGGAATCCCATTGCTTCAACCACATTAGTACCTACAGGAGAGTGACCAGAAGTCAAGACCCCAAAGCAGAATCTCTAAGAAAACACCTAAAAAAACTGATAGGTGAAAACACCTTAAAATTTAAAACAAAATACTAAGTAGAAACCATTATAAGAATAAACAAATTGTTAATATATGTAGTACCTGACGATTTGTTTGCTCATCACTGAGAAGCTCTGTAAACGAACTAGGAGCATACTTATCCACCCAAAGTTGCTCATTCACCACAGTTCCTATTGGAAGATTTGCTTCATTTAGATCTTCAGAACTAGCTTCCAGAGCCTTCATGACAAAGGAGGAAAGTTTTCAAGGAGGAACAAAGATCTTATACATAGAAAACATGTATAAAATTGTTGGAAACTTTATCTACAAAGGTCAATGCTTCATTTCACAAAATCTCCAATTCATCCAATGGAAAACTAGGGAGGGGAAATGAGGTGCAGAGACAACTACTGAACCGACCAACATACTATCCCTCCTACTGAAAAAGGAGCACGGGGAATTAACATATTTTCTTCAAAAGCCAAGTCGGATAAAATGAGGAAGTACTATTAGTATATTTAGTACACTAACTGTCAAATTCGACGGGCAGAAAGAAAGAGCAGAAAATAAAAAAGTCCAAGGAGAACAAATACAACAACATACCCAGTTGAATCCCATAGTGTGGGGTCTGGGGAGGGTTAAGTGTACGCAGACCTTACCCCCACCTTGGAAGGTAGGGAGGTTGTTTCCGAAAGACCCTCGGCTCAAAAGAAAACAAGGGAAAACAAGGGAAAAGAGTCAGATACAGACAAGAAAATCAAAGCAATGCAGCTGGGTATCTGGACAAAGGAAAGAAGGAAATAATGCAGGACTTCAAAAAGAACTATCTGGACAAGATAGGATAGTTACCTCCTTTTCGTCCTCTTAAAAGGAGCTTATAGCTGATAATTCTTTTCCTATTTTCCTCCATTTTAATGTGCAAGACAGTTCAGAATTGTAGCAACATTTTCAGAGATTCGGGAACCTTACTCAAAATCTCAACTCTTGTGAACTGATCGTCTTCCTTTTCTATTTGATAATACTACTTGTTATTACTTATTCCAATGATAAGTATGAATTGATTGTGTTCTAATCATGGGCTTCAGAGGATTCCGTAAATATCAAAGAGAATTTCAAAATACTTTTTCCTCTTATCTTTCTTCTGTTTCAATTTGATAGGATCATTCAGAGAAAATTTAGCTTTATAGTGGAGAATGAATTGAGGCATAATTGTTAATTGATTAAATGACTGACAGAATGATAGTGAGCATGGATGGTCTAATAGAAACCGCACCTTTGTGAATTGATCGTGTTCCACTCTTTGCATTAGGACCCTAACAGGTTCCTGAATAAGACCTGCATAACATCTGCACTTACTTAGATATTCAGTGTAAATTGGGGATTTGAGCAAACAAAAGATGGAAAAACAGCACAGAGCATGTCAACAAAATGTAGAGGATGAATTATTATGCAGAGCACAAAGATGATTTGGAGTATTACTTTCACATTCGTAATCTTTTAGAGTAGATACTGGAATGCTTGATTAACTCCAACTAAATCATATGAGAATTTCCTTTATGCCTGATATTCAAGGGGACGGTTATTTGGTGTCACGCAATGCACTTCAAGATCACCTATACAGGTAGTTAGGAATCTTTTACCCCTGTGCTGCCTATCTCTCTCTCTCTCTCTCTCTCTCTCTCTCTCTCTCTCTCTCTCTCTCTCTCTCTCTCTCTCTCTCCAGTGTGCATCTCTCCCACACTATTCTTGTATCTGCCTCAGTCCATAAATGATGATTCAAAACATATTTTTTTTTTTTTTTGAAAATGTAACATTGGTATGTATTGACTTGATCAGTGCATAGATTGCACTGGAACCATATTTACAGCAAAAGTGAGAAAGCTGATCCAAAACTCTGAAAATCTAACAAGAGCCTAGGATTTCAATTATGGATTCAGTCTCCTCAAGGTAAATCTGTTTGCACCAAAAACAAAAAAGTTTGACACAATTTAGCTTGATCTTTTGTACATCACTACTACTGTCTTCAAAGCACCGTGAATTTCTCTCTTTCCATATTGTCCACCAAATGCAAGCTGGGACAATCCTCCATCTATCTCTGTCTGAGGCTCCTATTCCTGCCTCCTCCCAAATATGGAGTAGATTAGTAATCCTATTTGGCATTACCCAGACAATGCCCCTGAGATTCACAAAGATCCTCCAAAGCTGTATTGTGATCCGACAATGTAAAAATAGATGGTTGACTGTCTCACCCTCTTCACCACACAAGTAACATCTGGAACAAAGAGAGAATTTTCTCTTTTTTAGGTTTTCTTGAGTCAGTACTGCTTCCCTTGCCAACAACCATGTGAAACATATAGATTGTGCTTAGTTCACTATGATCAAAGACCTCACGGTTGAAGTAGACTAATACAACCGACTACTTAAAAAGAAAGTTTATATGGTCATATGCAAAAACAGTACTACAAAAAGAGTAAATATGGTCATATACAAAAACGGTAACATACAGCAACCCCTTAACTTTAAGCATTTACAATCATCCAATTACACTAGTATAACCATGAAGGAATCGGGAAAAGAGTTAAAGTAGGAAAAAATAAGCACAAAAGAGAATATGTGAAGGAAAATCCATCTATTTGCACTTCAATTCCCTTTCCTTTTCATAAAAATTCTGACCATAATCAAAATTCACTTATTCACACTTTCTTTTTGTGTTGGCATCTCTCTTTGCTTACTCCCTCACAAACCTACAGAAGAAACTTTAACCCGAAATGTATGCTTCTTTAATCATTCTACTAACACTGGGTCAACATCCAACAATCACAACCCTCTGTAATCCATGGGATCCTAATAATCCATTAATTAGCTATTTCCCAGTGCAAGGAGCATAAAAACAAAGTGAATAGCTAACAACAACAACAACAACAAACCCAGTGTATTCCCACAGGTGAGATCTGGGGAGGGTAAAGTGTAAGCACACCTTACCCCTACCTCGTCGAGATAGGGAGGTTGTTTCCAAGAGACGCTCGGCTCAGGACAAAACAGAAATAAAAAGGCATAGCAGATAAGACATAGCAAATAATAGAGAAAGCATAACATAGCATTCAGGGCAAAATAAAGCGATAATCGAAGCACAAGAAACAAAAGGTAGTACCAGAAATCTAAGGACGAGAAACTATGAGAATAATGCTAATACTATCTACCCACCAAGCCTATCCCGCAGGAGAGCGAGACAACACTCAACTACCTTCTACCCTAATCTGCAACCTACATTGCCCTCCTCTATAAACTCATGTTCTCCATAGTTGTTGATTTATTGATTGGATAGGTAGGTGCATCCAATCCATTCTAACTAGGAAAAAAATGGAAAATTTAACTTATCATATGTGCATGATATGGTATAAAGGAAAATGCCACATTTGGGTAGGGTAGTGTGCACTCAAACCTTACCCCTACCTCGTGGAGGTAGAGAGGTTGTTTCTGAAAGAACCTCTGGGTCAAGTAACACATATCAAAGCGGTTTTAAAAATAAAATACAGAAAGTAAAGCAGACATAACAAATACTAGATAAAACATCACATGATAGCATTTACAAAAAATGGAATAAAATAATGCGATAACCAAAGAAAAAAAAACAGGTAGTTACAGAAATTGAATAACTAACTGACCAGTAGAATATTCCTTTAGCTCCAATTTCTTAACCCTTTCATTTTCAACTCTACTTATCTTAGCATAAACCCTCTCACCATCATCCAAACCAGTAACAGGTATACAATCCCCATCAATCTCCGAAGCATACTTAGCCAATATCTTCTCTCCCTCTTCCTCTTCCTGTTCCTCTTCCTGTTCCAATACAATTTGAAATTCTTAGTATAGATGTACAACAACAAACCAAATGTAATCCCACAAAGTGGGGTCTGGAGAGGGTAGAGTGTACGCAGACCTACTACCTTGGGAGGTAGAGAGGTTGTTTCTAGTAGAAACTCAACACAAGGACAAGCAATTCAAAGTCTATATATATATATATATATAAATGTAACTGAGTAGGAATAATAAGTGCAAAGAATGTAGAAGTAAGTAAATGACCACCATTGGTTCCTCCTCGTCAGGCTGCTTCGGAGGCGAAAAACGTAGCCAATCCTCATCATTATCCTCAACATCAACCTCAACTCTACTCCTCTTCTCCTCTGTAATCACTACATCCGACGACTCAGGATCGTCGGGTAGAAACCTTTTCTTACCGTTGATCTGCGGTTGTGGTAGTGAGGATTTAGGGGGAAGTGAGAGAGTGGGTTTCGGGTCGGATCCGGGTTCTGATTGAGGAAATTCGAGATCGAGGTCGTATTCTTCTTCGTCTTCAGGGTAAGTAGTAGTGTTGGCTTCGAGCCATTCGAGTTCTGCTGCATCAGGAAACTCTTCCATATCCTCCAATTGATTGATTCTCCGATTTCTCACACACACACACACACTGTGCCTCTCTCTCTCTAAAATGTTTTTTTTGTTATGTTTGGCGGGAAATGAGAAGTGAAAAGGGCGGCAAGGGAATATGTATCAATTTCCATAATTACCCTCTGCAGTCCCTCCTTTGGTTAGGGAATAAAGTTATCTCGGTATTAATTATTTATTTATTGTGCAGTTGTTACTTCATCCTCAATGTGAGAGATAAAAATAGGGAAAATAATACTAAATATTTACCCCAAATTGACTATATTTCTAATATTGTCATTTCACGCACTATTATACTAAGTTTATAAATCGTCTACAATAAGTGTATAACTTTATTTTATTTAAAAAAAAAAGAATTATTACATAAGGGTTGGGGAAGGGGATTACAACGTGGGAATTCGAACTCTCACCAATAAGATGAAAGTTCAGGTAGTCGAGCTACTAGATCCCTACCAGTAAGTGTACAATGTTGTATACCGTGTTTAGAAACACAGTTGCAAAAATAACACTCCATGTCTATTTGGAGAAAATATTTACCCCAAATAGCCTATATTTCTAATACTACCCGAAATGGTCATTTTATACATTATTATATTAAGTTTATAAATTGTCTACAGCAAGTGTATATTAAAAACATGGCTACGCCGATGTAATATTTTATGATGGATTGTATATTCCTGAAATTATCTCATAAAAATAACACTACAATTTCGATATTAGATATCCTAGAATTTTGTCTCAACCAAATATGCAATAAACTCATCCCAAATTTAATTTCGGGATTAATTATCCCTTATCCCTCATATCAAATGAGTCTTGAGTTCGAGTATTTGCTACGAGTGTTTTACTCAGTTTTAGATACATTGTATATATTTATGTGGTTTTTATCAGGATATGTAAAATTATATAAATGTTTATTCAGTTTAGCAATAGAATTTTTTGCAAAAAGCTGGAGAGATGTTTTATAAAATATATACAAGGGCTCAAATATGTCATCGAACTATCACAAAAGGTTCATTCATGCCACTCGTTAATAGTTGGGCTCAAAAATTAATGCCATTCGTAAAATGATGGTTTTAGATAATGTCACGCGGCAAAATCTAGTAGTAACAGAGTTCTGTTAGTGAGTGATGGCATATATGACCCAAAATGGTAACGGTGGTGGTATTTGTAGCTCAACTATTAACGAGTGGCATGACTGAACCTTTTGTGATAGTTCAGTTACATATTTGAGCCTTTTCCGTATATACAATCCTGTCAAAACATACAACTTGCATACAACTGTTTTTCATAAAATTCGGTCAAAATATATAACCTACATACAACTTGCATACAAATTATGTGGTTGTATGTATTTTGTTTATCGTGTGTATGTCACATTATGTCCAGTGATACATTGGACATACAAGTAACATATACTTGAAATACGAAATACATACAACGTATTTATACATCTGTAAAAAACAACATTGTTCTTCTCTCGAGTTTCAACTTTCAATATGAAATTCTAACAAAAACCAACTCAAAATTGACATATAAACTCCAAATGAAATTCTCAATCGTTTACCATTACGCTCAATCCAAATAAATAACAAGGTGGAAAAATTCAATTTCTAATTTAAAGCTTTAATACTTTTTAGTGGCTATTTAATGAAGTTTTTCTCAGATTGGGTGTGCTTGGTGTGAAAGAGAAAAAACGAGGAAGATTATAGCTTTAAATGGAGAAAACTGGAGCCTAATGTCTTGCATTTACTATAATTGATAAAAGTATTGTTATATTTTGTAATTGAATAAAACTACCACAAAGAATATAATTAAGTCTTGAAGTAGCTTTCCGATGTAAAAATTTCTATATTTGTGTCTATACTAGTAAAATGAAATGAGTCCAACAAGAGCGAAGTAAGATACCAGGGATTGGTTTTACTTCAATCAAATTAAAGGGTTTTTTCTTCTTCTAACTCACTCAATGTTTAATATTTATAATTGGGTTCGATTAAATCAGAACTCGAACAGATAGAATAATAAATAAATAAATAAATAAAGTTAGAGGCTACCATATAGTAGTGGCGTTGATGTTTCACAAGCAATATTGTGATTTCTTTTAGCAGAGGACCCTCTTACGTACATGTATATATAAATACTGAATTATCAAAAAAAAAAACTTTAAATATAATAGTTGACCAATAATCAAAGATGACTTATTAACATAATTACTTTTTGGAAATTAAAAAGCGACTGCCAGATGAACAATCGTTTTTGGGGACACGCAAGTGAAATGTATTGTATTGGATTGACTATTTGTGGATTTTAAATAAAAATATTTAAACCTGGTAATTATATTAATTCAATAAACACATGACACATATTTTTACATATATTAATATCATCTTTAAATCATAATTAATTAGGGAAGGAATTGGGATTTGGGTTTACTGGGTCTGGCTGGATGTAAAATAGGTACGATTCACTAAAACGGAATAAAAAACAAGAAGAAAGGAAAAGGAAAATTTTAAAGAAGGAGGGAATTCGACTGTGGTTTTCAGGCAAACAGGGAAGAAAGTAAACTAAAAAAGATGGAAAATAAAAAAAAGAAAGAGCAAAGAATCAAGTCTCGGCTACAAAGTAAGCACACAGTATTATGTCAAGGTACCATATTTCATGTTGTAATTATTGTAATTCAATTGAATTAAGAGTAGAACCCTTTGCTTTTTGATGAAGAATAAAAGAAAAATACAAGTTGAAGTTGATATCCTCCTCCCACAAAAAATAATGTGAAGTCATCATTTGCTTGTCACAGAACAAGTCCCCCTCAGTCACGATCTTAGTTGATCCGCTCTTTTCAGATCTTGCTTTTATGAGCCAAAAAAACAAAAAATCATCAGTGAAATTGCTTTTACATTTCAAATGCGTCTGCAAATCATGGTGCTCGCTAATTGAAGATCCCCAATTCATCAAGTTTTACGGAGATATGTCCAAAAATGACGTGAATCGTCAAAAAATCTTCTTTAACTTGTGGTGAATGTGACAGTAAGGACGACTATTTCTACTCCGTAGATGCTCCACTTCAACATGATTTTGTTGCCTATCCTCTTGAGCTTCCAATTCCAGGAATCAATCACTTAAGTAGAGTAAGTTTTACTAGTTCTTGCAGTAATGTATACTTCTTCTAGTTTTCCCTTGGAATTTACCCGGCCATCAGAGAATCAAGAAAAATCCCTAGTCCAATCTTTAAAACGAGGGAAGGGAAGTGGTTCCCTGCTATTTATGGTTTTGACTATGTTTCCTCTACCAATGATTATAAAATTGTTAGAGTAGGAAAAAAAAGACACTTTAGCTGGTTATTATGAGGTCGATCTGTTTTCGACAAGAAGTGACTAGTGGAAATTGATTGGCAAGTTTCCTCCTAATGACAATTTCTCTAAAGCAGACATTGTTACACTAGATGGGATTGTTTATATGATAGCGATAGCGGATTTTTCTATGAGCAATAATGAATCTACCATATTGGGTTTTTGTTTCGAGAAGGAACAATTTCACCAAGTATTGTTTACGGATCAGGTTATAAGGTTCCAAGATCCAATTTTGTATGTTTTAGGAGAAAACCCTTGTTTGACTAGATTGCTCGATTCCTCGAGTCACAATTTTGAAGTTTGGTATATGAAGAGGAACGGGTTAATGAGCAATGAGTGGAGTAAGATCTTGACAATTACATCGATGCATTGCGGACGTTGCTTGAGGCCTGTGAGCTTTATGAAGATTAATGGGGACATATTGTTTCTAAGGCATAAAGGTGTTTCAGGTCTAATTCAAATCGACACAAATTTGAAGTAGTTGAAGTTGTTTTTGGGCTTGATGTACCAATTTATTTCAATTGGGTGGTACCATATGCGGAAAGTTTGTTTTCTAATAATTAAGGGCGAATCCAAGATAAGTGCACTAATACAAGAAGGTGAAAGCTTAAGTTTCAAAAGTCAAGGGAGTGACGCTGCAAAACATTGAAAATAATTAGTTTGTCTTACTTTTTTCCTTTTGGAAATTGTTCGAATTGTACTATTTATTTTTTTTCTTTTTTTTTCGCCAAATGAAGTTTGACAATTCTGATGCAACTGTTTAATATGTCTTTAGGTTGATCGTTCTGTAGAATATTGCTAGCATTGTCTGTTAGTTTAGAAGTTCCTTCTTTTTTTAACAAGTATAGTAGCAAATCAAGAAAGCGAAAAGTTTTTTTTTTTTTTTTTGGTAACTGAATTCTTGTATTTACCAGGGAAATAGATACAGAGTTCATCACAAGACCCCTAGAAACTGGACATAGAGCCCCAGTTCTAGCAAATCAAGAAAGCGAAAAGTTGGAGCGGACAAAATAGATTTTATAGCCGTTCTTCCAAATTAAATAGCGACAACTAAATTGCAATCTAATGGTTAACAATTATATATATAATCCACTTTATTAGACTAGTAGATGATTAGGAGAGTAGTATCAATTTTTTTGGTACACAATACGTATCTTTCAGCCAGCTTTATATTTCAGTTAACTTAGAGATTTTTAAACTATTGAAATTTTCCTATATTTTATTTATAAATATCAAGTGTTTCATTTAATATTGTAATACTTCAAGTTAAGTTAGCCCTAGAAGTTTTGCGTACTTTCCTGTTTCATTGAGTAATTATAATTTGAATTGAAGTAACAGTAGAACTTATTAGCGATTGAACGAAGAAAAAAAAATGCAAGTTAATAAAATTGAAATCCTACTCAAAAAACAAAAATAGGCGACATGAAAGCATAAAGAGATAAGCTGTTAAGAATCCTTTTCCCAAAAGGAATTAACGTTGCTTACTAGTTTGTTCTTTCCCCTTCTTTAATTAAACCCTAACCCTACGTTGCTTACTAGTTTGTTCTTCCCCCCTCTTTAATTAAACCCTGTCCCTAGCAACAAATTCTTTGGACATCACAAGTTGTACGTAAGTAACTCAAACATCATATCAATTATTTTCAATTTTAAAGTGTGTTAGTTAAATAACAGTAGAACTTTGTTTGATATTTTAGAACTATGAATTAAACTACTTAAATCTTAATAACTACCAAAAAGATTTTTGACAACAAGAATGAAGGTATTGCATTGCAATAAATGGAGTACATTTTATTAACTTGAAAGATCCTCTCCCAATTGTATTATAAGATGTGTGATACTGATCTTTTTTTCATACAAAGGTATAAATAATAAATGTAACGACGTAAAACGATACAATCTATCCAAACATTGTGTTAATCAAAATAGTACACTACGATACCTTACAATACAATACAATACAATACATTATGAAACAATATGTAACAAATCTCCAAACAAAGTGTTAAAGGAAATGGAGAAAATAATAAGCCTAAAAAGCAAAAGGTAAAACAAAAAAAAAACAGAAGTGGAGAAACCTAAACTAAAATCCTGCCCAACCTTGGAGCTTAGCAGAGGTCAACCGAAATCCTCAAAATTAAGCTCAAAAGTATAATCATTTTAGTTCCTAAGATTGCTGTTTTACCTTAGCAATTCCTCCTAAAAAGAGAGCCAGGAGAAGCCTACAAGGGGAGAAGCTCACCAACAGACTCGTACACAACTATTGGAACAGATAATCTGAACTTGGATTCTCGAGCTTGTGGTCTAACTCTCAACTGAGCCTGAGAGTGTGCAAAGAAGCAAGGAATTCTGGTGCATCTATCATCGCCACACCACCTGGTGTGGAAGTTATCAGGATGTAAGCTACGATCATAAAGGCCGTGAGCGAACCAACACCCCGCGCCTCGTCGACATGAGATGGGGAGCCCCGTGTAGAAACGACATGGGATGGAAAAGTGGAGTCATGGGTCTCTCGCTTAGCCCCTCGCCATGATGTCTGTATGGACAAGATGCCCATATGTGTGTAGGTAAACATCCAGAATTTCTCGTCCCTGTTATGGAATCCAACAAAAGCAAAGAAGCCCTGAGGTGATTAGTAGATTGATAATTCAAGAGTCCATTTGTCGAAGTGCTATGAAGCCTAAACTATCAAGTAGAATTAGACAACTGAATTTCTATCTAGCGGCTAGATAACTTGAAGCTAAAAAGGGGAAATTCAGTAATGTAAAATCCAACATACAAAATTACATTTGCGTGGCCATATTTTTAAATTACACCCAGCCACTTTTCACAGTATACAACATTATACAACTTTATACACCTATTGTAGACAATACATCAACCTTGTATAAAAGTGTATAATAATGTATAAGAGGTGTTTATACACACTTTTACCCTAGTATACAATATTATACAAGAGTGTTTATACATAAGAGGGGTTTATACATAATTTATAAGAGGTGTTTATATACACTTCTACCGTATAAAAGTGTATAATAGTATATAAGAGGTGTTTATAAACACTTTACCGAAATCCTAGATCTGGCAACGGCGACAACAAGAATCCTTTATCAATAAGCAGAAAGTGCACAGTCACCAGCGACGGTGAGGGCAACGTATCCAAACCGACGACGGCGTACCCAAGTAGAATTACCTCGTCGCTTCCTTCTTCTCCATCGCTGCAGTCATCATCTCGTTGCTTCCTTCTTCTCCATCGCTACTGCCATCGTCTCCATCGCTGCCGCCGATGGCTAGCTCGGGTATAAAATAAACATGAGCTAATCCGGATAAATATTTTCCTCAAATTATCATACAGTGTTATTTTCCCCTATAAAGTTTGCTACTGATAACTTGGGGCTTATGTCCAAGTGTCAAGATGAGATTTTTTTTTTTTTTTAGGTAAAAGAGAATTTTGTACTTATTCTATTTAGTAATTGAATGTTGCTAGTTGATCATCAATAAAAGTTTACAAGCTTCTCATTCTACTGTCAACAAGAAAATTGGATCAGGCACTATTTTATTTGGTAAATGGACGTTTTATGGTCCCACCCAATTATTTATTTGACAAATGACTTTTTCTGGTCCCACCCAAGGCAATAGAAAAAATGCAACGGTAACTCCGTTCGTGTGATTCTCAACATCTCAACACCAACATAGAACACAAGTAGGACCCGTTTGGCCATGAAATTTTCCACTTTTTCTCCATTTTTTTCATTTTATCCGAAATTCAACCTGTGGTTATGAAAATTCTTAATATAACTTAAAGTTATACTTAAAAATTCTTAATACAACTTAAAGTTATACTTGAAATTTGGAAAACACCTAAAATTATATATATATATTTTTTTACCTTCAATACATTCAAACAATCAAATATCTTTGCAAAAACCATAACCAAACACAACTCCATCTTCAACTTCAAAATTCCATATAAAGTGAAAAATATTATAATAGCAAATAAGAAAGGAGGAGGAAAAAAAGAAAAAATAACCCAAGAAAAAGAAGAGGGTGAGAGAAACCGCGAAGGAAGACGAAGAATTGAATGGAAGAGCAAAGTAACTTTGTTTATGTAATTCTTGATTGCTTTGAGAAGTGGGGCCTAGAAAGTCCATTTGTCAAGATACAAAGTACCTCACATACAACTATTACATGCATAGAGTAAAATTTCACCAGAAAAAGAGTACATTAATTTACCTATCGTTGAGTAAGCTTAAGCTTCCAGGCCCCAAAATGTCATTCCATTCGGCCATTGTTGAAGATCCAAGTTCTTGGAAGAGATTACGGTTTCTTGTTTTTTGAAAGCAATGTGGAACAGAGAAGCGGGAAATATGAATTTGATTTTTACTCTTAGCCGTTAGGAGATGAAATATAAAGTACATATAGTTTGTGTGTTCATTTCCCTTTTATGATCGTTTGTTTTGGTTGATTAAGATATTATAGTTTTGGGATAAACTGTGGGATATTTTATCTGATATTTGGTATTAAATTTTTTTATTTTGGGATTAGCAATTATGAAATTATCAAAACACATCTCGAAAATTTTCTTCGTGTTCCCGGTGCGAATGGATTATGCCCGGTTTAATCAGTTACACCAGCTAACATAACAACCCTCAACACTCCGAGTGCATAGGCGTGGAAAGACCAGTTAAGGTCTCGTAAGATAGAGTGGCCTATGCACAATAGCTTCAAGTTCTAAACCATTGCAAGCAACCTTCAAAACCCCTTACACATGGTGTTAACTTACAGTAGGTATTTCAAAGGTGGTGGAAACGCCCTGCAAGTATATATTTGAAGCCCTTATATCAAGAATTGCCCTGTGTAGTTGTCTAGGAGCTATGGAAGAAGAGAAAGAAAAGAAAGTGGTAAGACTGGGTTGGGGTGGAGGGGGGGGGGGGGGGGAGGGATAAGTGGGAGGAGACAAGTGTTCTTCGGAATGATCGGGCATGTAGGCGATAAATCGAGTTGAAAGTGAAAGCAACCAAAACTGGCGGAATCTTCTCGAAACTAATTCACTTGAGTGAGACAGAGGAGAGTGGAATTTCGTGTGTAGGCGTGAAATTCTGAGATCTTCCTTTGCGGGATTGGATTATTTTGATAGTGGAAATGCCATAAAGCGCGACCCAAGATCCATAATACGAAAATCAAAATCAGAATAACGAAGAAAATGACATTGTGATATAAGTTTGTTATTCCTTGCATTATAGATGTTGTTGCGTCTTGAGATTCTAATTGTCATGGTTTCGCTGCATCACAAGGAGCAATTATGAGAAATAACCATTCTAAAACAATCATTAGTTGGTGATAGTTCAGGTACGAAATGCAAACACATGATAGTTCAGATGAAAAACTCGTAAAAAGGTGATACCCTCGAGTGTGTTTTTGACCATTATCTCAATAATTTATACTCTCATCATTGCAATCCCGAGTAATTAACCAAACGACCCCTAAGATTTTATTAGAGCTCGAATTATTATATATTGTAGTTCGTTCTCCTTGTAATTAGATCCAACTATTATTAACAAGAAGTGCAAAATATTATTAACAAGAGTTTAATTTGTATATACTAATAGTACAATTTTGTTTGCACTATCAGGTCATATTCACGTGTTGTAACAAGTTACCTTCCTTATTTTCAAAAAAAATTTAGTGGAGAATTACTTATAGATATTTTCTGTTTAATCGGATAGTGTAATTTTTTAATATTGTCCGTGTTATTAGCTAAACCCATGCACCGTTATTAGCTAAACCCATGCATAAAAGATTTAAGTTGTATGTATTGATAGTAGGGGCTGCTTATCGTCTGTTCAGTTTTGTATGTTATTGGTACGGTTTATCTATTTGTAAACATGCTAGCCATATAAGATATTAATTATTTGTTATCAGTTAATCGCTTAGCAGTCTTTAACGATTCTATTATCACTGTAATCAATTAAAAAAAGTCTTGTAAGGGCTAACGATCAACCTGCTCTGCTAGATATTTTCTATTTCCCATCTTGTTTCCATTCATTAATATGAACTTTCTTCAACAATGCTAACCTCTAAGCCAAATTAGTTGTCTTTGACTTCCACATTAGCATGTGTTACCAGAGCAAACAACTAATGCAAAATCACACCTTTAATCATTGACATGGACTAAGTTCCTTGATTTACTTTCAGTTGAGTTGAAGTTGTATCAGGAAATCTAGTGCTACAAAATGAATGGTACATAATAGGGTGAACTTCACTTGCTTGGAGAGATAACAATAATAATCACTAGGTAGAAAATCTCAGGTAAATTATGAATCATATAAATTTGTTTAATTATAACAACTACGATGTACTATAGTCAAGCACAAGAAACTTATGAAGGGAAATAGGAGATTAGGAATAGTGAATTCCAAAGAAAAGTAAATTTTATAGAACCTTATGTCCTTATTGGGTTATCATTTTAATCGTTAAGTAAACTCAAAGAACCGATATTCGAACTGATAGGTCAATATTAAAAAAAAAAAAAACAAAAGCCGTTTAAAAACTGTTAAACCGATAATCCAAAACCTATAAACTAATTAATGTGCATTTTTTTTGTTTCAGTTTATCGGTTAAACCAAAATTTGCACACCCCATCTAATAGCTAGTGTAAAAAGTAATTTTTACACTGTCATTATAATTCAACCTCTAATAGCAGATTATTTACTATTTTTACTGGTATATTTATTAATTAATATTTGTCGCAAAGATTTACTTTTTATTATCATTATCAGTCAAAAAAAAAAAATGTTTGGCGCAATTTAATTTGGAATAAAGAGGGTAAGCAAAAGCTTAGAATATGAGGATAATTGATAATCCAGTATACCCAGTACTTTATGATGTACCACCTATCTATGTAATTTGCTCCCTTTAAAATGATTGGCCAGGTACCATGATACAAATCATTGTTTGTGCTTTTATAATATTCCCTAGTTTTTTAATGAGTCTTTATTACCACCCAAAAAAACGTATAAAGTCTATTTTATTTAGTTTCATTGTTTATCGTTAAAAATTATTAATACTCCTAACAGCTGTATTATGTTCATTTGCATATTGAAGTGCCTGGATATGGAAGTAGGTCTCTACTCCAACAACACATTGTTCTTACCTTCCCTTTATTCGATTCTGTGAAAATGAATGCGTTTTTCTTTCAAATTCTATTGACAAGTGCTTACTCAAAAAATGTCCACTCCACCTATTTGCTTTCTCAATTTGCAACTACACTTACTAAAAAAGAACTTTCGAGTTAACAGGAATAAACAGATAGAAACTGCACGAAGACATTAGCTGAAAGTCAAGTATGCATACTCAACATAAACAAAGGCTATTTATAATATACTTCTAATCTTTGTACTTTTCCCTTTCGTGGAATTCATGTTTTTAATCAAGCATAAGATTGGAGTATATAATAATTTCATATGTTGCTTTTGTCGACGATTATTTTGCCTAGAATATTTGTTGTGTAGGATGTGGCTAAATAACGGTAAAAATTTATTCAGGCACAGCATTTATTCCAAACTCATAAATGTAAGGTACCATCTTGCATATACATATTTATCACTTAATTGTGTGATCTCTTTATTTTTCAACTAATAAAGTTAAATTGTTTGGTATAGTTAACCACCCTGTGTGATGGTAGATATTTAACATAAATAACATTTGGAAATATTTGATAGGAAACAATGAATTTTGAAAAATGATAGCAGTATTCTACTAAACGATCAATTAAAATAATACAATTCGAACAATTCCCAAAAGGAGAAAAGTAAGACAAACTTGAACTTTCACCTTAACGAGTTTGCTATTTTCTTCGGGATGATCAACACAGCACTTCATGTCCTCTTTTTTGGCTAACAACAACAACGGATTGATTGATTAATTCGTCAACAATTGTTAAGTAGCTTATACAAAAGATAAGGTACATGAAGTATATAATAGACGAGCACCCAAATTTTACGGGATGAGCACTTCTGGTGTCCCTTCTTGCGTTTTAATTAGGGAAAAAGGGTCAAAAATACCCCTATACTTTGAAAAAAATGGCTAAAAATATCCTTCGAATTTATTTTGGGTAAAAAATACCCGTCCCATCCTTAAAGTTTTTAAATATACCCTTGCCTTGACAGAAATTATCCCCCAAAATAACCCAAAATCATTTTTGAAACCCGCTTCATCATTTAAACCCGACTCAACTAAATAATAACTCATATGATCCCCTTATTCCCCTAATACGTAGATTTGAAGTTTGAGGGAATTGGGAGAACGAGGGTATCTTATGATTTATTAATTAGTTGGATGGGGTTTAAATGATGAAACGAGTTTAAATAATGATTTCAGGTTATTTTGGGGGAATAATTTCCATCAAGACGGGGGTATATTTGAAAACTTTAAGGATGAGAGGGGTATTTTTGACCCAAATAAGTTCAGAAGATATTTTTAGCCCTTTTTTCAAAATAGAGGGGTATTTTTTACCCTTTTCTCGAGTCGGTCTTGAAACAATTCATTACATTTTCTCCTAGACTTCCTAGGTAAATCCATTTTATTATTCAACAATGAGCCACTAGACACTATGTATCTATTTTTTATCCTTTTTGTTTGGTTTGTTCTCAAAATTTGAACTCATTGAGATTTCTGTTCTTTTTCTGTAGTTGTGCATTCATCTTCTTGAAATTCTGTATCCATCCCCGTTTAGGAGAAAACAAACTTTCTGCATCTGATACAAGCCAATTGAAGTAAAAGTGGTACCTCAAGCCCAACGACTTCAACTACTTTGAATTCACGTCTTTTTGAATTATAGGCCTCGAAAATAACCTTTATTCCTCAGAAACACTATGTTTACATTAATCTTTGTAAAGTCACAGGCCTCAAGCAACGTCCGCAGTGCATCGATGGAATCGTCAAAATCTTACTCCATGGGTTGCTCATTAATTCATTCTTTTTCATACACCAAACTTCAAAATCGCGACTCGAGTTATCGTGCAACCTAGTCAAACACAGGTTTTCTCCTAAAACATACAAAACTGGATCTTGGAACCTTTGAACCCGATCCGAAAAGAGTAAAGGGCAGCCCGATGCACTAAGCTCTCGCTATGCGCGGGGTCCAGGGAAGGGCCGGACCACAAGGGTCTATTGTACGCAGCCTTACCTTGCATTTCTGCAAGAGACTGTTTCCACGGCTCGAACCCGTGACCTCCTGGTCACATGGCAGCAACTTTACCAGTTACACCAAGACTCCCGATCCGAAAAGAGTACTTCTTGAAATTGTTCCGCCTCCAAACAAAAACTTAATATAGTACATTCATTCATAGACCAATACGTCATCGCTATCATATAAACAATCCCATCTACTGTAACAATGTCTCCTTCAAAGAAAAAGTTATTCGGAGGAAACTTGCCGATCAATTTCCACGAGTCCGTTCTCGTGGAAAACAGATCGACCTCATAATAACCAGCTGAGGTATCTTTTTTTCCTACTCTAACAATTTTATAATCATCGGTAGAGGAAATGTAGCCAAAACCATAAATAGCAGGGAACCGCTTCCGTAGCCTCTTTTTAAGGATTGGACTAGGGATTTTTCTTGATTCTCTGATGGACGGGTTCCACAAAACGATTAAATCGTAATGGAAAACTAGAAGTATTATACCATTACTGGAAGAACTAGTAAAACATACTCTACTTAATTGATTGATTCCTGGAATTGGAGGTTCCAGAAGAGAGGCAACGGAATCATGTTGAAGTGGAACGTCTACCGAGTAGAAATAGTCGTCCTTGTAGTCACATTCACCACCAATCAAGAAGATTTTGTTACGATGCATGTCATTTTTGGACATATCGCCATGAAACTTGATGAATTGGGGATCTTCAATTAGAGAACGCCATAATTTGCAAACGCATTTGAACCGTAAAAGTGATCTGACGGGAAGTTTTAGAAGTATGTTGGTGGTGATATCATAGGGTAAGTTACTATTAGGCATCCTGATGATTTTTGGCTTGATCAACTGATTTTTTATTTCCATGGCCTGACTAATGTACGGGTTTATATAAGCAAGCAACGTAACTACAGTATTTTTGTGGGAAAAGGATTCTTAAAGTTGACCTTTTTCTTGTCGGAGTAGGATATCAATTTCAACTTGCATTTTTCTTTTATTTTCTTCGTTAAAAAGCAATAAATTCTACTTTTAATTCAATCGAATTACAATAACTACTAGTCTACTACTGCATGAACGCAAAAATTAGCATTCATTAACTCGAATTCTTTCTTTACTAAACCAGACACCTGATAAGTATACATGTTAAATGATGTGGAATCTATATATATATATATATATAATATAAAGCTAGACATAGACAAGATGATGTGACACATCTCTATGACCAGCATTTATAGTTATCTTTTATCTCATTTTTTAAAACATTTTTCTCTATTTTCTCCTTATTATCTAATTAAAGAATGAACATATTCTAACCTATTTATTGAGTTTCATTAAATTTTGTAACAACCATATTAATACAAAGAAAATAAAGATCAATTCATTAGTTTTCGTAATTGGCCTTTGGACTCTCTTGCTCTTCCTACTCCAGGCGTTCAGCCAATTAATAGCATTTACTCTTCCTTTATTTTTTTCCGTTCCTCATTAGTTCCTTATTTTCTGTTTAAAATCTACTCATATTCAAGATATATATACTCCACGATTACAATACCCCTCCCTGACATCCTTATATTTTCCTCAGATCTCTCCTTCTCTTCTTCTGCAAATGACTTCCTACCAATCTGAGTGCATTGATAGTTTCTTTGAAGCGAAAATTACAAAGGTCATCTGGGAGCTGTTAATACTTTTGTTGTCTCTCCGGCCAAAAATAAACGCAGCAACGGCCACATAGAAACAAAAAGACAATGCATGCTTGAGGTCTGTTTTCTGAAATGTACAGTAGTTTTCTGTCGTATTGTTCTGTCCTCATCTCTTCTCTCATAATTGTGTATTTATTATTTATTTACTAGATATAAGACTTAAACGTACTAATATAAGTGATTCTTCATATGCTTTAACCACTACACTACAAAAAGAATAGGAATTAGAGACCGATAAATTATGTAAGCTAAATAGCAAAATCCGTCAATAATCCTATTTAGCAACGGATTGTTAAAATTCTGCTAGCTATGAGCAATTTAGCGATGGATTAGCGACGACGTTTGTAGCCAACTAATTTTTTTTTTTTGGTAGTGCTCTATATAGAATTAAATCAATATTCAGCCCCGCTCTAGCAAATGGTCTGAGTTTTATCATTTTATCTACTTTAATTGTGCTTACTAATCAAGCCTATGTGTTGTCGTATGATTTCGTGAGTTAGTATATTTTGGGTTGTAGTATGTTGTTCCAAAAGAATAATAGTTCTGTAATTACATCAGATTACTCTTTACCTACAAAGTTGAGTCATTTGTATTTATTAAGGTCCTTTTTCTTGCATTTTTCCTCATAGGAAAGGGCCAAATAAACCCCTGTACTATTGGAAAAGGGCCAAATAAATCCCTGTACTATTGGAAAAGGGCCAAATATATCCCTCGTTATACTTTGGGTCCAATTAAGCCTGACAACCGGTTTAATCGGAACCGGACCGGTAACCAGTTAGGGAACCGGCCGGTTTCCGGTTAAAAAACTGGAACCGTTTAACCGGTTCCGGTTTACCGGTTTGAAAACTCAAACCGGAACCGGTCCGGTTCAAAGTGTCCAAAACATGTTTTTTTTTTTGTTTTTTGTATTATATATATATATATTATGGTATTTATTAGTATATTGTAGGTATATTTACATATGTTATACAAGTTTATAAGTAAAGTTTAAATATTTACTGACTAACAGGCTAACAGCAAGTCAGCAATACAGAATATACGTATACATATACATATATATACCTAAAATATAGTAAGAATATACTTTTATATATATATATATATATATATATATATATAAATATGTTTAAGTTATATATAACATTATATATGTATAACTTACATATATATATATATATATATATAACTAAAATAACTAAAATATACTAAGAATATACTTATAATATATAGTATACTGATACATATAACTTAATATATATAAATATGTTTAAGTTATATATAGCTTATATATATGTATATAACTTAATATATATATAACTAAAATATACTAAGAATATACTGATACATATATATATATATATATACATATATATATATATATATATATATATATATTAAGTTATATATATATATATATAATATATATATCAATATACTTAGGTTATATAACTTAATATATATAAATATGTTTAAGTTATATATAGCTTATATATATGTATATAACTTAATATATATATATATATGTTTAAGTTATATATAACATTATATATGTATAACTTACATATATATATATATGTGTGTGTGTGTGTATTAATGTATATATGTTTAAGTTATACTTATAGTATACTATACATTACAAGTATATTCTTAGTATATTTTAGGTATATTCCTAACTTAATAAAAGTAAAAATATGAACACAAGTAAATAGAAGAAAGCTCAATGAGCCATATATTTTATTCATTCTTGGATAACATTTATTTGAAAGTTGTAGTTTTTTTTAACTTGCAAATAATACATGAGTTGTACAAAAATAGTAGAATAATAAAATCACCAATTTTGAACCATTTTGTTAATTTCCCCCACATCATATTCAGTCATGGAAATATCTTCAAAGTCTTCCATTTGGTTCTGTCCACTAGCTATCAAATCTTCAATTTCTTCCTCTTCGCCTTCCTCCGCTTCTAAGTTTTGGTTGCGTCGCTCCGATCTAATCCAATCGCGAATGCACACTAGTACTTGCAAGCTAAAGCCGGATAATGAATGTCTATGGTCTCCAATTTGCTGTCTTCCTTGGCTAAATGCGCTCTCTGAAGCCATGGTTGATACTTGAACCGTAAGGATATCTCGAGTCATTCTTGAAAGTACCGGATAGCTTGCCTTGTACTTCTTCCACCTGCTAAGACGACCAAGTCATCCAGTTCCTTGATATCCACATTTGGCTGCATCAAATAAAAGTTATATTCATCAAAGTTTGCAGTAGAAGAAGAAGTTGGCTGTGAATGTAAAACTTTTAAACCCGACAAGCCCTTTTTGCTACTCTGAGAAGTAGTAGGGCGTGGAGCAACGGGTGTAGCATGTTCTTCCAAACTAGAATAATGAGTAAAAACTTTTCTAAACTCATCATCAATAGCGAGTTCGGCTTCAGCTACAGATGGTTGAACTCCCTCTTCAATTTCTAAAAATGTATAAATTTGATTAACCAAATTTTTAGTATAAGACACTTTTAAACAAGGATTTAAAAGAGAACCAAATATAAATAAAGTTGGGATGGGAAAAAAATACTTCTTAAATTTGATTATCATTTCAAAAATAGTCACTTGATAACCGGGTTTATATTTATACTCTTGTAAAACTCTAGCTATTTCCGCTACGTAGGCTAAAATTCCGGTTACCGTGGGATAGAATTGTCTAGAAAAAGCAAGAGTTGCATTATAAAAAATTTCTAAGAGGTCAACACATTCTTTAACATCTTCCCAATGCATAAAAGTTAACCAATCCTCACTATTAATATTATATTTGTTGTGAACTTGTTGTATGGGAATCCTATACTCATATGCTTATTGTAGCATAATGTAAGTGTAGTTCCACCTAGTCTCAATTTCTACTTGAATTTTCTTAGGTCTAAGGTTATTTTCCACACAAGCATTCTTAAAATCTCTAATTCTTCCCCTATTAGCATTACAAAAAAGAAACGCAACCGCATCTCTAACTTTTTGAACAGAATCTTCAAAATGCACAAGACCATCTTTAACAATTAAGTTTAAAATGTGACAACTACATCTTACATGAAAAATATTTCTTAGCGGCGGGTTTAGTTCTCTTTTTATAAGACCTATCGCATTTGTATTATTAGAAGCATTATCTAAAGCAATACAAAGTGTTTTTCTATAAATGTTAAAAAATCTCATAATAGTAGACATTAAATCGGCTAAAAATTTTCCATCGTGACGACCTTTTCCTTCATCATATAAAAAAGCTATAATTCGTTTTTGCATAACCCAGTTGTCATCAACCCAATGACATGTAATAGCAAAAAAATCTAACTTATTAAGACTAAGACCCAAATCAGCGGTAAGACAAACATTACAATTTAAAGAATTAAATACATGGCGCAAATAAAATCTATATTTTTTAAACAAATCTATAACATTGGCTTTACAAGTACTTCTAGGAATACCCTCAAATAACGGATTATAACAACGTTGAATGTAAGTAACAAACTCCAAACCTGAGGGAAAGGAAAATGGCAAACAATCATAAGCTACCATTTTAGCTATTTCTACACGCTCTTTTTTCTTGTCATACTTAAAATTTCTACCGGTTCGTGGGTCTGTCGTCATTTGAATCCCCCCCCCCCCCCCCCCCACATTTGAACCCGTTTGCTCTCCCCAAACATCCATATGTTTGGTTCTCATATGAGCATTTAGTGTACCCGTTCCACCATCCTTACCAGTTCCTTGCTTAAAACTAAATACGTGTCCACATATGGTACATGTAGCTGATTGATTTTCCCTATTCTTAGTCATAAATTTCCAAACTTTAGCTGTTGGCTTACGAGTTCTAGGCGGTTTGTCTTGTGTATGTGATTGGGCAGGACATGTATCTCTTATGGGATTTTCGGGGGGTTGTGTTTCATCATCATCATCATATGAGTCTTCATTAAAAGTGTCGGTAAAATGTTGTTGCATTGACTCATGACCTAAAAGTGGATTATTTCCACCAACATCAATACCTAAATTTGGTGTTTCTTCCACAAATGTTTCCTCATTAAGCCTACCCCTACCACTACTACTACTACCGGCACCACGTCTTAATCTCTTTGACATTATTAAATAGAATTAATTTAAATCACAATCAAATAAAACACAAGAAAATAAATTACAACAAATTAAATTGCTAGAATTAAATTGCGTAAATTAAATTGCGAAAAATAAATTGCTAGAATTAAATTACGAAAAATAAAGATAGAGTTGGAACGAAGGTACCAAATTGCCGGATTAATTTCCAACAAAGTGAAGGCGGCTAGAATTGCAAATCCACCAAAGCTACTTCGGATTGTTGCAAAATCACCAACTTCACCAACAATATTATAATTGCAAAATTAATAATTGAAAGTTAAAACTATAATAAGACTTTGTGGCTAATTATTGCAAAGTGACTATAATTGAGAGATTGAGAATTTGAGATTTGAGAGAAAGATGAAGAAGAGTCAATTGAAATGAAAATGAAGAAGCGTTTATATAGGGGTGGGAGATGGGTTAAAGTGTTAAAAAAAAAGTTTGGGGGGTTGGGGGGCCAAAAACTAATTTAAAGACCGTTTGGCAACGACCATTTTTGCAAATGGACCGTTGCCAACGGTCCATTAACGGACAGCTCACACAGGCCCAACGACTATTTTTTTTTTAATTTTTACCGGTTAAACCGGTTTAACCGGTCCGGTTTCAAAAATATCGGAACCGGACCGGTAACATTTTAAACGGTTAACCGGAACCGGTTCTACCGGAGAACCGGTTCCGGTTCCGGTTTTAACCGGTTTAACCGAACCGGTTGACGGGTTTAGGTCCAATATACCCTTATCGTTATACTTTGGGCACAAATATACCCCTCCACCGTTAAAGTTGTCCACCTTGGGCATCCTATCCTACGTGGCAATGATATTTGATGAGGTGGATGCCATGTGGCATTGCCACCTCATCACCCCTAACCCTTTTTATTTCTCCCATCTTCCACCACTAAAATTTCCACCCCTCCACCATTACCACCATATAGTTAGAGCTCTAGAAACTTTTTATCCATTATGCCTAGTATAAATAGTAATTTACTACTGGTCTGTTATATTATATTATTTGAATATACATGGTACCTAATTCTTTAACCATATATATGTTGAATAATGATTAATATACAGAATGATTTTCAGAGTATATTAAATTATAATTAATTGTTACGTTATTTTATTGAATATGTGACGAATACTATTAACATAGGTAATTTAAGTGGACTTTTGATTGCCTGAGTCGACTGGATCTAGTTGAGAGTTGGTTGAGAATTGTGAAGCAGTGGCGGTTCAATGGTGTTTTTAGGTGGTTGGTTGCTAACGATGCAAAACTGCTAATGATCCACAACCATTATTCCTTAAGCCTCACCTCGGATTTTTCATATACCCTTACTAGGGATGGAAATTTTAGTGTTGGAAGATGGGAGGAATAAATGAGTTAGGGGTGACGAGGTGGCAATTTCACGTGGCATCCACCTCATCAAATATCATTGCCACGTAGGATAGCATGCCCAAGGTGGACAACTTTAACGGTGGAGGGGTATATTTGTGCCCAAAGTTCAACGGTAAAGGTGTATTTGGACCCAAAGTATAACGAGGGGTATATTTGACCCTTTTCCAATAGTACAGGGGTATATTTGGCCCTTTTCCGTTTCCTCATATTTGAACTCACTCATCTTCTATTTAAAATGTTTATATAGTAACTGTCAAACTTTAATAGAATGATGTACATTTTCACGCAATTGACAAAATTAAATGAGGTAAATTGAAGGAGTAACAGAGAGGGATAGAAAGGAAATCAAGAAGAAAATATTATAAGGGAAGTGACAATATAAAAGAGGGGGGAAAAGGGAAGGAAGAAAACTATAATAGAGGAGTGACGGGAAGATATTCAATTTAATATTTCTCATTGAAACAGAAAAAATAATAGATGAATGCAATTTTATAAAGTTCTTCGACTTCCATCTCAGAGTAAATTTACCCCGAAAAATTAATTTAGGCTTAATGCATATGCGGCCCCCTAAAATTGCCCTTTTTTTCCATTTTGACACCTCAACTAAGTGTTGATCCTATTGAACCCCTAAACTCGTCCTCAAGTATATCTATCAAACCCCCTAAATCTGATTTTTATTAGAAGCAGAATTAAATTGGGAAAATGAACGTGGAGTAATACTTTAGACATGTGGTAAGTTATTCTTTAGGTTATGGATGTGTCGGTTTCTGCTGGTTCTGCTCTTCCACTGCCAGCTTAATTAAGAGCTACTCTTTTTTTCCCTCTCAATTGTTGCTAATCTTAGCTAAAAGATGACATAATTAAATTAGAACATATATTAGCATGTTGTTACATTGAAGATGGAATACTAAGTAAGTCGGATTGTGTCTGATAGATACACCTGAAGACGAGTTCAGAGGTTCAATAGGAACAACATTTACTTGAGGTGCCAAAATGAAAAAAAGGGACAAGTTTAGAAGTCGCATATGCATTAAGCCATTAATTTATAAGTTCACTCGAATTTTTCATGAAATAACCGTGCAAAGCGAGGACCATTTTACTAGTATTCCTATACTCCTATGTGCTTACGTTTTAACCTAGCTCCTCATTACTTCTTAATCATTTATTAGAAGTATATTAAAATAATTTTTCTAAATTGATATTTTAGTTTCAAATTCAAATAAGTTAGACTTATTCGAGATTTTAATATCTAATATTTATGGTACATTCGCTCATGTCGAAAGAAAAGTAAAATCAACAAAAGGAATAGTTTTTCATAAGTCAAAACTTTAGGCCTTTTAAGCTCGATTAAATGATATAGAACTTTTAAAATTAGGTTGTATATTATTCCTAAATTGCCTTGTTTGTAAATGAATAAAACTTGGTTCTTTGCTCTTTCTTCTTTTCCATCTTTTTTTTTTAGTTTACTTTTTTTCTATCCTGAAAACCATAATCGAATTCCCCCACTTTAAAGTTTCCTTTTCCTTTTTCTTCTTGTTTTCTTTTCTTTTCTTTTTAGTAAATCCTACCTATTTTACCTCCAGCCAGACCCAGTCAACCCATATTCCCCATTCCTCTCCTAATTAATTATGATTCAGTAATAACATGTAATGTAAATACGGGTGCAAATAAGTTTTTTTTTTCTTTTCAAAATCGCCTATAGTTAGTCCAATATATAACACATTTCGCCCGCGTGACCGGGGGCAGCGCCAAGTAATTATATTTTGATGAAACAGTTTATTTATTTTTCCTAAAAAAAAAAAAAAAAAAAAGGAAGAGAATATGCAACAAGGCTATGCCTCTAGTTGCCTTTTATGTTAAATAGGAATTAAAAAAAATAAAGAGTTGAAAAGTAAAGGAATTGCAGAAAATAATAAGCCTAAAAAGCAATTATAGAATGCATGATCGTGAATGGGAAAGAAATTAGAAAACTGACCAAATGCATTCTCTGCGAGGAAATTGAAAGTGTGGCCATCACAATTGTAGGTGAACCTATTGTTCGACGCGGGCAATTTCTGAAGGCATTGCGAGGCAATGTTGTTGAAATTACCCGGGAACTCGGTGTATTCAGCCAAAACCACCGTCCCTCGGGCAACGAAACTATAGATCAAAGTAAAGCAACAAAATCCCGGAAACACATCCAAAGGACAGACTTCTCAAACTATCATCAAGCAACCAACTGAGACCAATAAAAATCAAAAGAACAAGCTACAGGAAGTCACCGACAAAAATGATGGAAAAAAGAAAAATCTGCAACACAATAATGTGGACAGTGGGGCTATTAACAGAAACAATGATAATGAGCAACACCAGCCGAGGAACCAGCAAAACCAGCAGAAGAACTTGACCAAAAATAAGACTAGAGCCAACTATCAAGAAGTTGATCATACATCCCAGTCAAAACCAATTACTCAGAACCAAGAGATTAAGAATGCTGACAAATACAAAGATAAGGGCAACAAGGATAAATCAAAGGAGACAGTTAACGATCAGGTGACAAAGATCTTGACCAAAAGGCAAGAAAAACAACATCGCAAGAGCCAGGAACAAAGCAGGAAGGACAAAAATATTGCTCAAAAGGAGGATGTACCTGAATAGGTTCCAAACCCTCCAGATGAGGAAATACAAAGAGAAAACCAGCATATTAGTACAAGTGAAAGAAATGAAGACTATGTTGACAATAATGAAGATCTTGTAGCTAATTCTCAATTAGAGATAGAGGATGGAGATTCTAACTATGACTCTGCTACTGCGTCAGAAGATGAATCTGAGGAGTATCAGTCTTATAGTGAGGATGATGATAGTGATGAAGTGGTTGATACATTATATGAGGCCTTTACAGGTTAATACAAAGAGGACGACATAGCCAAAGCCTTCGGAGACATCACTGAAAAAATAAACCTTTCTCCTAGAGCAGAACCTTCAACTAGAGGTGGAAGGACATCTTGTAGGGGAAGAGGAGGAAGAACACACTATCAAACATTTAACACAACCACAAGGAGCAAGGGATTCACTGCACTATCATCCAAATGATTAGTGCCTTATCATAGAACATTAGGGGCATCAATTCCAATGGTGCCTTTGACAAACTTAAAGACCTCAAAAGAAAACACAATTTACCTTTTATTACAATACAAGAACCTTTTGTCAATAACAACAATTGACAGATATAAAAAGGGTTTGAGAACTCAGTTTGCATTTGCCAATTGTTCCAATAAGATATGGAGATTTTGTGATGAATTTCTTGAGTGTAATATTATTTCAGACACTGATCAGCAGGTATCATGCACCATCAAGAACAATGATGACACTATCACTATTATCATAGTTTATGCCAAATGTGATGCTAATCTGAGGATGGATCTTTGGGATGATATCAGAAATATTGCCACTAAATGTCACAATCCCTGGAATGGTCATTAAAGATTTCAACTGTATCCTGGATTCTGATGAGAAGAAGGGAGGAAATATTTATAATACCTCTAAAAGTATCCCTTTCTTGAACTGCATGCAAGACTGTGATATCATGGATATGGGATACACCGGTTCTAAATATACTTGGTGCAATGGTTAGGCTCCAAGACAAAGAATCTGGAAAAAATTAGATAGAGGTTTGGCAAATCAACAATGGGTGTAGAGATTCAATGACACTTCTATCACCCATTTAGTCAGAACTGGGTCTAACCATGCACCTCTACTGGTTTCTATTGCTTCCACCAATAATACTAATGCTAAATACTTTAGGCTTCTTAACTTTTGGGTTGAGCAGCCTGGTTTCCAAGAGGTTGTCAAACAAGCCTGGCAAATCCCAACGGATGGATCACCAATGTGGAAATTTCATCTAAAGCTAAAAAACATTTACAAGCAACTGTCTTGGTGGTCTAGAAATTACTTGGGGGATATTTTCAACAACATTAAAGTTAAGGAAAGCATTGTTGCTGATATGGAAGAGAAATGTCAACAGGATAATAATGAGATCAACAGAATGAATCTCAATGAAGCTAATGCCAGACTTGTCAGACAATACAAGATTGAAGAGTCCTTCTGGAAACAGAAATCTGGTGTCAAATGGCACAAAGAAGGAGACCTAAATAATAAGTTTTTTTCATTCAGTTATGACGTCTACGAGAAGAAGGCTTATTCTAAAAAAGATCAAGGATGACACTGGCCAGTGGATTGAAGGTGAACAAGTGATAGCTGATAAAACTATTTCCTTTTTTGAAAAACAGTTCTCAAAAGACACTGATCCTAGTGATCTATCTCTGATCAGATGCTTACTAAAGGTTATTGATGATGATGATAATTATGAACTTTGCAGAATACCATCCATCCAGGAAGTAAATGATGTGGTCTTTAGCATGAATTCTGATAGCTCTCCAGGACTAGATGGGGTTAATGGCACCTTCTATAAACATTGTTGGGATATTATAGTTGCGGATCTATATGCCATGATTCTTAGATTTTTTTACTGGTAATTCCCTCCCAAGATCCATTTCCCATTCTTGTCTGATCCTAATTCCCAAAGTGGATCAACCTCAACAATTTACTGAGCTCAGGCCCATCAGTCTCAGTAATTTCTCCTGTAAGATTATTTCTAAACTCCTGAATAATAGATTGAATCCTTTGATGCACAAGATAGTGTCTCCTAATCAGACTGACTTTATAAAGGGAAGGTCCATCACTGATAACATTATTATGACTCAAGAAATGGTCCACAATATGAAAGGTAAAAATCCCAATGACAATGTGACCTTGAAGCTTGACATGGCAAAGGCCTATAATAGAGTATCATGGGAGTATCTTTGTGAAACGTTAAGACAAATGGGTTTTAGTGAGGATTGGGTTCAGATGATGTGTAGATTAATGTCCAATAACTGGTACTCTATAAATATCAATGGTGCTAGGCACGGTTTCTTCAAGTCCACTAGAGGTTTAAAACAAGGTGATCCTTTGTCCCCCTCTTTATTTGTGATTGGAGTTGAGCTGCTTACTCAGATGCTGACAACCTCCTGGGATGTCATTTCATTCCTTTCCAAACAGACAAGAAGGGTGGTCCCATTATCACAGACATGTGTTCTGCTGATGATACCATACTTTTCTCTTCTGGTGATCCCTTGTCCTTAACTATGATGATGGACACTGTGGGACTTTATGAAAAGGTGTCTAGCCAGATGGTGAACAAGAATAAATCTGGTTTTATGGTTCATCCTAAGGCATCTAGTCACTTCAAAGATGATATCAGGGCAATTACACGCTTCCCACATACCAGATTCCCTATGAAATACTTAGGAAGTCTTATCTTCCTTGGTTAGAACACGCTTCCCACATACCAGATTCCCTATGAAATACTTAGGAAGTCTTATCTTCCTTGGTTAGAAAAAGAATTGTTATTTTAGTGATTTGGTGGTTAGAGTGGCTAAGAAAGTCACCACTTGGCAGACTAAAACTCTCTCTGCAGGTGGTAAAGCAGTAATGCTTAAAGCTATCCTAGCTGCACTCCCTCTTCATATATGCTCAGTGGTTCAACCTACCAAAGGCACATTTAAACAAATTGATAGCCTGATGGCTAACTTTTTTTAGGGTGAAGCTGATGGAAAGAAGAAGCACCACTGGATTGCATGGGACGATCTATGTTATCCCAATTCAGAGGGTGGTATTGGTATCAGAAAGATCCAGAGCTTTTGTGACTCATTTTTTGTCAAGAATTGGTGGAATTTCAGGACTAACAAATCCCTTCTCAGAGATTTTCTTGAGGCCAAATACTGTAAAAGGCTTCATCCTGTTGCCAGAAAGGGTGCTTATGATCAATCTCACACATGGAGAAGGCTCATGAATATTAAAGAACTCTGTGAACCAAATATCTTATGGAGAATTGGTGAGGGCAAGGTGTCCTTCTGGTGGGATAATTGGACTGGTCTGGGACCTTTAGCCAAAATTACTCCTCAAGGAAGGAAATCGAAAAACATTATGGTGGATGAATTTAGTCAAGATGGAAATTGGAAAGAAGATGCTATCAGGGCTACCATCCCCAACAAACTCATCCATAACATTTTCTAGATCCATATTCATAAGGGGCAGAAGGACAGAGCTATCTGGACACCTGCTCAAAATGGTGAATTCAGCTGCAAATCAACATGGTCTATAATCAGGAAGTCTAAATTGCCTTCTCTTAGTGCTAGAAATACTTGGCATTCTAAAATTCCTTTTAAAGTTTCATTTTTTTATGATGAAAGTACTTAAAAAAGGTATTGCTACTGATGATAGGGTCAAGAAGTTTAGAGTGACAGGCCCATCCAAATGCAACTACTGTAGTGATGGACATGAAGAGAATGTTGAACACCTATTTGCTCAAAGTGATATTGCACAACTTTGGCACTTTTTTGGAAGCATCTTGGGCATCAAAATTCAACCTGGATCACTCAAATCCACTACCATGCAATGGTGGCTGATCAAGGCAAAAAATGAGATTCAATCCTTGATGATTCAATGCCTTCCTCTAATCCTGTGTTGGGAAATTTGGAAAAGAAGATGTTCTGCTAGATTTGATGGTATTCCTATGTCTATGTTCAGGATTAAAGAGAGGGTCACTTGGTTGATGACTTTAGTTCTTAATAGCCAGTTTCAATGTTTGAATTTTAAAGGAAATTGGTCTGATATGTGCATTAAGGTGGAGAAGGCCACTCCTAGTCTACATACCAAATTCATCACTTGGCAAAAACCTAGCACTAATTTGTATAAACTCAACACTGATGGTTGTTGTAAGGCCAATCCCGGAGAAGCTGCAGGTGGTGGTGTTCTGAGAGATCACATTGGAAATATGAGAATGGCTTTTTACTCATATTTCAGGATTTCTACCAATAATAAGCCGAGGCCAATGCCATCCTTAAAGGACTCCAGTGGTGTGTGACAAATCACATTGATAATGTCACCATAGAAACTGACTCCATGATTTTGGTCAATCTGATCAAAGGAAAATTAAAGGGCCATGGGCTATCAGAACTGAAATGGAGTAGATCATCAACCTATTAGCAAAAGGAACTTATAAGGTAAAACATTATTATAGAGAGGCTAATTGTGTTGCTGACACTTTAATATTGGAGAAATTGAGAAAACTGAGATTTTCTTCACTGAGGAAAAATTTATTCCAAGACAAGTCAAAGCCATCTTGAAGATTGATCAAGATCAACTCCCTAATCTTATGATCAAAGTCAAGAAGAAGGAGTTCATATTCAATAATGATTAACATGTAGTTTTTCCTTTTTTGCTATGGCCTGCTGGCTATGTACATGAACACTAACTCTCCTTTTGTTATCTTTACATGTAGATCCTATCATATCACAGTCCTGAGCTATAAAGGACACAATTTGTACAAGGAGGACCTATTTATCCTTTGTACTCCACATAGAGGCAAGGATAAGATTCCTCCTATTTGAATGTCTTTTCCTTTGGTTGATATGTACAGGTTGGGGTCTGGTTAAAAGGCCTAAAGTTACGAAAAACAAAGTAACAGTAGAACTTAGGCAAAATACATCAAATCACCCTTAAACTATACCCAAAATGTCGATATAACACCTAAACTATACGGGCGACCTATTACACACCTGAACATCTAAAAACTGAAATTATTTACCCCCTGCAAACTGATGACCACTTGCACAATGGAAAGTGTAATACACTCGCCTGCCACGTCAGCGCCAAATCAGATTTCTTTTAAATTTTAAATTTTAAATTATTTTTCTTTTCTTTTAGTTAATTTATTTTTCCTTTATTGTAAAATATAAATAACCCCTCATCCCCCCCCCCCGCCACCCTTCTTCTTCTTCTTCTTCTTCTTCTTCTTCTTCATCTTCTCCATCACTAACCCCTCAACCACTACCCCATCACTAACATCACCCAAATCTCTTTTAAACGTCCATTTGAAGGGCAGTTCGTGCAATTTCAATTTCTCCAGTCCATTTGAAGGGCAGTTCGTGCAATTTCTTAATTGTTTAATAACAATGAAGAAATTTCTCAAGATGTATGCTTCGCTGCTAAGGTAATCGATCCGAGAATAAGCAAATGAGTGCTTGTTGTATGAGGAACAATTGAATAAAGTGAAGCCACCATACGCGTTCTGATCAAAGGTAAACGGCCAAACAGACGAGTTTATGTTTTGAATCTGCCTGGGAAAACATGAAGCATTGAAATCTGATACTTTTATTGCCTGGGATTGTAATCAATTTCCTCAACAAAAACACTGCTTGATATTGGGATGTTAACGTTCTTTGCAGATGCCTGGAGGTTGAATCGAGTGACATCATCGGCGGTGCAAGATAGTTCGAAACCAGGGTAGCCACAGTGAGCTGGCTGATGATCTTTGAGCCGGAATGGAAATCGAATTACTGGACCGGAATCACCACACCTTGTTGGCAAGCATTCATCTTGAGCTGCTGCTGCTGCTCCAGCTCCAGCGAAGCATACTAATAACAAATGAGAAGAGAAGGGGGTGGGGTGCGTGGGGTTGGGGTTGGGGGTAGTAGTGGTGGAGGAATTATTTAAAAATCATTTTTATTTTTATTTTAATTTCACTTGCCTATTTTTGAATTATAATTTTTATTTTTGCCACATCAGCTTCTAAGGGGTAATAAATAGCACTTTAAAATATATTAGGTGTGTAATGGGTCGTCTATATAATTTAAGTGTGATATCGACATTTTGGGTATAGTTTAGGGGTGTTTTGATGTATTTTGCCTAGAACTTATTAGTTACTCCCTCCATTCCATAATAAGTGATGTTTTTATCTTATGCACATCCCTTAAGAAATTGCTTACTCTTAGAAAATTATGAGTGTTTTAACTAACTTACCCTAATTAATGTCTAGAAAAAGAAAAGCTATTTAATGATTCTTGATTATAAATAAGGGTAAGTTTGGAAGAATAAGATCAATTTCTTTTTGAAATCCTAAAACACCACTTATTTTGAAACAAAATGAAAAGCCTAAAATACCATTTATTAGGGAATTGGAAAAAATAAAGAAAAAATGCAAGTTAATAATTTAGACGTAGAAGTTATTGGTTATTTTCTTGTTTCATTTAGTAATTACTAGTTTTAGCGTATGCGCGTGTCCTCATATTAGTAAGAATAAGCTTTTAAGAACAACATAAATATTATTTAAATGATATGTTTGCATTTTACTATAAAAAGTAGCAAGTTCTAAAATAATAAGTATTTCTAATGATTAATATGTTAAAACTCCAGACATACAAAAAAGACTTCTAAACCTAAACAAATTTCGAAGTGTCCGAAAGGTTCCAAATCTTAATTTAGAAGTTATAACTGGCAATATCGATATAATTTTCAAACACCTTTTTTATATTTTTGAAAAAAATATTTGGAAAACATCTTGCTAAGAACTACGTTCATAATAAATCATTAAAACGCCATCTAACCTTTTCAGAACTAAATATTCAGTTGGTAGTTCATTCTTGGACGAAGTCAATGGTCTTGATTTATTGCATTTTTAATTCCGTTTGTTAAATTACTTTGAATAAGTAAACTTCTTATTACCTGTTGAGAAAGAAATTTTCTTAAATTGTTAATCGTCACACATTCGTTTGCCAAATCTATTTCAATTGTCATTGCAAGTGTATATGGAATCACGTGCGCACCCGTTTTAAAACAGACAGGACAGTAAGATCATATAAATAGATAAAAATATTTGAAAATTTATTTAAAAGAAATATTCAATTCAACCCATAATAACAATCGAACAGATTAAAACAAAATTATAGTAAACTGCAGAAATCATGAGTAACAAAAAAATTAAAAGTTCAAGCTAAAATTGATGAACAATCAACTTATTCAAATGACTTCTTTGTTGAGCGACAAATGATTATATATTGTCTGAACCTGCAAAATCAACAACAAAAGTCAAAGAACATCATTGCAGTTCGCAGTTTTGTATGCCTTTATGAAGCCTCTTCGAATTACTAAAACTTTAATCGCTCAATCAGTTATAGATTTCTTCAACTTACTAATTGGTATATTTTTCCTAGCTCTTCTTTGCTTTCCATCTTCATTTATCGTATAGTAGCTCCGAGGTAGATCCAAGAACAGTCTACAGTTGAAATGTAAGAACGATTTTTTGCTATGTAACTATACCCTTAAGAATTTGAACGGCCAACTACGATATATAGGTGTAGCACATGAGTAATGTGCACATCAATAATTTTGTGATTTGATTGGAAAGACGAGCAACTTCAAATGGCAATGTATTTTTTTTAATCAAATATATAAATGGCAATTTTTAATAATTAACTACAAAAATTTGAGAGGAAGTAAATCTCGTAAACTAATAACTAAATGTGTAAATCTCGTAAACTAATAACTAAATGATGCTTCATTGAACTGTATTTACAAAAAATAATCTAGCAGTCACTTATATAGGCATTTGGCAGTTAACACATAAATTGATCAAAACTTCTTGTCATTGCTCAACTCTGTTCTTTCTCCCTCTCTTTGTTTCCTCCTCAATCTAAAAGACTTTCTGGTTAAAAAGTTCAAATTTCAAATAATCTAAATTATTTGCCTATACCTTCTCATGTTCGTCCACGCTACACATCGAATGCAGAGACAAATAGTTCGAGTTTTAGCTATAGGTTCGATAAAATTTAATAGTTTTAGCTAAAAATTTATATTTTGTGTTAATAAATTCACTTAATATATATAAATTAATTATAAGCTACTTTTTCTAGAACTCGGCAAACTCAAAATTCTAGATCTGCTTCTAATTACATACTCTTTCAACTTATTTCTAACCCCAATCATTACGCTTATCCTGTTATGAGAGCTTCTACCATTGAAATAAATATTTTTTTCAAGACAACAATTTTTAACCAAAGAGAAACAAACAAATCTCAAGAGTCAATTCAAACTATAATAATACAAAAACAAAAAACAAAACTTAAAACATTCATACCTTCTATTCAACCCTATTCACCTCACATTCATCCACATATATATGCAAAAATAGTGGAAAGGAATATGCAGTAATTAGTGACATGTCCTTGTTCAATATGTGAAATACATCGGCAACAGATATTTTTTAAACTATGATGGCTTTCAATAATGCAATTACGTCTATAAAGCTAGTATAATGTTCATGCGGTGTAAAAGCTATTATTAAAGAATTCGATGAGGCAACGAATTGCCTTTCATATAGTGGTATATGAAACATTATAAACAAGAATCACAGCTGACAACTTCTCAATTAGAAGATTCTCTATCAAAATACACGATCGTCTATTATCTTTTAACTTCAACAATAGATTAAAATTTAGAAAGCTTACCTCAAATCACACGCAAATTTATTTCTGTAGGCATAGACACTATCAAGATTTTATGTTAAAGAATATGGAATGGAGAAGCAAATATAAGAGCTTTGTCGGATCAAATAAAATTGTAGCTTCAAGAACAAGTTAAATTTTTAGAAAGCTTACCTCAAATCAAAAGCAAATTTGTTTCAGCCATCACACACTTTCAGGAATTGTAAATAAGTCAATTTTAAAGTATTAATTTTATATGAAATATTATAAACGAAAATCATAACTGACAACTTCTCAATTAGCGATTGTCTATCAAAAATATACGATCATATATTATCGTATAACTTCAAGAACAAATTAAAAATTTAGAAAGCTTACCTCAAATCACAACAAACGTGTTTCTGCAGTCATACACATATCAAGATTTTATGCTAAAGAATATGGAATAAAGAAGCAAATATATGAGCTTTGCCAAATCAAACATAATTGTAACTTCAACAACAGATTAAAAATTTAGAAAGCTTACCTCAAATCACAAGCAAATTTATTTCTGCCGTCATAGACACTATCAAGAATTGTAAATAAGTCAATTTCAAATTATTAATTGCATGTGAAATATTATAAACAAAAATCATAAGTGACAACTTCTCAATTAGTGATTGTCTATCAAAATTTTAGGGACTCTTATAGTCCAAATAAATAAAAAATTTAATAGTTTTAAAGTCCTAAATATTAGAAAATGGTATATGACTATTTCATCTATTGTAGAGTCTTTTAATGAAGGGCAAAAAGTTCAAACAATATTTCTAAGACCCTTCGTGCTTTTAATATAGTATAGATAAAGTTCGTATAGAATTCTCATGGAATAAAATTATAATTACAATTAAATATTTCATTTATAATGAACAAATATAAAGAATTTGAATTAAGATAAATAAATTATTTCCTTTGGTATTGCAAGCAAATACTTATAATTTTGAGTTAAATAATTAGCAAAAGAATCTAATTTATACTTTTATTTACTTTCAACTTGACAAAAAATTTAAGTATATAAATTTGTTAAATAAGAAAAATATTAATAGCGAAAGAAATTAGAAACAAAGCAAAATCAATTATAGTATAATGTTAAATGTCACATTGGTCAAATGCAAATGAAATAACAAGTATGAGATAGTAGAAAATAAAATATATTCTCAATCAAGTGTCATTATTTTTTCTGTTACACTTATTTTAACAAATGAAAATTATCAATATTCTTTTATACATTAAGTTATTTCACTGCTAAATAAACATGAATTATCCACAAAAAGTTAAACAGTAAAATTTGTTGCAAATCCTATTACGCGATGGATTAGTAACAAATTATCTCTTCTTTCAATTTAGGTTAATGAGAAACTTTAAAAGGACCAACAAAAAATCTTTGATTCTACATTACCAGTCATTTGTAACACCAACCATTATTTATAAGAAGAAAAACAACACCTGGATCTGTTAATGGAAATATCGGATTAGATCAAGCAAATTCTGGTAAGATTGCGGACAAGACAAAGATGGAGTCTTTAGTTGATGAAGAAATGACGGAAACTTCAAGAATCAATAAAGGCTACAAACACAATACTACATAACATAGGTGGGCTCAAGTATTTGGGTTCAAACTTCATTGGGCCCATACTTCACTCTCTTCAACTGATGGCCCAACAAACTACATGAGCCAATTTCAACTCAGCAAAAGGATAAGACGAATTACACATAGTAAATAGGTCTTTCTAGAAGAATGGTACATAATTTTCATTTCTTGTACAACAAATAAATCTGTTAGACATAGACAAATTAGGTAATGACAAGTGTATAGTAGTCATACGAATTAGGTAGTGACAAAAGTATAGGTAGTGATTCCTTTTCTTCCTATTTATAGGGACACTGTACATCATTGAAAATATACAGAAATATACAAGAAAAATATTCTCTCATATTCTTTTTTTTTTAATTCCAATATGGTATCAGAGCAGGTTCTATAAAAGATCCTACTCTTCATTTTTTTTTTTGCTCTAAACCTAATCACAATCTTCTATTCCTTCTTTTCATTTGAACTTTCACCATGAATAACCAAGATCTTCCAATAGCTGCACCCACAACAGTCACCACTGAGGTTGTGAATGCTTCACACCCTTATTTCATATCACCATCTGATTCGCCAGGAAGTCTACTAGTGAACACTCCATTTAATGGTAAGGGTTTTGCTGGATGGAGGAGAGCCATGCTCATTGCTCTCAATGCTAAGAACAAAGCTGGTTTCATCAGTGGAACTTCTCCAGAACCAGAAGGAGATTCAGACCTGCACAAAGCATGGACAAGAGCAAACAATGGTTATTTCTTGGATCCTAAACTCACTCTCAAGAGAGATCTCTGAGAGTGTCATCTATTCTACACTGCTCAGGATATTTGGAAAGATCTGGAAGCAAGATTTGGACAAAGCAGTGGTGCCAAGCTGTTCCAACTCCAAAAGGAGTTAGGTGATCTTATACAAGTGCCAAATGACATAGCTACTTACTATACCAAGATGAAAAGGCTATGGGATGAGCTGGACAACATGGATACCTTCATTAACTGCTCTTGTGTGTGCATCTGTGAAGCAAAAGGAAAGGCAGTCAAAGCTAAGCAAGATGAGAGGCTGGTTAAGTTCCTTATTGGACAAAATGACACTTATTGTGGGGCTAGAGGTAACATTGTGATGATTTCCCCTCTTCCCTCTATTGCTAATGCCTATACACTCTTAATGCAAGAGGAGAAACAAAGGGAAATGCACTCTACACCTAAATACCCTGGTGATTCTTCATCTTTTTTGGTTGCTGGACATAACACTCAGAAATCATCATACCAAGGTGAAAGTTCACCATTTATAGCTGCAGGACAGGGAAATCAAAGACCCTTTTATAATGATGCTGGAAAGGGTCAAAAAGGGTTTTATAACAACAAGAAATCACATCTCATGTGCAGATACTGTAAGAAACTTGGTCATACCATTGAGCAATGCTATAAGATTCATGGATTTCCTGCTAGTTTTAAGTTTACAAAGACAAAGAACAATCAGAATTTTGCTCAAGGAAATGCAGTCATGCACAATAAAGGAAATAGAGGACAATTTTTCTATAACCCTGAAGGAGAGGAAACTGGAAAGTCTCTCAGTCAAGACCAGATTCAGCAACTTGTTAACATGCTTAGTAAAATGAAAGGGAAGGAACACAACAATGATGCACAACCAGAAGATAGTGGAAACTGTGCTGGTATAAAACTACTTCCTTTCTCTTTTTCTTCAAACTTTAAAAACAACCACATAGATAAAAACTCTTGGATCATTGACTCAAGTGCTACTGAGCACATGTGTTTCAACAGACACTTTTTCATTTCTTTATTTCTTTTACCTAAACCAATCTTTGTTAATCTTCCTAATTCACACAAGGTTAAGGTCACTCATGCAGGTTCTGTCAAACTCTTTACTCAGTTTTTCATTCATGATGTGTTGTTCATTCCTAGTTTCCACTATAATCTTCTTTCAGTCCACAAGCTATGTGTTCAGTTCCAATGTTTACTAATGTTAAATTCTTCTCATTGTCTAATGCAGGGCCCTTCAATGAACAGCCCCATGGTCCTTGGTAGGAGTCACAGGGGTCTTTATGTGCTCAAAACCAGTCCCATAGAAGCTTTGAAGTCTGTCAAGTCCAAGTCTATCAAGCCTATCAAGTCCTCTACTGTTTCGTTTAATTCTGTTTCCAAATTTAAAGGCCTTAGGCCATTTAGTTTGTCTTTAGCTACTGTTTCTGATGTATCTAGTAGGCTATGGCACATTAGGTTAGGCCATATGCTCTTATCCAATATAAAGAATATCAATGCAATTCCTATTTCTTTTTGTTCTAAGTTTGATGTTCCTTGCAGTATTTGTCCATTAGCAAAACAATCTAAATAACCATATCCTAACAGTTGCATTACTTCCAAAGCACCTTTTGACTTAATACACATTGACACTTGGGGCCCGTATAAGCTTCCTACCTATGATAATTTCAAATACTTTTTGACCATAGTTGATGACTACAGTAGAGGTACCCGGACCTTTCTTCTATCTATTAAAAGCAATGCTTTTCCAATCCTCAAATCTTTTCTACTTATGATTGAAAGACAGTTTGATAAGAAAGTAAAAAAGATCAGATCAGATAATGCTCTGGAGTTAGGTTCTAGTTATGAATCTGCAGAGTTTTTAAAATCACAAGGCATTGTACATCAAACCTCTTGTGTTGAGTCCCCTTAACAAAATGGAATAGTCGAGCGAAAACATAGGCATCTTTTAGAGGTCTGTAGAGCCTTACTGTTTCAATCTCATCTCCCTTACAAATTCTGGGGAGACAGTTTAATAACTGCTACATATCTTATCAATAGATGCCCTACTAAAATACTAAATTTTCAAACTCCTTTTAAGAAGTTATTTGGTACCAAACCATAATATTCTGCTTTAAAATGCTTTGGATGTTTAGCCTATGCTTCTACTTTATCGCAAGGCAAATCTAAACACTCTCCAAGGGCAGAACCATCAGTTTTTCTAGGCTACCCTTTTGGGAAAAAGGGATATAAGTTACTTAGCCTTGACACAAACAAAGTTTTTATTTCCCGAAATGTCATCTTTCATGAAAATATTTATCCTTTCTCTACTATAAACTCCAACAGTCCCTTATTTCCCATTCCTTTTACTTTACCAATTCATATTCCTTCACCTCATTTTCCTGAGTTGGACCTTGATCCAGTTAAACCTCCTTAACCCACTCCTCCACACATATCAATCCCTACTTCACCTACTCATTCTCCTCCTCCTTCTCTCACTTCATCTCATCCTCACCTGCCATCCCCAATCTTACCTCCTCCTAATCCTGTCATTTTAAGACAATCAACCAGAGCCACTCAAACACCTTCTTAGCTGGAAGATTATGTTTGCAATGCAGTGCACCTAACAGATGTTTCTAACTCATGTCTTCAATCTACAATTCATCCTACTTCTTTTTCCTTCACTTCTTTATCCCCATCTAACCAACATTTCCTAAGTTCTCTATCCCATGTTCAAGAACCAACCAGTTTTTCACAGGCCAGCCTACATCCTGGATGGCAACAGGCCATGTCCAAAGAGATAAGTGCTTTGACATTAAACAAAACTTAGGAGATAGTCGAATTACCTAAGGGTCACAAAGCCTTACCATGCGAATGGGTGTATAAAGTGAAACTCAAGTCTGATGGCACCGTTGAGAGATTAAAGGCCAGACTAGTGATAAGGGGTGACATTCAAAGGGAAGGCATCGACTTTCATGAAACATTTAGTCCAGTGGTTAAAATGACGACCATTAGGTGTCTGTTAGCAGTGGCAGTTAAGAGGAATTGGGGCCTATTTCAACTAGATGTTGATAATGCTTTCCTACATGGAGAACTTGATGAAGATGTTTTTATGAAATTTCCTCCTGGGATGCAGAATTCGAATCCTAACTTGGTTTGTAAATTGAGAAAATCCCTTTATGGGTTACGACAAGCATCACGACAGTGGTATGCAAGATTAACCTCTGCCCTTAGCTTTAAGGGATATTCACACTCTCTAAATGATTACAGTCTATTTTTTAAGAGAAATAAGGTTACTATCACTATTTTAGCAGTTTACGTAGATGATATTGTTCTTACTGGTAATGATGCAGCTGAGATCCACAACATTAAAGCATTTTTAGATATGGATTTCAAAATTAAAGATCTTGGGAGCTTACATTATTTTTTGGGTATGGAAGTGCTCTGAGAACCACAGGGCTTGATCTTGAGTCAAAGGAAATTTGCCATGGAACTGCTCACTGAGTTCAATTGTATTCATTCTCGTCCTGTTTCTTCACCACTGGATCCATCTAAAAAATTAACAACAACAAAAGGACGGTTATTATCTGATTCAACAATTTACCGACGCTTGATTGGAAAATTAAACTTTTTGACACATACCCGTCCTGATTTGTCCTTCTGTGTTTAACATCTAAGCCAATACATGGAAACTCCAAGACAACCCCATTTTGATGCTGCAATCCATGTTCTGAGGTTCCGATCCGGGTCTTGGACTATTTATGACATCTTCTCCTACCTTCAAATTGTTAGCCTTCTGCGATGCGGATTGGGCCACCTGCTCGGAGACACGACGATCTATTAGTGGCTACTTCATCAGTTTTGGTAATTGTCCGATCTCGTGGAAATCCAAAAAACAGCCCTCAGTGTCACTTTCATCGGCTGAAGCCGAATATCGATCCATGCGTAGAGTGGTTGCAGAGATTACATGGTTGGTTCGATTATTTGAAGATCTTTCAATTTCTCCGGCTTTACCTATTCCACTCTACTCCGATTCCCAAGCTGCGATACACATCGCTAAAAATCCCGTGTTTCATGAGAGAACGAAACACGTGGATTTGGATTGCCATTTTGTCAGGCAACAATTTCTAGCCGGTCTAATTTCTCTCACATTTGTTCCTTCAGCATCTCAGTTGGCCGATCTATTCACTAAACCACTCACCGATCCTTCTCATCGGAACATTTTAGGCAAGTTGGGTTTGCTTACAGCCCCCTCCAACTTGAGGGGGGGGGGTGTTAATGGAAATATCGGATCAGATCAAGCAAATTCTGGTAAGATTGCGGACAAGACAAAGATGGAGTCTTTAGTTGATGAAGAAATGACGGAAACTTAAAGAATCAATAAAGGCTACAAACACAATACTACATAACACAGGTTGGCTCAAGTATTTGGGTTCAAACTTCATTGGGCCCAGACTTCACTCTCTTCAACTGATGGCCCAACAGACTACATGAGCCCATTTCAACTCAGCAAAAGGATAAGAGGAATTACACATAGTACATAGGTCTTTCTAGAAGAATAGTACATAATTTTCATTTCTTGTACAACAAATAAATCTGTTAGACATAGACAAATTAAGTAATGACAAGTGTATAGTAGTCATACGAATTAGGTAGTGACAAGTGTATAGGTAGTGATTCCTTTTCTTCCTATTTATAGGGACACTGTACATCATTGAAAATATACAGAAATATACAAGAAAAATATTCTCTCATATTCTTTTTTTTTAATTCCAATAGGATCCGAGTCTAGCAAATGATTTGGTTTATCTCATGATGACCAAAGTAATTTTGGTCAACTAATCACAATTTTAAGACTCCTAAGCTGAATTTCGTTAGTATGGCTGAAAATTAACAATAAGAAAAATAAGGTAATTTCCTTAGTCTCGTGTTCTTTTTTTTTCTTTCCAGCGCCCTTTCAGATTATTACCTTATACATTATACATTCACGCGATCCCCGAATCATGGTAACAACATCAAAGAAGATTATGCAGTTAATCGAATTCCAATTGGGAAAAGGGCCAAATATACCCCTTCTACTTTATTTTATTGGTTAAATATACCCTCCGTTAGCCAAAGTACCTAAATATATCCCTTTGTTAGTTAAAGTTGTTAAATATACCACTACATGGATGGAAATAGCCAAATTAGATGAAATTAACCATTTAACTTAAAAAACGCATGCCCCATAATTTTAACCCGACCCGACCCATAAATTTGTGCTAATTTTGATTGTTCGAGCTCGAACGCCTTTAATCTACGAGCAACACTCGACTTTATTATGCTTCCACCACGGCGGGGTTGGACGGAGGATATCGGTGTGGTTTTCGAGGGGATGAAGAATTCCGGCTGGCGATACGGGGAAGGAGAAGAAGAAGAAGTGAAATTTTGTTTTTCGTGAATGATTTTTGGGAGTTTTGAAATTGGAATTAGAAGTGTCTTTGAGAAGAGAAGATGAAGAAAATGGAAGGTTCCGGAAGGGTGATGACGTGCACGAAGTTTGTGACGGTTTTTTTTTTGTTCCACTTTTTGGTGAAATTTTCTGATCTCTGTGAAGATTTGTCTGAAGATTTATGTTAGCATTCTCCACTCATTACAATAACGAGATGAACAAATCAATGGAAGAAGTGGTTCTAATTGTTTCAAGCAGACCAGTACTGAATGTATCGATTTTGACGGTGTTATTATGGGACTCTTCTATGACCATTAGTGAGATGTTAGAGATTGAATGGTTGAATTTTAACTTTTAAGTGGTTCGGGTCGGTTAAAATTACGGGACACGAATTTTTTAAGTTAAATGGTTAATTTCATCTAATTTGAGTATTTCCATCCATGTAGGGGTATATTTAACAATTTTAGTTAACAGAGAGGTATATTTAGGTATTTTGACTAACGGATGATATATTTAACCAATAAAGTAAAGTAGAGGGGGTTATATTTGACCCTTTTCCCAATTCCAATTAAGCCCAATTCCAAACAGGCCCTTGGTTCTTTTTTCCCTAAATAAAACTGAATCCCTTGGAAGATTTGATTTAATCAAAACGTGGATTGGGAAAAGCAATTGTGCGGCCAGCTTTCAATGAGTGATGAAAGTGCAAAATTAGGGAGTTGCTCTCTTCCGGGAGATGTAATTCTTGAAATCCTCTTTCGCCTTCCTGTTAAGTCACTGTTACGATTCCAAACAGTTTCCAAGTCATGGTATGCTTTCCTCATCACCCCTGATTTCACTCAACTGCATTTGCGTCACACTCATGAAATGCTCCTTAGAGTTAGCGATAGAGGTCCTAGAGACACCCCTACTATTTCTTTCTTCTCTCTTGATCATCACAAAACTACTACTGTTAAAGAGGAGATTGATGAGGTGTACAAAATTGAAGACTTTGCTGATCTGTCTTCTTCTTCTGTTGTTGTTGTTGTTGATTTGCCATTTCCGTGTAGTCCTGATGATGAGGTACGGGTTGTGGGTTCTTGTAATGGATTGTTATGTGTTCATTTCAATAGGACTTCTAACATTATCTTGTGGAATCCTGCTACGAGAAAGTATAGGTTTCTTGAATCACCTGATTGTGTCTCCTTTTATTCTGACCCTTTTTTCCCTTATATAATGCTTGGTTTTGTACCTGAGACTCATGAATACAAGGTTGTCAAGGTTCCTTCATCTAGTAAGAATAGTAACGCTAAGGTTTGGGTTTACTCGATGAATTCCGATTCTTGGGAAGAGATAGGAGCTGATGTTCTTCATGGTTTGCTACCCAAGGGCGGGTCTGCTGTTACTCTTAACGGGTGCTTGTATTGGATGTCGTATAGTAATGATAATGGACGGGATATAATTACTTCTTTTGATTTGTTTAATCAAGTCTTTGGGAAAATTACGCTGCCTAATCCTGATATTGTCACTAACCTCACTTTCCAGAAGCTTGTGGTACTAAAGGGTTGTCTTTCTATGATAATCTATTTTGGGGATGGTATTAATGTGAACCACTACGAGGTATGGATGATGACTAAACAACAAGGTGCAGCTGAGTCTTGGACTAAGCAATTTGATTTTTCGCCCTTCTCTAAGCTAGCACGACCCGTTGGATCATGGAGGGACAGTGAACTTCTTTTTGGTTACCCGAATGGGTTGTCACTTGAACTCTTATCATACAATCCTTTCACAAAAAGAACTCGGAGCTTTCAAAGGAGAAGTTTAGTGGGTAGGTTTAAAGTCATTAATTATGTCGAAAGCCTAGAATCTGTGGAGGGCAGTTAAGTAGACTCTACAGATTTGAAGTCTGATATTGCAGGTATTGTTGTTGTTTCTTTGTTCATGCTAATCATTTGGAGACAAGTAGAGAGTAAGAAGCTACAGAAAGTGGTGACAAGAAAAGCAGCAGGCAGGGACATCAAAAGAAAAGGACCTACAATGCCCACCCTATTGAATTTCACTCACTTTTGCAGATGCTCCCAATTTTCCATATGTCTACTAAGGTGGTATTTTCAGAGTTCAATTAATGCATTCTTTTAATGAATTAAATTCCCACACGCTGGTGTAGACCTTTTATTGAATTTTAACCCCCGCAACACCCCTGCTCCCTTTCTTATTCTTGCTTTTTGCTCCAAATCAAATAAGAGATCCATTCACGTTGTTCAAAATTTTAGCATAATGTCCTCCAATTGGGGTTTTCCTTCAGAGAATTTTTATTTTTTTATTTTTAAAAAAGATCTTTGTATAATGTAAGAAGAAGAGAGTAAAATATCTATAACATTCCGCACATGGTAATTGAGACTCGAATAGTATTGTACTTCATTTTTGATAAATTATGTACACATTATGAAAGAGAAGTTAGAACTTGGGTACTGTTTCAGCATTACTAATAGAGCTGTATTTCCCTGCAAACTTCAAAAGTGCTGGCTCTCGAAACTCTAGGTCTCTGCTCTTGAACTCTTGCAGTGGGCAGAGCAGTGAGCCTGATATTCCAAGCACTAGGATTATAAGTTTCAGCAGAGTAGAGACGCTCTTAGAAGATACTGATGTCATTTGCAGCATGACCAGATGGAGGTGAATAATATTTTGTGTAGTTTCCGCTGGTCAGCGCCTTGAAGGGGAGCCTTGGATCAGTGGTAAACTTGTCTACGTCTGACCTCATTCGAGCTGTGGAATCAACAATGAGCTGTGTAGGTTCTGCTGGTCAGGTAGACCCTGCGTGAACAGGACGCTTCATGTACTGAGCTGCCTTTATCTTCCGCTGGCTAGCACCTTTCTTGTAATTAAGGGCCTTGCCACTATTTCCTTGCTCCATCTACTGTGACTCGAACCAGAAGCCAATTCCTTTTTGCCATGTCTTGCAAAAGGGTTCTTCTTCCAGCATTATATATGCAGAAACCTTGCTGTTGCTAGGGAGTGGGGAGTATGCATCTATATATTCCCCTTTTTTTTAATCTGCCTTGGTTTTACTGTACAGAATCAGTTCATGGTTCAGTAGTCAGTGCCCACAGTTGCAGTATAATAATGCTAGTATCATTTATTTATATTTGCAACATATGGCCTTATGCACACCATTTGACCACATTTAGGCTGAACATTGAGTAACATACAATAGGTTAAAGGCTAGAGGAGTTCCAGCTAGCATCTACAGCCTGAATGATCTTTTCGTGTGGTTTGGCTCCAGCGCAAGCAATTATACCTCGATCAAGTCCCTCTAAGTATTCGCCTTTTGAGAAGTCCAATGGATGCCCTCCTGCATCGGTCACCACTCCACCGGCTTCTTCAATGATAAGAACACCAGCTGCATGATCCCATATTTTCTCGTTGTAACCAGCCCTCGCAAATTCCATGAATATCTCAGTATCTCCTCGGGTTGTGGCTGCATACTTTACCAGGCTATATACACGTAATGGCTGGTTCCTGCAGTTGATATGCTGTCAGCCAAGCTTTAAAAGACATCTTAATGCACAAACATATTATTTGAATATGCAAAAGGAATTTTCAGTGTGGGCAAAGAGTAACTGCAAATAGACTCTAAAAACACAGAGGACCATAAAGCAATAGTAAATATAGCATCTTGAAAGTTTCACGCGTTGTGTATGAGATGGAGATTAGTTTTGGATACGAGAGGATACTGGGAGAGATATTTACCTAGGTCCAACACTATGAGCTAGTCCTGCTGTGAATGGATGGCTTGAATTTGCCTTCTCAACTGGTTCACAAATAGTCAGGTACTGCATATCTTACTAATTCGTTTATTCTTCTAATGGTTTCTAGTTTGTATGTTTTCAGTTAAAAAAACAATATAATGCTGTCGAAAATTGTTACCCGTCTCAAAATACATCATGCTGTCAAAAATTGTTCAAAATACATCATGCTATCAAAAATTGTTAGTCTCAAAATACATCATGCTATCAAAAATTTTTAGTCTCAAAATACATCATGCTATCAAAAATTGTTAGAGTCTCAAAATACATCATGTTATCAAAAAACTGTCCAGTCTCATATAATACTGTAAAGTAATCTCCCAGAACCTATCATTCCCATTCATCATCCAAGAGACCGTCAAGAACTCTTTTCACAGTAGCCTCACCCTCGAGATTGTTGTCCTGTACATTACCGCCTCCCGGGTGGTATGGGACAGCCTAAATTCAAGACAAACACGTCACAATTAATAAAATTCTTTCCAATGAAGCGAGGTGAGGGGAACCAGCCTATAAATTTACCTGAGAGGACAGTTGGCATCGTTGGGTGAAGGCTCTCTTCTGCTCCATGGAGTGAGCAAAGTAACACGGGGTCTTGGTGCAATATGTACGCGGGCACATCTCAGTGCGGAAAATGTGCAGGTGCAGGAAGTGCTCATATATACCATGAGCAAACCCGCAACCATCCCCTCTTGGGCATGGTAGACCGGGCCCAAAATTAGCACATCGCATGCTCGAGTGGGTTCCCGGGTCTCTCCGGCGAACTGCCTCACCGGGATGACCATAAACGCACAATTCCCACCTATTCCATCTCGGGTCTGCACACATCTTAACCTTGTGGTGATACATCCAGAAGTGTGCTTCCCGGTGGACGTCCCTACAATTTCCAGAAAATCAGTATTCAATTTGCAGAAAGTATGGACATAATGCAAGAGGACACTATAAGTATGACAAAAATTGAAAAAGCAACTTCAAGCAGCCCTTTGAAGGATATAAATCCAACCGGAGACGGTGAATATGAAGACATCTGCGGTACTACAAATGTCTATTACCCGGATATGTGGGATAACAACCACCAAGAATTCAACTGAACAAATCACTCAATCATAACTCACGTAATGATTTTTACTAAACACCTTAACTGAAGAACCAATAGTGATTTTAATTCTCTCTTCTTCTTTTTTCTGTTCACAAGGGACGAATTGAAGAACCAGTAGTGATGTAGTGACTGTTCAAGCTGATGGAGTTGGTGCTGAAGATGTTAAATAGAGTTGTTGATGTTGGACCTGTTTGACTTCTAAGAGTGGCAGACGCTTTAAGAGAAAGATCATGAAGGAGTATGTCGTTGCAATACAGAAGAAGAAGAAGAAGAGAAATACTAGCAAAATGTAGCAACTTAAACACTTTTTTGTGGTTATGTGAAACACCTATTATAACACAATATGTCGTGTCCTTTTTTAGTGATAATGTTGTCTACTGGTGTTGTTTTAAACAGTGTTTGAAGGTGTTCTGTTGCTTATTAAACAAAACTTTTGTGGTTGCTTGAAATGAAAAATTAAAACATGGTTTTGGTGCAGCAACTTCTCAATTCATCATCAATTTTTTTTTATTTTGTTTTTGGGGTTTAAGAAATCAATAGCAGTTATATAATATGCGGTACCACATGCGGAAAGTTTGTTTTCTCCTAATCGGGGCGGATCCAAGATGAGTGCACTAGTACAATAAGTTAAAGGGATTAGTAGATTGATTCTTCAAGAGTCCATTTGTAGAAGTGCTGTGAAGCCTAAATTAGCAAGTAGAATTAGACAAATGAATTTCTATCCAGTGGCTAGATGACTTGAAGCTATAAAGTTTCCTACTGATAGCTTCAGGATGAGATCTTTTTTTTGGTAAAAGAGATTTTTGTACTTATTTCTATTTGATTATCAAAAAAAGTTTACAGGCTTCACATTCTACTGTCAACAAGAAAGTTGGATGAGGCGCCACTTTATTTGGCCTATGGACTCTTCCTGGTCCCACTTAAGGCAATCAAAAAAGGAAAAGCTACTTTATTTGGACTATGGACTCTTCCTGGTCCCACTTAAGGTGATAAAAAAGAGAAAGTTACGTATATACACATATTAAGGAGAAATATTTACGAAACGTGACGATAGTTTTCCTTATTTACAAAACATAACGATAAGGAGAAATATTTACGAAACGTGACGATAGTTTTCCTTATTTACAAAACATAACGATATTTTATGAAACATGATGGGTTTTCATATATTTTTCAATTTTTAATTTTATTTTCAGAAAATAATTTTTTTTGAAAAAATATTTTGTTAAAAAAAATTATTTTAGATTTAAAAAAAAAAACAATTTTTATATTTTTTATATTTTATTTTTTTAGCTCAGAGGCTTAAAAAATTACCTCAAATTTTTGTGTATAAAAGCTGTATGAAAAATGTATGAAATGTGTATGTGTAAGCGAAATTTTTAATATAGTTTTTCATACACAAAATGTGAACGAAATTCTAAGTCTTGAGCGAGATATACAAATTTCATACCATTCTCATACATAAAATTTTGAGCATAATGTTTAAGCCTTGATCGAGATATACACATTTCATATGTTTTTCATAAACAAAATTTGAGGGAATTTTTTAAGCCTTGAGCAAGACATACACATTTCATACACAAAAATTTAAGCGATAATTTTAAGTCTTGAATGTTGTATCAAAGTTGTATACAATTTTGTTGTAGTTGTATTAATTTTAGATAAATCTAACATGAACTTTATAAACGAAAATGTGAGCGAATTTTTAAGCCTTGAGTGAGATACAAATTTCATACGCTTTCATACATACAATTTTGAGGTGAGTTTTTAAGCCTTGAACGAGATATACACATTTCATATAGTTTTCATACCGTTTTCATACACTAAATTTTGAGCGAACTTTTTAAGCCTTGAGCGAGATATACACATTTCATACAACTTTCATACATAAATGTTTTAGCCCAAAAAAATAATAATAAAAAAAAAAAAAAAATTTAAAAAAATATATATATTTTAAAAAAATGTATATTTGTTATAGCGTTTGTAATGTTATGTTTTGTAAATAGAAAACTATCATCACGTTTCGTAAATATTTCTCCTTAATATGTATATATACGTAATTCACCCTAAAAAAAAAAAATTGCAATAGCAGTGTTTTAAAAAGCAGTTTTAGGACTCGCCCTAGGGCAAGACATTGATAAAACGCCCCGAGGCTCACGTTCGGGGCTTAGTTCCTATGAGGCTTACGCCCTAAGCGCCCGACTATACGCCCTAAAGCCGCCCAATGCTCGGGGCTTGCCTAACAGTTCTTACACAAATTATATGTTAAATTTCTTAATTACGTTGACCCTCATAACTCTTTAACAAATGAAAGTTACTTTATAGTTTTTTATCTATAAAAATAAGAAGATTGTGCGTAACTCAAATAACAAGTCGTAGTATTGCATATTTACTATTTGAGAACATTGTGATGATGAATATCACTTAATATTTCTTTTAGAAATACCATAGCCAATTTGTACATTTTCACTTGTCATTGCTCTTTCGTCCTACGTATCAAATTTATCATATTTTAATATTTCGCTATTTGAAAGTAATTTTAATTTTATTCAGGAAGGAGTTACATTTTAATTATAATACTGATAAAGTTTATTGATATAAAATGAACAGTATGATAGTAATATTATTTTAAGAAATTGTAAATTTTTCATTGTTTGAAAGTTAAGATGTTAGAGTTGATATGTATTCTATAATAACTTTTATTTCATTGTATTGTTTATACTTGTAAAATTATGTTATATATAATTACAAGTTGTAAGCAGGGGTGGCTAGAGGGTGAGGCTAGTAAAGCTTTTGCTTTAGGCCCCAAAAAAAATTTACCAATGAATTTTATGGTTTAAATTTCTCTTAGATAATGTTGAAGATTGTAAAAAGAAGTATAAAATATCAATATATATCTATAAAGCTGGGAATGAACAAGGTGACGTGGCATGTCTCATAGGCGAGTATTACCATTTATCTTTTTTCTCATAATTTTGCATTTTTTTTCATAAATTTTGTCCTCAAAACCTCCAAAGAGATTTAATATATCTTTCATCATTATTGGCATTTATTCCTTTTTATGATAATCCCTCTCTCTTCCTTCTCTTTATATATTCTTTCACAATATACCGAATGTGATTTCCCCCTCATTTTTCTGGCATTTACTTCTCATTAATATCCCATTAACTATATGTTTAACTTCTTTTTTCCAAAAGAACGAGTGTAACGGCTCAACAATGAACATAATGGTGCAGTTACATCCTAAAAATTATACTATCTATTTAAATTCCAGCTAATGAATATATGGTGCAAGATTTTCTTTCATGCTTCATATCTAAATTCTTAGAAAACCGTGGCTCCTTTCCCGTCGAAGGCTTGAAGGATTGTTAAGGTGAATTATGTTCTCTCTCTCTTTTTAGTTTTGACTGTATTTTTTTACAGTTTGATATTAAATATTCAGTATGTTCATTCTATCGTTTCTTTCTGATTTTCATTGTTAGCTTCATCAAAATGATATAAAATGAAGTCTTTGTACCATAATTGGACCATAGGTTTGCGCTTTATATACTTACAGATAATTCTTATACATAAACATATAATTTGATACCATCTGCAATTTAGTTTTGTCATTTTGAGTACAATGGAATTCTTCTAACAAATTCAATTTTTTTTTGTCAGACAAGCAAGGGGAGAGTCAAGAAGATGGCATGAGAAAGTGCAACCGTGAGAACTAAAGACTGAGATTTAAAAAGATTTTCGATATTTTCTTTACAAATATTTATGTCTTTTATTTTTCTGTACCGAAGACGTTAATAATATTAGTAGTAATATACACCACTTGATAATAATACAATTTTAAATAATGTTGATTTAACTATGTTTAACCATTCAATCCATATGTGTAGAATATTTAACTGCCTTAAACAACTGGACGATAAATTATTTGTTCTTCCCATGAAAATCGATGTATGTAAAAATGTCATTTAATTTAGGAATACTGCAGTTTCTTTCTATAAATGCATTTACAATTTCTTTTTTTGAGTAAATGATTAGTAAAAATTATGTTCTCGAAGCAGTCATATGAGTAAATGATTAGTACAGATTATGTTCTCGAAGCAGTCATATGTTTTATTGCCTTTTCAGGTCTTTACACGTTGACGATTTCTTTATATATATATATATATCCAAGGTGAACATATTTAGGGAGGATTGGAATACCATATCTTGCCCATTTGACAACTTTGATTATTTTAATGAACTCTTAGTTTTAAAAGGAGAAAATTGAAATGTAAACATCCAACTCTCTGATTTGGTATTGACGATTTCAGGAGCAGGGAAGAAACTCTTGACAAATTGCATGGCATCTGAGCAGATTATACTATGATGAGACGACTTTAATAGCATAGAAGAAATTCTAGACAAATTGCATATCATGGTCTGAGAAGAATGATCAGATTGTATCACAAAAATAAGATAATCAGAGAGATCAGACAGCCTTAAAGTTATATATGACATACATAACTTTAAAACCTATAGACATCTCTCAGTAGGACTTTATGTGATTCTTTTTATTTCTATTAGAATTCTCTGCATTTTAGTACTCTTTAGATTTTCTCAATTAAATAAACTCAAAACAAACGTCATCTATTGAACATAAATATCTTCTCTAAATAAACAAACTTTAGTAATAATTGAAATATATGTTATTATAAATGATTCGTTCTCATAAAAAGAGGGATAATTTCTAAATTAATTAGTAGCATGTGAATTTTTTGGTAAAGTGGATTATATTTTATAACCGTGCGAAGCGCGAGAAAATTCACTAGTATATAATAAAAGAAAGAAACACACTATTTATGTATTAAGAGCAATATTCTAAAACTTTGAACTAAACTATTCAAATCTTCATATTATTAAATAAAGTTTTTACAATAACATCTTAGGTAATGTCTTTAAAACACATGATTAATATCTTATTGACTTGAATTGATCATCTCTAATATAAATACTAATGTTACTATATGAAGTAAAAGACAACAATTATGAAGAAAAAAAAAAGGCAACACTAATTTTTTTATGTAATTTTATCTATTTATAAAAATCTATTGTAATTATATTATTTTATGAAATACAAAAAATTAAATACCCATGGGCTTACGCCCCGTGCCTCGGGGCTTACGCCTTGCCGAGGCAAATGTAAAATGCCCTACCTTACGTAGGGATGTTCAAAACCGAACTGTTACCGATAACCCAACCGCAAAAGTTGCTTATTGGCTTATTAGTATTGGGTTATCGGATTAGCGGTTGGGGAATGGATTAAAATTTTATAATTAACGGCTTATCGGAGCGGGGGCGGATTACTCAATTTTCTTATCGGGTAAACCGTTAACCCGTTAAGAATTTATCATATTTATATTTTTAGCCCTAACATATAAAATTTGTATTGTAATTGTAATTTGTGAATCTAAAGCTAAAGCCCCAACCTAAAATATGTATCTATGCTTCTGTTAATTGTGAAAACTGTTTATTTTCTATCAATTAATTCATTCACTGTTTCTTGTTTGCCTTATGGTTTGCTAACTTTCTTGGAAAAATGGATTAACTTGCTGCATTCTTGATAGAAATATCGAATCCACGATGTCAATCTTTTTAGTTATATTCCTATCCATTTTTAAAGGTAAATCAGTATCTTCTTTCACAACCTAAACAATGTAAAATAAGATGAAACTATCACATTTTAAGTCACTTTAAAGACATATAATTTTTCTTGATTACATGTGATTTTATCTTTCATTTTCTCTTAGATTTAACCGATACACCGCTCGATAACTGCCCGCTAATTGTCAACCTGATACCCAACCAACCGATATTTTATATGTTGGCTAGCGGATTAGTATTTTTAAAAACCGATAACCGTTAAGCGTAATTATCCACCCGATCCACCCTATAAGCAGCCCTAGCCTTACACCCTCGCCTTTTAAAACACCGTGCAACAATAACTCTATTCTTGTTATTCTCAACACCAATACAGAACATAATTAGGATCCATTTGGCCATGAATTTTTCACTTTTTCCCGATTTTTTTTGTTCCCCTTATTTGAAAATCAGTGTTTGGCCATGAAAATTTCTAATAGAACTTGAAGTTCTACTTGATATTTGCAAAAACACTTAAAATCACGTTTTTCCTTTTTTTTTAATCACTTTTTACATTCAAACAACCAAATATCTTTTGCAAAAACTATAACCAAATACAATTCCATCTTCAACTTCAAAATTTCAAATAAAATGAAAAATATTAGAATAGAAAAGTTTAAACAGTGTTTGAAGGTATTTTGTTGCTTGTTAAACAAAAGTTTCGCAGTTGCTTGAAATGAAGAAATAAATCTGATGATTGGAGAAGGAAGCTGAAGCTAGAGATAATTTCAAAAAAGATGTGGATACTACAAAGGTTAGTGAAAACAAAGGTGTAGTGGATTAGGGGCAGGTACAAAAGCAAGGACAAGTACAAGAGACAACAAATGGGAAGCAGGGAAATGGAAATACTGTTGACAAGGTTAATGTGACTGAATTAATTTCTGAAGATGCGAAAAAGCAGACTAAATGGGGTGATAGGGTGGAGGAACCTGAGTGTATTGAAGATGAGGAGACAGAGAGCATTTCACAAGAAGTTTCTTCATCAGATCAAAATGATTTAAGTATAGAGAAGAGGACAGAGATAGAGGGTAACTCTTCACAACATAGAGAGGAGATTTCCACATGTGCATCTTCTTCAGATAGTATAGAAGGGCAATATATAGAGAAAAACGAAAGGGAGCATAGTCAGGAGATCAATACAGGGAGAATCCAGGAACTTGAAAGGAAACCTCCTGATGATGAATCAAAGTTACCCATCAGTAGTTCAGAGGAAATTAAAGTAGATGAGACTGAAGATACAGATAATAATTTTCAGCATAGCAATCAGGAAGTAGTCATGGTACATACTAGTTCAGGCATGCTGGATACTGTCAAGCAGTGCAATACAAAGGTCACACAGTCAAATGCAAATGATGAAGCACAAAAGCATATGAAGATTGATTTGAATGAAAAGGTTGCTGATAGTTCATCTTCTTCATTACAGCTGCTCCATGCTGAAAAGGAGAATCATGTGTCTGAAACCAAAAATCTGAATTTGTTAGCAATAAAACATAATAGCCCACATTCTAATGCTAATCTCCAAGATATTGTCTCTCATAAAGTTTCTAAAACTGAAATTCAAGAAGCTTCAGAGACGATGCAGCATATAGAAGAGGATAAAGGGATGGAAGACAGGGCCAACAACATCCATGAAGTAGCTAGAACAACTGGTTTATCACCAAAGGCCTTAGCTAAAAGTGGGAAGAAACCTAAAGTTCAGGAGGTAACTAAAACCAAGAGTTTGCATGGACTATGCTTGGGGGAGACAGTGCTAGTGGACCAGATGGTTTTACAAGCTTATTTTATCAACAGAGCTGGGAAATAGTAGGAAATGATGTCCATGCTGTAGTTCTGGCCTTCTTTGATGGCAAAGAGCTTCCTAAATCTATTACCCACACTAACCTTGTTCTAATTCCTAAGAAACAGTCAGTTCACACTTTTTCAGATATGAGACCTATTAGCTTATCTAATTTCATTAATAAGGTGATATCAAGGGTCTTACATGACAGATTGGAAAGCATTCTCCCTACATTGATTTCGTCAAATCAATCTGGACTTGTAAAAGGGAGGAGTATATTTGAAAATATCCTACTCACTCAAGAAATAGTCTCAGATATCAGGATTAGGGGTAAGCCTGCAAATGTGGTTATTAAATTGGATATGGCCAAGGCTTATGACAAGGTATCTTGGAAATATTTAGTGCATGTTTTAAGAAAGATGAGTTTTGCAGAACATCTTATTAATTTGATCAGAAGGCTGACAGAGAAAAATTGGTACTCTGTGTTATTAAATGGGCAAGCTACTGGATTTTTTCATTCCTCAAGAGGAGTGAAACAAGAGGATCCACTTTCTCCTGCTTTATTCCTACTCTCAGCAGAAGTACTGTCAAGGGCTCTTAATGCTTTATTTGATGATGATAAGTATGTTAGGTATGGGATGCCAAAGTGGAAAAATCCTCTGAATCACCTGGCATATGCTGATGACACAATCATTTTTGCTTCTGCTGATCCATATTCACTAGGGAGAATTATGCAGGTTTTGAAGCAATATGAACAAACATCTGGGCAATTAATTAATAAATCCAAGAGTTCATTCTTTATGTACTCTAAGGTGGGAAGTAACTTGTTGCAGGCAGTTGAGAACATCACTGGTTTTACTAAGGGGCAATTCCCCTTTACTTATCTAGGTTGCCCTATCTGCCATTCCAGAAAGAAAAAGATTTTTTATGCTGATCTATTCAAGAAAGTGAAAGGGAAATTGCACTCTTGGAAAGGAAAGCTACTTTCTGTTGGAGGAAAAGCTGTATTGATCAACAGCGTTCTTCAAAGCATGACAATTCATATTCTCTCAGTGATTGCACCTCCTAAGTGTGTAATAAAGGAACTTCATAGGATCTTTGCTAGATTCTTTTGGAGTAGCAAGGAAGAAGGGAGGAGTAGACATTGGGTATCTTGGAAGGATGCATGTCTTCCAACTTTGGAAGGTGGACTAGGATTTAAATCTCTCTTTGATGTATCTAATGCCCTATTTGCTAAGCTATGGTGGAGATTCAGAACCACATCTTCTGTGTGGGAAACTTACATGTGGAATAAGTATTGTAAGAAGGTGATACCTACATTGGTTCAATAGAAAGGGGGGACACAAGTTTGGAAGAAAATGATTCAAGTAAGGGAGAAAATTGAGCACGAGATTTGGTGACAGATTAAAGGAGGTACTTCCAATGTTTGGTATGAGAATTGGACTAAGTTGGGTGCCTTACACTATGTAGTTCCCATTGATTACCCTTTAAATGAAGAACTATAAGATGTGGAAGATCTTATAGATGGGGGAGATTGGAAAGGTCAATTGCTTATACAATCTTTTCCAACAGATATAGTGGAGCACATCAAATCAGAAATTCAAATAGGAGAACTGGAAGGAAATTGGGACATACCTTGGTGGATGCCTACTAGTACAGGAAAGTTTTTTGTAAATAGTGCATGGAACATTTTGAGGCAGAGGAAGCATGAAGAAGCATACTTTAAGCATTTGTGGATTAAAGGGGTGCCTTTCAAAAAATTTTTTTCTATGGAGATTATGGAAAGCTGTCCTTCCCACAGATGATACTCTAAGGAGGATAAGAATTCCTATTGTGTCAAGATGCTATTGTTGTACTAATTCACAGCAGAAGACTATGCAACATCTCTTTTTAACAAGTAAGTTTGCAACAGATGTGTGGAATTTTTTTAAGCAGGCAGTGGGAATTCAAATGAATCTCATTCAGATCCATCAAGTTATCAGACCTTGGTGGAAGATGAAGTGTGCAGAGAAATTCAGACCTATCCTACATGTTGTGCCTGCTGTGATCACATGGGAGTTCTGGAAGAGAAGAAACACTATTAAACATGGAGGACGGGTGAGCTTCAATAGAGTTATTCATGAGATAAATAGGAACTTGTACTACTTAACAAAGAGCAGATATCCATGGTTGAAAAACATTCCGTTTCTTTGGCCTGAACTGGTGGTATTTCTTGCAGGATATAAACCTATTTTGATTTATAAGATTGTCTATTGGAGGTTGCCTTATGAGAGATGGTATAAATGTAATACTGATGGAGCATCAAAGGGCAACCCTGGTCCTAGTTCTTATGGTTTTTGTGTGAGAGATTGGCATGGAGATTTGATATATGCAGAATGCAAGGAATTGGGACTTAATTCTAATGTGGTTGCAGAGGCAAGAGCAATGATGGAGGGTCTGGTATATTGTGTAAATCATGAATTTCACCCACTGATTTTGGAAATGGACTCTTTACTAATGAAGAATGTGATTGATGGAATATGAAAGATACCATGGTGTATTATCACAGAGGTGGAGAGAATTAGAAGAATGAAGGCTGAATTCAATGTACTAATACAGCATGTATACAGGGAGGGGAATACATTGGCAGATTTTTTAACTAACCTAGCTTTTGATTTTGCAGGTACAATAAGCTTTAATTCATTTACTGATTTACCTAGTGCAGGAAGGAAGATCCTAAATTTGGATAAACATCAAGTCCCAAACCTCAGGATTAGGAATGCTAAGAACTCAAGAGGCATTGATGTACTTTGACTCTGTGACACAAATATTGATAAAACTTCTAATGGTGGTATTAGCTTTGGCTCATCCCATTGAAGTTGAGTCAATAAATGTGCAGCAGCAAAAGTACAGTCATTACAAGAGTAAGATGGGAATGTCACTGAGATATTTAACTCTTGGGTTTATTGGGTATGTGGGTCACTACCAAGCTACTACTTTGGATCTGAAATTAACCATCTGGGTTAAATGAAGGAAACTTAGTTGTAGCTAGTAACAAACATATTCTAGTTAAATTGAGTTAAATCAGTGTATTTTCAAAGATGTTTCTTTTCAATCGCAAGTTGAGGACTACAATCCACCTAACTGATTAGGATTATAGAGATCGTTTGCAGCACAAATCCCAACACTTATAACAGATCAACAATCTCCAAGAATATAACAGGTCATTTCCATCACATTAGAGAATACAGTAGAAGATAGGGGACATAGCATGCGTTTTCTCACTCAGATGAAGGAAATTATAGTTTGGGAGCACCTCTTACCTGAAGGAAGATGATCTGTTTGTTATGAGATTATAACTCCTTGGATATGGATTTGCTGCACCGGTGAGAGCTTAGGTGCGAAGATGACGTAAAGTCAAATTGGAAAACCAGATCGCTCAGCCGTGGTGAAAGTGCAGTGGCTTTTACTCCGGTGAAGCCACCCACTCTAGAACTTTCCTAATTTGTGTGAGAGGAGAGAGTATATGTCGGCTACTATTTGTTTTTGTTGAACTTCATTTGGGCTGGACTTGTTCCAGCTATTCTTTTTTTGTCTTGGTTTAAAAAAAAAAAAAAAACCTGGTCTTGGTGCAGCAACTTCTCAATTCATCATCAATTTTTTTTTTTTGTTGTTTTAAGAAATCAATTCCAGTTATATAATATATTGAACCTAAATAGTAGTTTCAGTTCTGTATTAATTAATTTGGAACTAAAGAAAAGCTCCAAAGACAACCACTAATAGAATAGCTTCCACACCTTAATGCAATACAATACGTAAAAGAATCATGAATGCAATACATAAAATAATCATTTATACCTTATATGAAGTTCATTGTAGAGTTTTTGCCATTCATAATCAAGATACGCCATTGTTGCTTGTTGGAAAAGATGATGATCAATTCTTGGACAATCTTGAAAGGAGCAGGAAACGGTAATGTTTAACTTAATTGTTGACTCACCCTTTTTTTATTGTAAATTTTTTATAAACAGCTACCTTTTAGCTCTTTCTAACAATCTATAACTACATGTTCTACATTTATAATTCGTAGCTGGAGGACCTATATTTAGCTAGTAGATGCGTCGACTTAAATATAGGATAAATATAACGGAAATACACACGCTGAGAAAACTGAAAGTGTTATATTTATGGAAACAAAATCTATTCCAATTTAAATTAAAATCAATTTTTAATGTTCCCTGATTCACGCAAATATCCTCCCATTCCATATCTGATCTCATATCTCATTCAAACAGCTAACAAATTCAAAAAAATGTGAATTCAAAAAATACATTCATATTTTTAACCAAAAAAAAAAAAGGTTCAAAAACTAATTCATCAAAAAACTTTGAAAAATAACAATCTCAAACCAGTGAACAGAGCTCGTTTTAAACGAAGAATATATATCTAAATTCATCTGTTGAAATATCGAATTCAAGTTGAGTGCATAATTGAGGTAACAACGTTTTCACTGCAACTTTTTTTTTTCTGAAATTTTGAAAAATATAGTCAAAATATATGAAAAATATATCTGAAATATAGTCAACAGAAACCAGAAGAAGTAATATTGAACATAATAATCAAAATACAATTAAAATATAGCCAAAATATAGTCATATGAGTTCATAATTTAGGTAGCAACGTTTTCACTGCAACTTTTTTATTTTTTTGATTTTTCTGAAATTTTTCTAAATATAGTCAAAATATCTGAAATATAGTCAACAGAAACTAGAATAAGTAATATTGAACATAATAATCAAAATACAATTAAAAATATAACCAAAATATATATGAAAAACAACTATTAAAATATCAATCCAAAACATTAGGAATTGAAAATTCGGGTTCTATACCTCTAGTCCTCATCGGAGTAGAAGCTTTCTTAGCAATTTCACTTGAATCTAACAAAAAACAACCAAGAACAAACAGTGATAATTAATTATTTAGAGTTGCATTGTTGATTCAAACGAAAAAAAAACGAAAATATAAGTTAAATACACGGTGAAACGTAAAAATCAGTATAGAATCATATATTTTTTGGGAATTAGATTTGAATTATGAGTGAAATTAATGAGTAGTTAATTAGAGATAAACAAGGAAGTTGAACTATTATAAAACTGATTTGAAATTGGAGGAAATTAACGGATATTGGGCATAATGACGTGTATTTAGGGGGATAGGAGAGAGGGACGTTTTTTTTTTTTTTTTTTTTGCTTAAATTTAGGGGTGTGAGAAGTTATCAGATGAGTGGTAAAAAAGTGGTAGCTATAGGAAGTAAATATGTTATATTTTAGCTACTAAATATAATATATGTAAAGTTTAGTTATGTTCTATAAATAGGTAATAATGTAAGCTATGCCAAGTAAATTTTACTTTTTTATTAGCTCTTTTTTCTTTAACTTAGTTAATTCTTTTTTCTTTTAGAGATATTTAACTTTATAATCAAAATTAGCATATCTAGTTAAATCTTATTCTATTTAACCCATTTTGTACATAATTTTAAATACTTATGGAAAAAATAATAATTCTTTAATTTGTAATTATGATTTTCACTTTTTTTTTTTTGCTTAAAAACTGATTGATCGAGAGTGATATCCATGTTTATCATCACAGTTTTAAACATTGTTCGATGAGTTTATAAAGTGAAAAAAAAAACTCTGTTGTCGGGGATTTTAAAAGCTTGTACAATTTTTGACAAATTGATGATTGTGGTTCATTGCAAATGTCATCTTGAAGTTGCAGTTAAAATTTGAAGCTCTTCGAAGAAGATTTGTGCAATGTATTTGGTGATGATTTTTTTTTTAAAGAAAAGATTATCACTTTGTAATTAATAAAGAATAGGCACTTACCTGCCCTAGATATTTGCATTAAGTCATTAAAGTGAAAATATGAATTAATTAACCATGATTAAGTTCTAGAAATACATATATACAAATACATGACATGCATCTATTAATTTGGTGAACACCCGATACGAGTAGGTTTTTACTGTAATACACTACGAGATACTACCTAGCAATTTTGTAAAAAAATGTTAAAAAGAAAAATAAGTGTTGGGGGGGAGGGGGTCCAAATTAACGGGACTAATATGAGAGAATTTATATTTTATCTTAAGGGTGTGTTTGGTAGGGAGGAAAATAGTTTCTCAATTTTTGAATGTTTGGTTGATTAAAATTTTTGATTTTTTTTTCTTTAGAAAAACAAGTTTCTTTAAAAAAGTGGCATTCCACATTTATTGTGTTCTCACCACACTCCTACAGAACCACATTCCTACCCACGTAGCCCTATCCCCACCACTTTACACCTAGATCACCCACCTCTACCTCCCATAGTATTTGCCTAGATTATATACAAAAAAAAAAATGGGATAATATTTTCAACTTAGTAGAAAACCCGAGAGAATAGTAAAGAAACAATTTCTACTTAGGTGGCAACACAAGAAAATAAGTAAAGAAACTGATACTAAATTGATGGTATCAAGTCCAGAAACACAGAAGAAGAACATAATTTAGGAAGAAGAAGAGAAGAACTTAGGAGAAGTTGAGGAGAAGAGGTAGAAATCAATAGAAGGATCTTATATCATAACAATCATGCCTTGTGAATGAATACAATATCCTATTTATATTACTAGATCATGCGTAATGGAAAGGCAAATTGCAATTTGAAAACATATGAAAGGAAAAATGCAGAAAATGTGACTAGTAACTAATTTAACTACTTTTCCCGACAAAAATTGAAATAGGCAAGGATGGTGTGAGTTGGTCCGGGCACTGACATGGCATCTACGTGTCTTCCTCAACTTATAATTCACCTCTTATCCACTAATAGTTGTATCAATACCCCCTCCTTGAGCAACATCCATGTCCTCAAGGGTGAATGAAGGAAATCTTGCTCTTAAGTGAGAGGCAAACTCCCAAGTAGCATAGGACTGATCCAAGCCAGTCCATTTAATCAAGCACTAATCTACAGCTTTATTGCCCTTCTTGATCATCCTCCTATCAAGAATAAGTTCAGGTTTAGGGCAGTGGGGATTAGCAAGATCTAACAAAGAAGGATGCACAATAGCAGTTTGAATTTCATGACAGAACTTGAGTTGGTGAGATATGAAATGTAGGGTCAATGAGAACTTCTGGTGGAAGAAGCAATTTATAGGCAACAACACCTTCTCTTTCAACAATAGTATAAGGGCCAAAATATCTGGAAGTGAGCTTGTGATATGGGAAAATAGACAAGAAAGACTGTCTATATGGTTGGAGCTTCACAAAAATCCAATCTCCAACCTTAAACTATCTGTTAGACCTATCAGAATTAGCCTGAGAGATCATCCTTTGTTGAGACCTATGAAGATGAAACTTGGCCAACTGCATCTTGAAATCTCTAAGCAGCATTATGTCTTCAATGGCATCAGATTCACAATCACAAGGAAGGTAGGGCATATGTAAGGAGAGAGAGTAACCATAGAGTAGTTCAAAGGGAGAGGTGTGGATAGAAGAATGATGAGTAGAGTTGTACCACCAGTCAGCCAAGGACAAGTAAGCAACCCAATCAGTTGGAGCATCAAAACAAAAACATCTTAAATAAGTTTCAAGACACCTATTGAGCACTTCAGTCTGACCATTAGTTTGAGGGTGGTAGGCTGTGGAAGTCTGCAATGACACACCCTGAGTAGTGAGGAACTCTCTCCAAAATGTGCTGATAAAGATAGGATCCCTATCACTAGTGATACAACAACAACAACCCAGTGAAATCCACAACGTGGGGTCTGAGGAGGGTAGAGTGTACGCAGACTTTACTCCTACCAAGGTGTTGCTTTCGTTATTTGCATTTTCATATTGCTTTGAATTTATTAGCCTTATCCAACCTCTTTTTATGCTAGTGATAGTAGCAGGGAAACCATGCAATTTAAAGATGTTATCCAAGAATATAGGCATCAAGGACTGAGCATTGTAGGGGTGTGATAATGCAATGAAATGGCCAGACTTGGTGAGCCTATCAACAATCACCCAAATCACAGTTTTGCCCTTAGACTTTGGCAATCCCTTAATAAAATCCATGCTGATATCAGTCCAAGGAAGAGTAGGAATAGGTAAAGGCTGGAGCAGACCAGGAGAAGCAGAAGTGTCATATTTATTCCTCTAACAAGTAGAACACTTGTGCACAAAGTCAATAATATCAAGTCTAATACCCTTCCAATACAAATAAGCCATGACCTTCCTGATAGTAGTGTCAATACCAGAATGGCCACCTGAAGGGGAAGAATGCCATAAGGATAGAATTTTAGTCCTTAATTGGGTATCATTGCCAATCACCACGTTACCCTTCCTTCTCAGCTGATTGTTGATCCAAGAGAAATGCCTTTGAGGGGCCTGTTGCAAGGCATGGATCAAGTTCTGTAACTCTGGGTCATTAGTCCAACTAGCTTGTATTTCCTCCTATAGTAGTTTGAATTAAAAACACCAACATAGACATAAGTTCAGCCTCTTGCACCCTTGATAAGGCATCCGCACCAACATTCTCCTTACCCTTTTTGTATTGTATCTCAAAGTCAAATGGAAGTAGTTTGGCTACTGTAAATGCTTAAAGTGATACTGCAAGTTTAGGCTATACACAAGGATGTCATCAAAGAAGACAAGCACAAACATCCTAAGATGCTGCTGGAAGATATGATTCATTAGGCATTGGAATGTTGAGGGGGCATTAGTGAGGCCAAATGGCATCACTAGAAACTCATAATGCCCCATGTGAATTTTAAAGGCAGTTTTTGGGATATCTTCCACCACCATTCTGATTTGGTGATAGCCAGACCTCAAATCCACCTTAGAAAATATTGTAGCCCCACATAATTCAACCAATAAGTCATCAATGAGGGGTATAGGAAACTTGTCCTTAATGGTATGATTATTTAATTCTCTGTAATCTACACACAACCTCCAACTCTCGTCCTTCTTACCTAGTAACACAATAGGAGAAGAGAAGGGGCTATTACTGTACTGAATAACTCCTTGCTCTAACATATCTTGTACCAACTTCTCAATAATATCCTTCTTCATGGAAAGACACCTATAAGGTCTGATGTTAACAGGTTGACTACCAGGTTGTAGGGGAATTTTATGATCAAATACTCCTCTCTGAGGAGGTAGAGACTTGGGTTCTTCAAAGATTTGCTGATAATCCATGAGCATTCTACTTACTAACTCAGGTGTGTTAGTGGTTTGGAGTAGGTGCAAGGAATTGAAGTGATATTGCCCCTCTCCTGCAACTGCTTCAGGAAGTAATTGCAACATGAAAAATTGGGCACCAAATCCTTGGAGCTTGTTTACAGCCCTTGAACTGGTTAATCTGAAGTTCTCATCAACCCCTTTTAAGACATGATGCTTACCCTTGTGATCAAAGGTCATAGTCAACTCATTAAAGTCCATTGTTACAGGACCTAATGTTTTCATCCATAAGGCCTCTAGAACCATATCATATTTGCCCCCAGGAAAAACTATTAAGTCTAGACAATAAGTGGTTCTATGCATCATCCATTTAAAATCCTTGACTATGCCAGATGTGGTTTCTACAGAGTTATTACCCAAGCTGACATTACTTGGAGGAGTAGGAACAACAACACATCCCAACTTTTGCACAACTTTAATATCTATGAAATTTTGAGTGCTTCCACCATCAAGCAGAATCTGTATAGGTCTCCTTTCATTATAGCCAATAACATGAATAGTCTGAGCTCCTTGGACCCCAGTCAAGGCATAAAATGAGATCATGGGAGTCTCAGTATTGGTCCAATTCTCAACTCCCTGCTCATTCTCAAGTAATTCTGACTCCTTTACAACACCTTCAGGTTCCCCTTCCTCCAATTCTAGAACAAATAGTTGTTTTGGTAAAGCACATTTGTAGCCAGGAGTGTACTTGTCATCACACCAAAAACACAAACCCTGGGCCCTCCTAGCTTGCATCTCTTCAGGAGAAATGGTTCTCGTAGGCTTAAGGTTGTTCTGTGGGTGTGCAACTACTGGTGCTACCTTAGGAGCCTGTGGATAACTGAAGTTAGCAGACCTTCGAATTGAACCTTATCCTTTTGTTGGAGTAGCAACCATGCTGGTAGACCTTTGAGCTACTATTAGCATTCAAAGTTGCCTTAGCTAATTTAGCCAATCTATACACCTTGGTTAAAGTTTTTGGGTCATGCATCAGAATATGACCAAGAAATTCATCCTTCAACCAACTTAGGAAGCACGAGATAGCTTGCTCATTTGTAAGATTGCACTGGGATAACAATCTATCAAAGGCAAATTGAAATTCCCTCACTGAACCTGTCTATCTTAACTTTTTCAATTCAATCATGGGATTAACAAATTCATCCCCAAACGTTTCAGTAATTGCCTTCAGATACTCATCCCAGCTAGGTAGCATCGAGTTCCCTCTACATTTCAAATAGTATTGGTGCCAAGCTAGTGCTTTATCCTCCAAATTCATAGATACTAGTTTAATTCTAAGAGGCATGGAAGTCTTATCTACAGAAAAGTACTGCTCAATTCTATAGAGCTAGGTTTTCAAATTTTCTCCATTAAAGAAAGGGAATAACAGATTGTGGTTATGAGTAGTGTTATTAGTATGAGGATTGGGACCTATAATACCATTACCACCTGAATTTCCAGTTGAGCTGTTCGTATCCTTAGCACCCGGAGTAGCCATTGCTTCCTTGTTCTTATACTGGAAGTGTAGGCCATCCACTGAACTTTTAAGAGCATTAACCACCTGAAGTAGTTCAGCTTGTCGTTTGTCCATCTCATCACGCATCTCTTGGTGTTTCTGTTCCATTGCAGTACGAAGTTCCAACTACTGGGCAGCGAGATCTTCGTATTGCTCTTGTGCTACTACAAATGGATTTTCACTCGGAGTCTCAGTTGTCTTTCGTGGGCCCATGATTCGAGGTTAGGAACCTAGTTTTGATACCAATTGATACCAAATTGATGGTATCAAGTCCAGAAACATAGAAGAAGAATAGAATTTAAGAAGAAGAATAGAATTTAGGAAGAAGAAGAGAAGAACTTAGGAGAAGTTGAGGAGAAGAGGTAGAAATCAATAGAAGGATTTTATATCATAACAATCATGCCTTGTGAATAAATACAATATCCTATTTATACTACTAGATCATGCGTAATGGAAAGGCAAATTGCAATTTGAAGACAGATGAAAGGAAAAATGCAAAAAATGTGACTAGTAACTAATTTAACTACTTTTCCCGGCCAAAATTGAAATAGGCAAGGATGGTGTGAGTTGGTCGAGCTGGGCAGTGAATGGCATCTACGTGTCTTCCTAAACTTATAATTCACCTCTTGGCCACTAATAGTTGCATCAGAAAAACACTTATTTTTTGAAGAAACGTTTTCCTTCGCACCAAACGCACTCGGGTAGTAAAATGAGCCTATCCCTTTTGCGAAATATACAAGTCATTATTGTCGTCTGGGTAGGAATTTGTTGGCTGTGAGGATAGCGTATTAAAACTGGAGCATTTTGTTGGTTGTGAAAGTAGATGTTGGCATCAAACATTTAAACCATGAACCAATTTGCGTCCATCAATTGTGAAGTAACCGTCTTGTAAAAACTTTCTGCAAAAATAATCAGTGTCGGATTGAATTGATAAATTAGAAAAAAGGTTAAAAAAATTGAAAAAAGATAAATAGCATCCCTGATCAGAATTATTATTTAATTTTCCAATATATGCTGATTTTGACCACGAATTAGAATTTTATTTTCAATTTTTTTTTATATTTTTTATTATTGTTCTCGATTGCTTTGAAAGTTTTATTCTCTTTAGCTAACCAGAAGTAGGTGCTAAGAGATTAAATAGTGATGAGAGTAACAAGAGTTTAATTTGTGTTCAAAAGTAGAAAACTTAATTTGTTCACTGGTAACAGACGTTTCTGTTACCGGAGTATTCAAAACTGCATATCAAAAATAGGAATAATTTCTGGAAACCAAACTAATTGTTTTGAGGATGCAAAATAAGTAGGAGGGAAAAGGCAATTAGGAAGGTATTCTAGGTTGCCAACTTCACCAGTAAATTACTAAAAGGTCACCCATGTATTGATTATTGCCTTCAAATATCACTGTTGTTTCCTGTAGGACAAAAATATCACTATTTTCCTCAGAATATACTAAACACACAAAGTACTCCTTCTCTCCTAGTTGGCATGCCATGTCACATAAAAATCTACTTTTTTAATTATAAATTTATCTAATGGAAAACTACGTATATATACATGTTAAGGAGAAATATTTACGAACGTAATGATAGTTTTCCTTATATACAAAACATAACGATATTTTACGAAACATGATGGATTTTCATATATTTTTCGTTTTTTTAATTTTATTTTAAGAAAATAATTTTTTTTCAAAAAAAAATATTTTAAACTTTAAAAAAAAACATTTTTTTTTTGCTCAAAGGCTTAAAAAATTACCTTATATTTTTGTGTATGAAAGCTGTATAAAAATGTATGAAATGTGTATGTGCGAGTGAAATTTTTAATATAGTTTTTCATACACAAAATGTGAATGAAATTCTAAGTCTTGAGCGAGATATACATATTTCATACCATTCTCATACATAAAATTTTGAGCATAATGTTTAAGCCTTGATCGAGATATACGTTTTTCATACGCAAAATTTGAGCGAATTTTTCAAGCCTTGAGCAAGATATACACATTTCATACACAAAAATTTAAGCGACTATTTTAAGTCTTGAATGTTGTACAAAAGTTGTATACAACATTGTTGTAGTTGTATTAATTTTTGAGAAATCTAACATGAACTTTATACACAAAAATATCAGCGAAATTCTAAGCCTTGAGTGAGATATAAATTTCATACAATTTTCATACATACAATTTTGAGGTGATTTTTTAAGCCTTGAACGAGATATACACATTTCATACAGTTTTCATACCGTTTTCATACACTAAATTTTAAGCGAACTTTTTAAGCCTTGAGCGAAATATACACATTTTATATAACGTTCATACATAAATTTTTTACCCAAAAAAATAAAAAAATAAAAAAATATTTCATAAAAGTATGTTTGTTATAGGGTTTGTAATGTTATGTTTTGTAAATAGAAAACTATCGTCACGTTTCGTAAATATTTCTCATTAATATGTATATATACATAACTTGGAAGAATTAACTGAAGGTGACTAAAAAGTCTTCAAATTACTAAAGGAGACGTGTGAGGCCCACCCCACATCAAAACCCAATTAAATTTGGGATTAAGAAGATTGGGGTCCAAAATGTAATTTTTAAAACTTCTTAATCTTTTACAAACTATAAAAAAAACCCAAAACACCCACCCATTATGCTAAAACACCCACCCATTATTCAAAACATCCCAAACCCCCCACAACTCCCTCGCACTTCTTCCATATTTCAAAATTAAAACTCCCAAGCAAACAGTTAATCTCCTTCACTTAGACGTCTCTCATCTCTCCTCTTTTCTTGTCATCTTCTTCTTCACCCTCGTCTATAGGTGCCGCTGCTGCTGCTTCTTCTTCAATATCAAGGTAAAGTTTTTGTTTCACTTGTTCCAAAAGTTATTTGGTAGAAATTGATGATTTTGGTCGTAGAAAAAGAAGAACATGGGTTTGTCTTCAATGTTGTTTATTTTGTTGTTCCTTGTTCGAGAAACACTTATTTGGGGTATTTGTTTGACTTGTTGGGGGGGTTTTGCATTTGTAAATAGCGTACATTGTTCTCAAATTGTGATTTTTTGTGATGTTTTTGTTCTTGTTCTCCTTAAGATTTCGAAAAAATTGCTTTCAATCTTGTTGACTTTTTCACATAGATGAGTAAGTTGCTGCAGCAACTTCAGCACTTGTTTGACAGTTGCAGACATTTGTTAAGGTTGCTTGCTTTAAAAACCTCTATTTAGTGTATTTTGTAGTGAATATTATTGTTGGTGTTGGTATTAGTGTTGCTGTTGGTGTTGGTGTTGATGTTGGTGTTGGTGTTGATGTTGATGTTGGTGTTGGTGTTGTCCTGTTATGGTATGGTTTAGGAAAAGAAAGGATAAACAATTATTGCACATACATTTGGTGTATTCTTTTTAACTTGTATGATTGTGTGTCTGTAGTAGACGATTTGGCTGTTGTCTTGGAAGTAGATGCTTGTTGTTTTGGTTTGGTTAAGTGTTTAGGAAAAGCTTAGATAAAATCCATCGTGTTGTTGTTATTGTTGTTGTTGTGTTGTTGTTGTTGTTGTTGTTGTTGTTGTTGTTGTTATGTTTGTAGTGAAATAAATGATTTTTTTCTGTTGTTGTCCTGTTATGGTTCAGGGTTTAGGAGTAGATATCCAATAGATGATTTTTTTGTTCTTGTCCTAGTATTTATCTGGTTCTGTTTATAGAAGCTATGTCCAATAGATTTTTAGTTGTTGCAACAATTTCTACACTTGTGCCAACAAGTAGATAATATGTTGCCACAACTACAAATCTGTTGGACATAGCTTCAGTTTTTTTATTCTGTTTGTAGAAGATATCCAACAAATTTTTAGTTGTTGCAACAACTTATACACTTGTTGCAACAAGTATACAATATGCGGCAACAACTACAAATCTGTTGGACATAGCTTTAGTTTTTTGGTTCTGTTTGTAGAAGATATCTAACAAATTTTTAGTTGTTGCAACAAGTTATACACTTGTTGCAACAAGTATACAATATGTTGCAACAACTACAAATCTGTTGGACATAACTTCAGTTTTTTGGTTCTCTTTGTAGAAGATATCCAACAGATTTATAGTTGTTGCAACAAGTGTATAACTTGTTGCAACAAGTATACAATATGTTGCAACAACTACAAATCTGTTGGACTTAAGTTCAATTTTTTGGTTCTGTTTGTAGAAGATGTCCAACAGATTTATAGTTGTTGCAACAAGTTATACACTTGTTGCAACAAGTATACAATATGTTGCAATAACTATAAATCTGTTGGACATTACTTCAGTTATTTGGTTGTGTTTGTAGAAGATATACAACATCTTAATCACTTATTCAACAACTGAAGAATCTGTTGCAACAACCTATTCACTTGTTGCAACAGTTACATCATTTGTTGCAACAAATTCTTCAGTTGTTGGGGAATTCTGTTACTTGTTGTATTTTGTTTGATCAAATGTTGCACTTCTTATTATCTGTTTACTTTGAATGATCCACTAATCAGTTGAAGTTTTTTTTTTCTCCTGTGTGTAGATAAAATGTCTCCAGCCAAAAGAAAAGTTGAGAAATCAACTGAGGGTCATAGAGATAATAAAAAATCTAGATTGCAATCATCATTAGAGAATCTTGCTGATTTAGCAAAATCTATTGTTGAATCAGCAAATATAGAGGAAAGAGACGGCCAAACTGACAATCAATCCTCAGAAAGAGAGGAAGTACAGAGCCAAGAAGCAGTAGATACAAATGAACAAAGTGAAGAAGAATTAGAAGCTGAAGAAACTGTTGATGGAGTAGATGGATTGGATGAAGATGATGAAAAGGACAGTGCTTCCGAAAATACAGTTCAATTGTCGACGTTCATAGCTGAATTAAGAACAAAGAAGAGAAATAGTGTGAATGCCAATTTAATTGCAGAATCTTCTAGTAGATTGGACATAGATCATAACAGACCTTCCATTGCTGAGGTCGTCAAGGTTTTTAGTATTGACAAGTATGCCGTGAGGATGCCGTTGAATGAAAATAATGATTTGACTGTTGATCTTACGGTCAAATCAGGCATGGGCAAGAACTTTGATATGTTTAGGCTAATTCTTAAAAAGCAGGGGTTGGAGGATTTCTTTAGGAAAAGTTATTTTGGGGTGTATTTGGATCTTCCTGAAGAGACCGGTGCACGATTTCAAATGAAAATGGTATATGGGCTTATGAAGCGTAGAATTCTTTCGGATGCGAAGAATGAGCTTTGGATTAATTATTGTGGCATGCCGGTGTGCTTTGGCTTGAAAGAGTTTTCCATAGTTACTGTCCTTAGATGTCATCCTTGTGAGCTTCCTACTATTGTATTGAATAAGCCAGGCCGGACTAGCAAGACAGCCAAAGAAGCCGAGAAAGTAGGAAAGAGTGGAAAAGATAAGAGTGAAACTGGTTTGGTGGAGTTAGTTGGAAAAAGCTACAAAGGAGATAAGCTGCTTGTAGATTTACAGTCCAAAACCATGTCAAAAAAGCATAAGCAGTCCTTGTGTTTAGTTTGATTTGTGCACTGTGTTCTTATGGCAAAAGATACAAGTCTGAACATACCACTTGGTTTGCTTAAACTTGCGGAGGACTATGAGGCATTCAACAACCATGGATGGGGCCGGGAAAGCTTCAAGTTGACTGCTGAGTATTTATCGAAAGAGCTTAAGCCAACAGTGAAGACAGTCAATCTATATGGCTTCCCTTGGGCTTTCATGGTAAAGCATTTGCAATGTCAATTTCTTGTACTTTTTGTATTTCTATCATCATTCTGATTTTGCTGGTATCTTGTTTTCTAGGCTTGGGCATTTGAAGCCATTCCTCACCTCCGACAACAAGTGAAGGACTACCCTTCAAAAGTGCCTTTTCCAAGAATGCTTAGATGACTGACTGCAAAGAGCAACACAAGATTGAGTGTTGATCTTTTTAACCCTCCTTTGGAAGAGGTAAGCCTTAATACATGTATATAGAATAAACTTGATCATCTGTTGGATAATGTCCAACAAGTATGACACATGTTGCAACAAGTTACTAATCTATTGGACAATGTCCAACAAGTATGACACTTGTTGCAACAACCTAGTCATCTGTTGCATTTCATGATTTAGGACCATTTTAATATATCTACTTTTTTGTTGTGCACCCGTGGCTTTTCCCAACAGTACGGGAGTTAGAGATGTCATTCCTTGCTTCCTTTGAGCCCTTACAATCTGTTCTTAATAAAATGATTGAGGGGATGAAATTAGAATTGGCTGGAGTGACAGCCATCAAAAGGGAATTAGTTGTGGTAGATGTTGGTGGTAGTGGTGTTATTGCTGGTGGTCAACCAGTTGGTCATATCAATTCACTCCAATGATCACTCCATTTAGTGCGTATTGGACTTAGTTGATCATCTATCCTGACCCAAAACACCATGAAATTGCTTAAGTATATATATTGATCAATAAATATGATTGATTTCCATTGTTTATCACTAAATGTGGGTGAATCAGGAAGTTCACATCAATTCACTCTAATGATCACTCCATTTAGTGCATATTGGACTTAGTTGATCATTTATCCTGACCCAAAACACCATGAAATTGCTTAAGTATATATATTGATCGATAAATATGATTGATTTCCATTGTTTATCACTAAATGTGGGTGAATCAAGAAGTTCACATCAGTTCACTCCAATGATCACTCAATTTAGTGCGTATTGGACTTAGTTGATCATCTATCCTGACCCAAAACATCATGAAATTGCTTAAGTATATATAATGATCAATAAATATGATTGATTTCCACTGTTTATCACTAAATGTGGTTGATATCCATTGTTTATCACTAAATATGGTTGATTCCCTTTATTGATCACTAAATATAGGTGAATCAAGTAGTATTTGTTGCAACAGATGTAGCATCTGTTGGAGCAAGTTTAGTATCTGTTGCAACAAGTCTAGTATCTGTTGCAGCAAACTGAGTAAGTTGTTGAACAAGTCCTTACTCTTGTTGGATAAAACACAACAAGTTACCCATTTTCTGTAACAAGTCACTCCACTTGTTTGATTTCCACTCTTTATCACTAAATATGGCTGATATGCATTGTTTATCACTAAATATGGCTGATTCCCTTTATTAATCACTAAATATGGGTGAATCAAGTAGTATCTGTTGCAAACGATGTAGTATCTATTGGAGCAAGTTTAGTATCTGTTGCAGCAAGTGTAGTATCTATTGCAGCAAACTGAGTAAGTTGTTGAACAAGTCCTTACTCTTGTTGGATAAAACACAACAAGTTACTCATTTTCTATAACAAGTCACTCCACTTGTTTTATTTCTATTGTTTATCACTAAATATGCCTGATTCCCTTTATTGATCACTAAATATGGGTGAACCAAGTAGTATCTGTTGCAGCAAGTTTAGTATCTGTTGCAGCAAACTGAGTAAGTTGTTAAACAAGTCCTTGCTCTTGTTGGATAAAACACAACAAGTTACCCATTTTCTGTAACAAGTCACTCCACTTGTTTGATTTCCATTGTTTATCACTAAATATGGTTGATTCCAATTTTTTATCACTAAATGTGACTGATTCCCTCTACTCAATAATTAAAACTTGAGTCACTCCACTTGTTAGAAAAAAACCCAACATATAACTTAGTTGCATCTGCTTAAAAACTCCGATTTTTTGTAATATGTTCAACGACTTACTAGTTGCTGCAACAAGTCCTGTTACTTGTTCGATAAAACCCAACAAGTTACCCATTTTCTGTAACAAGTCACTCCACTTGTTTGATTTCGATTGTTTATCACTAAATATGGTTGATTCCAATTGTTTATCACTAAATGTGGCTGATTCCCTCTATTCAATAATTAAATTTTGAGTCACTCCACTTGTTAGAAAAAACCCAACATATAACTTAGTTGCATCGGCTTAAAAACTCTCATTTTTTGTAATATGTTCAACGACTTACTAGTTGCTGCAACAAGTCCCGTTACTTGTTCGATAAAACCCAACAAGTTACAGAGTTGTTGCAACAAATTCATTACTTGTTGGAAACTGCACAACAATTTATTAACAAGAATATACACATTAATGATTTGAACACGAACAACATATCATATAAACCAAGTTCATAATCACCAAGAATATAAATTACCATGTTAAGAAAGAATAACATTAAAATGTAATAAAGATCCAACATATAACTATTATTACAGCACAATGCAATCTACAACTATGGAGCATTTCGGCTTGGACATGTTGTTTTTTTATGGCCAACTGTTTTGCATAAGGATCATTTGTTTTTCCGCATAGCCCTCTTTGTCCACCTTCTTCCGTGTTTTCTAGAACTTAAACGCTTCACATCCCTTGGCCACCACTTGCACTTCATATGTTCACATCTAAAGCAATACACACTTCGCGAATTGAATGACATTCCTTTATAAAAGCCCGTTTCATCATCTTGAACATGGCTGGACTGTGACGATTGTGCAGCACACGGTGTATCTCGCAAGTTCGGGTATAGGGATCGGCTCACCCCCACTTCCATGGGGCTTCGCACTTCTATTATTTGGAATATCCATATCCACCCCTTCCAATTTATCATTTAATACATCTTGTTGGTCTTGAGCTAAATTATGGTTCTCGACCGAGCTTCCAACCACGTATACCCTTAAAATGGGCCTAGCTACATCTTTCAAATAAGTACGCAAACGACTCTAATCGGTTATCTTAAAAGGCAAGACCCTCTGGTTTTCAAAAGAGCTATGCATGTAAGTGATGACAAGGTCTTTCGGTTCACAAGTTAATTCATAATAGTTAATGATTAAGTTCACAAAATCATCAAACTCAACATCTCTTGGGACAGTCATCGCTATCGTCTCTAACATGTGACTACCCTTCCATCACCAAATATATCGATTGTTCACCTCGATCCATTCACCATGGCAATCAACACTTATTATTATTGAGTCCCCCATTAATGGTACCTGAAGATATTTTGTTTTAAGAAAATCAGTCATGACCAGCGCAAGTCAAAGGCCACTTAAATTTATGATTAAGTTAATTATTGAATGGTTTTTTCTAAAATTTTGGACCTAAAGTAGTTAACTTAATCACAATTTTGAGCGGCCTTTGAGCTTGGATGTTCAAAGCTGTCACAACTAGTAATTACAATGCTTGAATGTCAAGTGTTGAAATTACTCTAGGTGACAGCTTTGACCACCCCAAGCCCAAAGGCCACTTAAATTTATGATTAAATTCATAATTTAGTGGTTTTTTCCTGTAATTTTGGACCCAAATTAGTTAACTTAATCACAACTTTAAATGACTTCTTGGAACAAATAACTGACTTGTTGCAACAAGTAGGTTACTACTTGCAACAGCTCGCTTATTTGTTGGAGACAGCTTCAGTTTTTGTCTCTGTCTCGTATCAAAATGGAACAACTCTATGACTTGTTGGAACAACTAACGTACTTATTGCAATAAGTATGTAACTTGTTCCAACTACTTGGTTACTTGTTGGAGATAGCTTCAATTTGTCTGTTTGATAACAAAATGCAACAACTAAGTGACTTGTTAGAATAAATAACTGACTTGTTGCAACAAGTAGGTTACTAGTTGCAACAACTCACTTATTTGTTGGAGACAGCTTCAGTCTCTGTCTCTGTTTCATAACAAAATGGAACAATTATATGAAATGTTAGAACAGCTAACGTACTTGTTGCAACAAGTATGTAACCTGTTCCAACTACTTGATTACTTGTTGGAGACAGCTTCAGTTTTTATCTGTTTCATAACAAAATGCAACAACTAAGTGACTTATTGAAACAAATAACATACTTGTTGCAACAAGTAGGTTACTAGTTGCAACAGCTCACTTATTTGTTGGAGACAGCTTCAGTCTCTGTTTCATCCAACAACTGTAAAATATGTCCAACAGCTGTTGTAATTGATGCAGCGAGTATCATACTTTTTGCAACAAGTAACTCAGTTGTTGGAAAGAATAGGAGCTCTCCAACAGATTTCATAGTTATTGCATAAAGTACAACAGTTGTTGTAAATTATTTATTCACATTTTTTGTAATTGTTGCAACAGATTAGTAAACCTGTTGCAACAACTTCATAATTTATCAACAACTCTTGCAAAAACACTAAGACTACAACAGCTGATGCAAAAAGTTCAGAAGCTCTTACACAGCAGCTTTAGAACTTGTTGCAACAACTATACTGCTGTAACTACGAATCTGGGAAAATCAACAAATAAGGCAACTATATCCAGATGAACAATTGAAAGAAACAGTATTGTTTAACTTACCAATGGACCCGAAAACACTTATGAAGTAATGCCAGTGCCACACCAATGACATTCAATCAAAAAATTGTAAAATCGGATGATTTTTTTTTCTTGAGCAATGGCGGATGAAGAAGAAGAAGAAGAAGAAGAAGAAGAAGAAGAAGAAGAAGAAAAAAAAAAAAAAAAAAGGAAACAGCACGAAGAACAGATGGGAAGAATAAAAATGGAGGAAACGGCGCTGAAAAGGATTTTTTTTTTTCCCGATTTTTGTATTTTAGGGTTTATAGTGGTTGGGTCAAAGTGTTAAAAATAAAACTTTGGGGAAAAGTGTTAAAAGTAAAGTTTAGGGTCAAAGTGTTAAAAATAAAACTTGAGGGCAAAGTATTAAAAATAAAACAGAGGGCTAAAGTGTCAAAAATGAAATTATTGGGCAAGCTCAAAGCCCCTTAATCACTAATCAAATTTAGTCACCTCTACTCAATAATTAAAACTTGAATCACCTCCCTTCAATTTTAAAACTAAAACATCACCTATAATTAAATGTCCCACGTAACTTACCCTTTATGCTAACTCATCAAGTCCATTTACCCCGACCAAACCCAAACCCATTTAATCAACCAGCTCATGTTTATACCCATTTATCCTGGAGGATCAACAAGAGAGACAACGGAATCTTGTTGAAGTGGAGCGTCGACAGAGTAGTAGTAGTGATGGTCGTCGTCCTTCTTGCAAGACATCAAGATCTGGCTATTTATATCATGTTTGCATCGGCTGTGGCGAAGATTGACGAATTGGCGATCTTCAATTGGAGAACGCCACGATTTGCAAACATGTTTGAACCTTGTAAGTGACTTCACATGAAGTTTTATTAGTATATCAATGATGATATCATGGGGAAAATTATTTGGCATTGTGATATCTAAAAGATTTTGAGTTTTGAGCTACGTACGGCTTGTGATGTCGAATGATTGTTGCTAGGGTTAAGGTTTCATAAAATAAAAGGTGTGGTGTTGGGGTTGGGGGGGGGGGGGGGGTGCAACCAAACTAATAAGCAACGTTAATTTCTTTATTAACTTGCATTTTTCCTTTATTTTATTTCGTTGAACAGGTAATGAGTTCTACTGTTCAAAAAAAAAAGCTCTTCTTATTTTTGTGACAAAATATATTTTTAATCATCATCAGAGTCTACTGTTCAATTCAAATTATAATTACTAAATGAAACAAGAAAATAACCAATAACTTCTTCGTGTAACTTATTAACTTGCATTTTTCTTTATTTTTTTTTCGTTCAATAGGTAATAAATAATAAGTTCTACTGTTACTTTGTTTTTCGTAACTTTAGGCCTTTTAAGCTCGATTAAATGATTTAGCTAACTTTTAAAATTAGGTTGTATATACTATTCCTAAATTCCCTGTTTGTAAATGGCTAAAATTTAGAACTTCATTCAATTTGCTTTTCTTCTTTTCCATCTATTCTTTATGTCTTTCCTTTCTCCCATCTTGCGTGAAACCTATAATCAAATTTGATAAATATTTACTTGCATCGGTTGTTTACAAAAATAACTTGAAAAGTTAAAAATTAAGGTAAGAACACACTTCCAATTCATAATTCAAAAGACTTAATTAAAATGAAAGCAAGTGGAACATAATAATATAAGTTTGAAACCAAAAAATACGGAAATGCGCAAAATGCATGTAAAATATTATCCCTATTTCTCTCCTCTCCATTCCTCTCCTTTCTCCCCCGTCTTCTCTTTCTCTTTCTCTCTCTCGAATCCCTTTTTTCCTTCCATTAACAAAGGATTCAAGAGAAATTGAAAGAGGGGAGATGGGGCAACAAACGTTGATCTATAGTTTCGTTGCCCGGGGAACGGTGGTTTTGGCTGAATACACCGAGTTCACGGGTAATTTCAACAGCATTGCCTCGCAATGCCTTCAGAAATTGCCCGCGTCGAATAACAGGTTCACCTACAATTGTGATGGCCACACTTTCAATTTCCTCGCCGAGAATGGATTCAGTCAGTTTCCTAATTTCTTTCCCATTCATGATCATGCATTCTATAAATAGAAGATTTTTTTTGTGTTTGTAAATGGAATGATATGAACAATGAAGATTCATATTCTTGATCAATTGTATCTATCTATTTGTGAGGTGGTCGCGATATGGTAGAAACATAGTAAAAGGAATTCTTTCACACAAATAAAAAAAAAAATCTTGTAGGGTAAAGATCTACATCAAAGAAAGGTTTTTCTCTTTTGATGGTGGTTACCCAAAAAAAAAAAAACTTTTACGAGGAAAATACATACTCAGAAATTTTCTTGAAAAATGACCTCCGCCATACCGCTTGATGGCAAATAAGAAGAAATGTTACCGGAATTTGTAAAATATATTCGTAAATTGAGGTTTGCTATTATGAGATATGATTTTGGGTAATTTTCAATATTTGTTTGAGAAGGGGGAAGCTTTTTGGATGGCGATCGATTTTTCTTGTATGATCAACCAAATATTATATAGCTTAGATGAAATTTTATGTTTTGATTATTTTTGTTAATATGATGAACCAAACAAGTATGTAATTAAAATTTCTATGATGGATTTTGCAGCCTACTGTGTGGTTGCTACTGAATCAGCAGGCAGGCAGCTTCCAATTGCCTTTTTGGAACGTATTAAGGATGATTTTACCAAGAGATATGGTGGAGGAAAAGCTACTACTGCTACTCCTAAAAGTCTAAGCAAGGAATTTGGGTAGTCACTTTTGTCTATTATTATTTCAAGTTTAATTTATATATATCGATGGTGTAAAGAAACTTTCACATTATCGAGTTATCCAAAATATATTATTAAGAGTCTAATTTATACGCATTGACAATGTGAAGAATTTTTACATTGTTACATTACCTTTACTTATTATAACAGGTATCATTTCTTATTTTCAAATTACAAATTTCACTTTTTTATAAAGAATTACTTATAGGCTGTAGCTATCTTTTGAGTGACCTGATAGTGTAAAAACTTCTTTATACTATCAATGTATATAAGTCAAAGGTAACTCTTCATACAAAAATGAAATTTATAATATCAAGAGTAACACATTTTACATGTTATGGATAATCTGATAGTATAAAATTATTTACACTAACTATCCATATGTATAAATTAAACTCTAAATTACTTCATGTACCTTATACTATTTGTCTATAGGCATTACCAAACATTTATTTACCAATTAATCAATCAATCCCCTGTTGTTGTAGGCCAAAATTAAAAGAGCACATGAAGTATTGTGTTGATCATCCTGAAGAAATTAACAAGCTTGCTAAGGTGAAAGCTCAAGTTTCAGAAGTTAAGGGAGTGATGATGCAAAACATTGAAAAGGTAACTCTTTTATAATTAATGTTGTTTGCTCTAAATTGTGAATAGGGGTGCCAAATTTAGCCTGTAAAATTATGCCCTATATATACCCATTTGATAACTTATCAAAACATAAAAGTAAGTTCCTTTTTAGTTTGGCTGGTTAGATAGAACCATCATAAATGAAGGTATTTTTTTTAACTTTGATTTTGTAATTAAACAAATTATTAAAAAAAAAAAACAGTATTTCTTTTTAACTTGGATTATGACTTTATCTAACCCAAGCCAAATTGATTCAAGTAATCTTGACCTGGACAAATTCGGGTGGGTTATAGCCGAAGTGATTTATCAATTCAACATGTTTTAACAAGTTTAAATTTAGTGCAACTCGCCTATTTGTCATGCTAATGTCACACTTGGATCATTTTCGCATTTTGTCATGCTTTATTATTTGAGTATTCATATCTTTGTTTCGTGTGTTTTTGAAAGAAATTTTGATGTCAAAATACTACCTCAATAACTACGGTGAGAGAGTCAAATAAATCGAAAGAAAAACCGATGACAGGTGTTGACTGCACTATGAATTTGCTTAACCATGTTCAACTTTGCCAGGTTCTTGATCGTGGTGAGAAGATTGAGCTTCTAGTTGATAAAACAGAGAATCTTCGATCACAGGTTAGCTTGATGTAGCAATGTATACGTTTAATTTCTTCTATTATTGATTAATTTGAGCTTAGAAATTGTTGCCTTTTGGTCCTATATTTGGTAATAGGGGTAGGAAAACTAAATCATGAAAATATGATTCGCCCAATCTGTCCATCTGGGCATGTTATTCATAGCTCAACCTATTTTGACTTGTTCAATTTAGTTCATCTAAAATTAGGCTGACGCGTAGTTCAATTTGACCCATGAGTAACCTTGTCATGATATTTAAATAAAAAAATATTTTTTGTTTCAGATGTTATATATAGTCACAATAAAGAGAAGAAAAAAAGTTTTACTGTATTAGGTAATTAAACAAATAATAAGAAAACAACTAAAGAAGTTAAAACTTGGTAAGAGTTGGCCGGGTTGGGTTATGACATATTGTTTAGCTCATTTTGACCTAGCCTATATTAATCCAAGTAATTATTAACCCGCCCATATTAACTCATTTTATTTTGATCCGCTTAAATTCAGTCCAACCCGTTGATTTGACACAATAATTTATTTATTTTGTGTGGCATTTTCAGGCTCAAGATTTTAGGCAACAGGGGACCAAGATAAGGAGGAAGTTGTGGTATGAAAATATGAAGATAAAACTGATTGTGTTAGGGATTATCATAGCTTTGATTCTCATTATCGTTTTGTCAGTTTGCCCTCGCTTTGACTGTTTTTAATTATTTTGCATCAGACTCGCGATTTATTTATTTACCTCAAATCTACTAATTATCAGTCAATTAATGGGCTTTCCTTTCATATGGTATATTAGCACATAAGAGAAGCTGGAATTGGCCTATATTATGATGTAGATTGTATATTAATCAGGATTAGTTTGTCCTAATTACTTTGGGAATTATTCGAATTGTACTATGTTAATTTTCTTTGATGTTGTTTTCTCCAAATGAAATGTCACAATTCCGATACAACTATTTAATTTTCATACTTGGTGATTGTTTATATGACCCTTTTCACAGGAGATCAGTAAATAATAATACATGAGATCGGTAAGTAAAACACAAGAAATCCTTGTAAGGTTAATATTTTCTATTCGAGTTGTAACTTGTAAGTGGACAAAGGAGATCATTTCCTCACAATCGTTCTAGGCAGAAATGTTTGTTGACGAAAAATATTATTATTCCGACTTTTGTGTTTGAATAACTCATACGTTTTCACAGAATCAAAGGAAGAAAAGGTACAAAAAATAAAAAATAAAATGTTGGCATAGAGATCTATTCCATGTCCAGGCGATTCAAATATGCAAATATATTACACCAATTAGGAGTTAGGATTGGCATGATGTGTTCATCCGGAGCTTCGAGCTCCTCAAGCTCTTCGAGGCGATTGCTTATCGATTTGAATTTCCCTCCTCAGCCGGAGGCGGAACCAACTCCCTCTAAGCAAGAGCTACTAATTGAGTGTTAGCACCTAGTTGTTGTTAGTAAGAAGCTAACCGACGCCTTCTGGAGCACTTTCTATTTCTAGTTAGCAGCTTTTTTTTATTGCAGCATGTCAGTAGAGACAAAACATGAAATATAATTGGCATTAAAAAGAATCCAATGATGCATATAAATATGACATTTATCGGAAGTAATTGTGTCTCTCAATAGATTCAACTATTGCAAAGGATAAGGGCAGCTCGGTGCACTAAGCTCGGGAAAGGGATGGACCACGTTGCTATTGTATGCAGCATTACCTTGAACAAGCATTACCTTGAACAAGCGATCAGACAAAGTTGTTAGAAAACGTCTACTGGAATGGACCATCAGTTCTGTTTTATCCTTTTCCAGAAGGTGTTAAAAGTGAAGAGAAATGATGTTCTGTCAAGTTTCAGCATATGAAAATTGACTATAAACACTCATCAAAGAGGTCCTTCATCTAGTTACAATCAGAAATGAACTCATTCTACAAGGAATATAATCACTCTTTGCAAAAATATATACCACCATCCAGCCTTCACAACACAAAAGCAAATCAAAACTGTGCAAGAAACGTATTCAAATTGGCATAACACCATGTATGTGACAGAAACACATATGTGCATCTCAACTAGCATTTGACACAAAGAACAGCTGATGTCAAATTATCTAAACTAAAATTGCCTATTCTTCACTAACAAGTATGATTCTACTCAAACGTGAAAGATCAACAAGCCAATTGATCTCTACATGGTGAAATTTCTTCAAAAATGGGAAGTCGCCTCGATCGAAACGGGGCATTCTGGTTTATCAACTGATCAAGACCCTCAAGAAATGCATCTTCTAAGTTCCATTGGGGAGAAGGGGAAGTGTATCCAAGTGATACAAATGGCTCCAATTCTTTCAACAGTTCCTCTACGCGAATCCTTGATTTAGGATCATCCGAGCCAAAGATTTTACCTTGTAAAATGTCTTCAAGGACCGATCTTGCTTCAACATATCGCGCTTGTTTTAGTAGACACGTGGATAGATTGCATGCCTTATTGGCATCAGGGTCGATTTGTTGAGCTTTGCGATAAACAACTTCAGCAGCTGCATAGTTGGTTTGTTGCATGTATGCCCAACCCAAATTACCCTACACAATGATCCATGTAGGAGAACTGTCAAAGACTAGAACACAATATTTTTAAAAGCGAAAATGAAAATTATATCATCGACAAGGTCCATGGGGCTTGAAGTGAAAAGCGAGAGGTGAAGCAGACACTTCATTGAAGTGAAGCACCCAGTTTATAAATAATAAGGAAATACCAAACATATGTGAATATAATACTTCGATAATCACATTTCAATTAAAACAACTAATTTCAGTATCAAATATACAACAGCGTCGACATTAATCCAACTCCTCAAAGTTGAGACTCACATAATTGATCTCTTTTCGCTCGATTCACTTAGCGCGTCATTGTTGGAAGGAAGCACACATTTCTCTGGGGCATTGCTTTGCCCATATGAAAAGGACTTAACTTATATATCCCGACAGTCAAAAGAATATTTGCACTACAATGTATTTTACCTGTTGTAGTAGGTAACATATCTTATTCTACAGGTTTTTGATTCCATTAGACAAATACATTTAGAGCCCGTTTGGATTGGCTTATAAGTTGCTTATAAGCTGTTTTCAGCTTTTTTGAGTGTTTGGTTGGCCAGCTTAAAGTCATTTTGTGCTTAAAATAAGCTCAAAAAAATAATTAGGCCCATTTGACTTAGCTTATCTAAAGCAGCTTATAAGCTGTGCCAAAAAAAAAATAAGTTAGACTATCCCAACTTATTTTTTTTAGCTTATAAGCTGTTTGCAGCTTATAGACATAAGCCCATCCAAACAGGCTCTTAGTAATCTTCTAGGTGAATTCTTTCATTTTCTCAATGTTAAAAAAGTTAAAAAGTCCTGCGAAAACAGGGCATAGTTGAAAGTACCAGTATTCTGGACGTCTCTTGCTTGATAGTAACTTGGAACTTTCTTCCATGGGAACGAGCTGTCTTTGTAGGTTTACCATTAAACGCTTCTCCTTGGTAAATCATTCGTAGCTTCTGCTTCAGCAGTTCAATCTGCTCCTCTAATTTTCCGCATTTCTGAAACATTCATCATCAAATCAATCAGTGCATTGACCAAGAGAAAACTCTTGCCCAAAAAAACACTCCAAGAGAAAACTCTTGCCCAAAAAAACACTCTATCTTCAAACTAACCGTTAACATTACTAGGAATAGGAAAAGAAAAACAATACTACCTCCGGTCCCAAATATTAGCCTTTTTAGCAAACTGAAGTTGTCTGAGAATGTTCAGTGTTCTAGAAGAACAAGAAGTCGATCATTTATGTTTTTTTTCTTTCAAATCTATACTACTATTCCAATTAGTGAAGTGTTAATTGAATAAGATATCTAAGGAGAATAAAGGGTAATTTTCGACAAATGCTTCTAATACTACAGCTTTATTCGGTCTAAAAGTGCGCCCCAAAGCTTAGACGGATAGAAAAAGATCTTGTTTCATAGACTTCCTTGCTTAACAAAAAAGGATGCAGAATAATGGACTTATCAGCTCTTTTATTCCTTTTTCCAGTTCATCAAACTGTGACAAACACATAAAATTGGCTGCTAACTAGATGTCCATATTCTCTTTAACACATTCAAAGATAAAGGCAACTTCTCCATTGGATTTTAGCAACTTAAGACTAGAGAAATGACAACAACAACTCAGTCTAAGACTAGAGAAATGACAACAACAACAACAACAACTCAGTCTCAAACAACTTGGGATCAGCTATATGAATCCTCACTTCTTCATCTAAGCTCATTTCACATCATCATCAAGACAGAAAAACGGCAACAAATAGAAATCATTTCCCACCAGCTCATGCACTTGTTTGAAAAAGAAAACTAAAGGTCTTTTTCTTTTCACAATCAACAACTAGTGTGTGTTTCGTTACCTTGTATAAATCGATGAGGACATTGTCTAACGATTCTTGTGCTTGTTTGGAGCATCGGTCTCTAAAGGACTTTATAGCTTCAATAGCTTCTTCAGCACGATCTTGTTGTTTCATAACCACTGCCATGTCTTTCAATGCGCTATCCACTCTATCTCCTGCATTAATCGCCTTCCAAAATAGAACTATAGCACCCTCTGGATCTTTCTCCACTAGCTGCAAGTAACATGCATGATAAATTAGTATCAATGGCAGTACTTAGAAATTTTTACACTTATCAAACTTATACTTAGTATGTTATTTATCATTTTTACCAGGCTACCATTCATATGTCTTTACTTGCAATTACCTAACATGTCATTTTAACGGTAACTTGTACTTAACGAAATTAGTAACCTGAAAAATAAAATTGCGCTGATTTTGTAAAAATATTATTTATATTGTTAGTGGATTAAGATAAGGGAACCAAGATGACAACCAGAACAGGTACAAGGGTCTCCTAGGCCATTCCGCCATTTATATGGGAGATCAATAAGCTAAACTAGGAGAAAGTTCAAATTTAAGAACTTTAGGCTAAGCAAATTTCGAAGTTAATTTCCAGCTTGCGTATAAGAATCGTGAAAGCATATAAATACAAAAAATTCAGAGCTAATTCATTGGATGGTCATCTTAGTTAATAGACTTATAGAAATGATTTAGTAAAGTTACTTTTGTTTTATACCAATAAAAATCACTCACGTTTTACTATTACCCCATAATAACTCCTATATGAAAATTACTAGTAGAAAATGACATAAATGGCCTCTTAAGTTTGCAGGCATAAGTTGTCCTGTAAATATACCTTTATGCATAGTAAATCCTTTAAATTTATCAGAACTAAGCATTTTTGGTCTCCTATTAACACCAATAGTTAAAATTAATGGACAATCACCTGAGGAATTTATGTGCACATAAATGAATTTACATGAACCACTGTTTTAACGAAAATTCAACAACTGAAGAAAGAATAATAGCTGCATGAAATGTTAACTAATTAAAAGCCATACCGAAGATCTAAGGACACTGGAAAGGACAAACTAATTAATTAACTGGTAGTAGCAAATTAATTACTCCATCGTTTCAATTTGTTTGTCTTACTTTCCTTACGTGACACCACAAAATTAAAGGATATTTTAGCAAATTCTATATATTACCTTTATTTTAAGACGACTATAAGATTTAAAAGTTATTTTTATATTTTTAAACTTTGTGTCAAGTCAAAGTCAGACAAACAAATTGAAACGGAAAGAGTATGATGAATTAATTACCTGTGCATATTTGGCTCTAACATAGGGACTATCACCAGGAGGAAGCTTATGAATAACATGATAATTAGACTCTAACAATTGCTGCTTCTCTCCTTTCTTTGTGCATCCAATATTGTTGCTCTTCATCATCTTAATTGAAGTACTTAACAATTACCTCTTCTGTTATAAAAACAAATGATGTATCAAATAACTAGATCTTTTTTGGGTGTATACATAAAAGGGTAATTGAAGAATTTTTTCTGCAAATTGAGAGGAACATAATGAATAAAGAAGAAGCTTTTAACATGCTAAATGTTGTATCACAGTGTAAAAATGAACCTAGACTAAATATTGTCTAGGTTCATTTGTTTGTTGGCTTTTCCGACAGGTTTGTTCACCACGTATATAGTCTTGACACGTGTCAGTTTACTTTTCTATATTGGGCCTGATTTCTAGAGGATAGACTTTTGCCCTTTTCGTGTTCTTAGGTTCTTAATTGCAGCTTTCTAAATTGCGAATTAAGCGCTTTACCTCTCCGTTTACTTTTACTTGTTTACTATTTTCTTCGGATAATTAGATCAAAAAAAGAGTCCACTTAACAAATCAAGAAAGAATTAACCTTATTTTTTCATATTTGTCCCTATTAAGTGTTATATGATCAAATCTCAATGCCTATTTAATTAGGGATAGTTAAATCAAATTACCTATTTTTGTCTAGGAGTTAATATTTTTTTAAGGGATGTGCAAATTGCTAAGTGAACTTTTTTTTTATCTCGAGGCAGTATCTACTAAAAATATACTTTTATTTGTCACTGTTGACGTATCAAGAGAATTTTTCATATTTTACCCTTAATATTAATTATTTATTCTTTAATTTCTTTTCCAAGACCTAAGATTAAACATTGTAGACATCGAAATTTTAATTGAATTAATCCATATAAGATTTGGATTAAGTTCTAAGTTCGTGTTGACCAAGTCAAATTTTAGTTAATAAAGTCAGAATAATTATTTGAGTCAAATATACATGACTTGAATGAAATCCAAATTACATTTGGGTTGGCCCATTAACTTGACAAGAGAAGCCCAAGACCCGCTAGAATTACTTGGAGATCAAATTACCCCCAAGCTCTAGCTCACACCTATATAAAGGGGTCACATATCTCATTTTGAAGACATCTTGAAAGTTGCATACATCTTGACTAGAGGCAAAGGAGAGCAAGGACATCCACATTAATCTTCTCCAAAGGTCTTCAACAAGAAGGGGAGTTCGAGAGACGTCTTCCCTCAAGAACAATCCAAAGTGCTGCTCAAAGTTCTTCCAAGATTCGACACATCAACAGAAGTTCATTCTTCATTCGAGAAAGAAGCTACATTAGTCCTCAAATCAAGACGAACAACACGGAGATTAGAATCAAGGGATACATCCAGAGTTGTACTCACAACATAATCAATAAAATGATTTTTTTCTCACATTTGTTTTATGATTGCAGTTATTTATTTTCTGCTAGCAAAATTTATCGCGAACAGATTTTTGGCGCGAGCCCAGTAGGACAACTCTGCCCTTCATCTCTTTATCTCCAAAAGCAATCTACAAATTCTGAGATCTACTGTTGTAATGGCCTCAGAGAAAAACTTTGATGTTCCATCCACAAGTGTTATTGTTATTGCTTGCCCAATGACTCGTAACATGTTTAAAGCTGGTGGTTTGGAGGGATCGAAGTGTTTTGTCTTCTTGGAGATGTTAGACAAGAACAAACCGACAATGACGACTACAAGATCTGGGGGCAACACCTCATTTTCGTCGTCTGGAGAAGTTTCTCAAGAAGCTTCTACATCACACGTCAAATGGTAAGCATGATAGAGTTGACGTCTACCAAGCAACAGAAGGATGAACCAGTGATTGAAGATTTTGAGATCAAGCAAATTCAAAAAAATAAGTTTGACGAAAATTTGAGAAATGTTGGCAAGATTTTGGGCAGATTTTTAGTCAACTTTGGAGGGGCATATCTCCTAGTATATTAGGAGTTTTAAGGTGTTTCAAAAGCCTAAAATGAAGTTCGTCGAGCCTAGTTTCCAACGCAATAAACTGTTCATCGATACGACGTCGGAATAGATAAATATGGACGTTACAAGTTATGCGGGCAGATCAGAAACAGCACTGCTACAGTGCTACAGTACTGCCGACTTTGGCACCCTATATAAGGGGCAAAACCCCATTTTTTTGGTCATAAAATCTCCCAAATATTCCAGAAAAATCAGCCACAAAATAGAGCATATTTACCTCATAAAAGTGAGGATTTTGAGTCATTTCGAGTGACGGAATATTAATCGAGGTCCAAGTAACGTGTAGTCGCGATTATAGTCTTGTCTTGCATTGGAATTGGCTGGATTCAAAGTGAATATTGAAGATATTGCTGCTCTAGCAAGAATAAGATATGAATCTCTTCTTATTAATATGGATTTCAGTTTATTTACAGAGATAGAGTTATAAAATGATCATATAATGAACTGTTGATGGAGAAATTGAATAAACATCATGTGGGATGTTTATGGAGCATCTTGGTGTTGATATTATTGTTGTTGATGTTGGTATTGTTGTTATTGTTGTTGGTTATTGGATTGTGATTTCGGGCTAGGCATATAAACAGGGGAGGTGCTGCCCGAATTTCGGCAGATTATAAATGGATTTATTTGAAGGACTAAGACAAGCGTATAATGATGAGTCTAACGATTGTGTGAATCCTCTAAAATGTAGACTTGCGAGCTTGGACGAATAAGTGTAGATAATTGGAGGCTGAACAGGTATGTTAAGGCTAGTCCCTTTCTTCTAAAGGCATGATTCCTTTCTTATGAATCCAATAGGTGTTTTCAAAATGTCTCATGATCCCTTTATGTGAATCCATAAATGTTTTCCAAGAATATTATTCTCAAAAGCTAGAGATTCAAGATTCATGGAATTCTTATGATGCTAAAGATAAACGTGTTTTGTGATGACGATGATCGTATTTCTAGAAACTCCTATGTTATAATTCCTTACATATGTTTCATAACCTCCTTACTTCCAAAAGTTAGAGTTCATGATTCAAAGGCATGACCTTTTCTTGATAATCCATAAATGTTTTTCAAAATGTCCCTATTTTTCGAGTCAAAGAATTATGATTCTATAAGCTTTTTTGACAACAACAACGGACATGTTTTTACAATGTTAAGGACGATGCTAAAGATGAGAATGTTTCTACGATGATTACGACGATGATAATGATTTCATATTTAAAAGTCCCAAGCTTATGATTTCAATGTAAATATGAGAATGTTGAGTTATTTTCGTGATTTTCTTGATTTTTATTCATTGTTGTTGATCTTGCCTTATAATAATTGTTCCTTCAAGGTGAGATAGAACGATGATGATTATTCCATAATATAATCGGAGGTTACCGACCTTACGTCACTCTGATGTACTTATAGCTCTTATTTGGCTCTCATGCATGCTTTATATATATATATATATATGTATGTATGTGTTATACCCTATTTTAACCGGAGTCAAAATAGTTTAGAACATTCCGGTAATTCCGGGGTTAATTAAAGTTAAGGAGTCGCCACCTAATTATTTACAGTGAATTAGGACACCTAAAGTTTATTAAAGTATTTATCTAAAGTTGATTTGATTTTAAAGTCTACGAAATCGAAAGATCTGAGTAAGCGCTCAACTAACGTAGAGGGAAGGTATTAGGCATCCTCTAAGATCCATTAATAATGGTTAACCGACCGGACTTAATTAATAAGGCTAAAAATGTAAATGTAACAATTTACAATATTTAAGAAAATATCTTTGTAAGTATTGCTAAAGTTGTTGATAGACATCTAAGAATGTTATTTAAAATAGGACTTGTGGGGAAAGTAAAGGTATGAATTACGCTTGGAAAAGAATTCATCACTATTAGAAATGGTAACTTATTGCCTTTAAATAGAATTACCATGAAACTTAAAAAGTTTTATAAAATAATGTTAAGTTATAATTTAAAGTAGGTGGATAGTCTTTAATAGGACACTTATGTTAAACTATGCCCGGGCAAGTATGAATTTGGAAGGCCAATTTTAAAATCAGTACAATGTGTTAAACTAATCACTTATCCAATTCCATACGTCTAAATGTCGTATTCTATGTAAAAGGAAGTGCTCTATTAATATCTAAAGTGAAACCTTAAATGAAACTTAGCTTTAAATTATAGTAACTTAAGTCTTAGCAATTAGTCATACAAATACAAATAAAGGTTAGTCACGCCAAACATATAAACAAGCATCATCAACAAATACGTTAGCCAAAATAAACTCCCGATAGAAAGATTTGATTATTTCGTAATCTCCCTTTGAGCGATGTAAAACTTGAAACGATCGAGGATGCACGGCTCCGTGTGATAGCGGCGTTGTTGAGTCTCAAGTGAGACTCTTCGGCTCCGGTGTTCATGCAAACAAAGAAAAGAAAATGTAAAGGATTAGAAAGAAAACCTGATTAAAGTGATTGTGGAGAATAAAGAAGAAAGTTAAAGAACTTATGCCGAACAAATTCAAAAATATCATATTCACTATAATGTCAACAATCTGAAGAAACAAGCAAATTCTAATACTGAACATGACCAACTAGAATAGATGTGGAAGGTGTAAAAACTTATGGGATATGATTTAACGAGAAATAGGTAGAAAATAGATAAGGGAAATGTATGCAAACAATAGACAAGTAAGGACACGCGCTGTTACATTTTCCATATCTGTTATAGACATTACATTTCCATACCTAACTGTTATCCTTAGTTAAGACAGAATGAGATTGAGACAACAACACTAGAATATCATAACTACTAATCCACAAATTCAACCGATTATCAAAATGGACTGAACAGGGCAACCACCAGCTAGAGACTGTATACCGATATTTAATCCCAAATCAGATTCATATTAATCATTAGAGAACTACTCAAATCTGGAACTATGCTACACCAATATCTATATCGAATTAGTGCACGAACAAACAGTCTTGTTTCCCTGACAGGTATAATTCCAACAGCCAAGCAGACAAGTACTGAAAATCACTAGTCACGTAAATCAACATAAACATCAATGAAGAATCCAAACAGAGGTGGCACTGGTCGAAGTTGGTTAAAACCAAACTGTTATTCCGAGAGAAAAGTGAAGACGAAGGAAAAGTGGTTGTACCTTTTGCAAGTGCAATGAACTAAGGAAAATGCATTAACTCAAATGGAATTAATCCTTATTCACACAAACACATAATCTCCTTTATGCCAAAGAGTTATCATGAAGGAACATAACAGTCCATTTCTGTCCCTAATTTTAACTAACACTTCAAACAGTCACGAAATAGAGGAGCCGGTTTATGATTTGCAAAAAGAAGGAATTTGGACAACCATCATGCTAAACTACATATTCTGAACTGATCTATTCAAAACCAACACATAACCACAAAACCAAACAAAAACTGAGGCAAAAGAAATAAATAAAGGGAAAGGATTGGAAGGTTATTATTATTTTCTATACACTGATATTGCAGATAGCCTCATTTCTATGTTAAGCTTAAGTTATGAACTACAGAAAATCTCCCCATATAAAGGTTACTTGTTTACAGTGGAAATCAGCCCTGCTGAGGCTCAAGCAATCATTTGAATTATATAAATTATGTATATCAATTAACCATACTAATCAGACACAACTTAAGCATGCTAGTTGAGATTCAAACTAGGAACAAAAATTAGCATACATCCTGATTCGAACAAGAAGCTTAGAATCAATGTGACCTTGTCCAACCTAACGCATGATATGTAAGCTATTATTTATTTCCGAGACAAAGCAGAAACTCGACTAAACATGTTTATAAGCTAATCATTAATAACAAGCATAAACGACATTACTATTGTACTATCAATTAAGCATTCTTATATGTTAATCACCATTAATAGAAGATTTCAACAACAGGCTCAAAAGAACAAAGCTAAACTAATACTTGATATCAACCAAAACAGATTAAGGCTAAAAAGAAAGCTAAAGGATGAAATGTTACCCTATTAAACTGCAGAAATCCGAATTAAATTAAGACATGAACATACAAGAATCATAAAAACCAAAACCCACTAACCAATCCTGAGCATGCATAATACTTCAAGTCATAAACTGAGATTCAACCAACCAAAACAAACATGTATGAACACATAACTACTTCTTAATCTACCAAAACTGAAATTAAATTACTTAAAGAAGGATTGTTTACCTTCTTCAAGTGCAGTGAACTAGGTTCTATTCTCGGATCTACACTCAATTTTTAAAGTAACAACAGAAGGAATAAGCCACTTAATCCTTCAAAGAGTATTTCCAAGGATAGTAAAAATGTGAATATTTTAGGAAGGGTTCAGGCGTCTGAAAATAATTCCGAAACAAATGGAATTTCTAACACATCTCCGATTTAAAGTAGCAGTAGAGATACAGAAAAATGTTGAATGTAGCAAAGTATTCTGTAGTCCCCCTTTCGGTTGAGGCCTTAACGCCATTTTATAGTAGACGAACTAGGGTTTTCACCCGTTTTTGGGCGGGGTTTTTGAAGTTGAATCGAGTCAAATGGACCCGTTATCTGCATGTGATTTGCTGCAGATTCGTCCCAAAACGGACCGATTTTTCTCTGCCCTTCGGAGATTTGTTGTGTTTGAAGCGAGAAAATAGAAGGTCCTTTCTCTGTCAACGACAGAGCAAAGCAGATATAGGGACGTTGTTATGTGGAAATGGGGAAGCCAAGTCTGGAATGGTAAAAAGGGACTGAAGTTTTGGCTAAAAATGGAGGAAGGGAGAGAAGAGAGGGGAGAGGACGAGAGCGGAGAGAGAGAGAAAGATGACAACGCTGGGCGGCTAGGTTAGATGTTTCAACCGATTGAAAGGTTTTAAGGAATTGGGTCGGGTCAGACGAGAATGAGTAATGGGCTGGTCGGGTTTTGGGGGAATTAATTGGGCTGATTGGGTAAAACGAGTGGGCTGCTCCTTTTGTATTGGGCTGGCCAAATTAGGCCTTAGCCCATATGTTTTCAAAGTTAATTACGGACTGAATTAATATTTTGGGCTTCTAAATTAGATCAAATATACTATGTAGTAATAATAATAATGACAAATAATAATAAATTCCATAAGTAGCGTTAGTATATAAAATATGAGCAAAGTAATAATAGAGTAAAATATTACCTAAGTTATACATAATAAGTAAGTAGCGATGTACGACGTATTAATACTTAACAAAATTAATATAGTAGTAGAAATTATAATAAAGTAAAGGGTAAAAATAAGATATTGATTTATTAATTGGAATAAAGGGAGGGGGGGGGGGGGCAAAATTGGGTGTCAACAGTATGTATTTTCTCACACCGCGCCGCGCTATAGTCGGTCGGGCATGGCACGTAGATGTGCACACCACTGCAGTGGGCATGTTATGATATTGCCCCGGACGCGGGCTGATGATGATAACACCGAGCCTTAATGGCCGGGCATGATACTATATATGACACCGAGCCTTAACGGTCGGGCATGATATTATATATATGACACCGACCCTTAATGGCCGGGCATGATACTATATATATGACACCGAGCCTTAATGGCCGGGCATGATACTATATATATGACACCGAGCCTTAACGGTCGGGCATGATACTATATATATGACATCGAGCCTTAATGGTCGGGCATGATACTATATATATGACACCAAGCCTTAATGGTCGGGCATGATACTATATATATGACACCAAGCCTTAATGGCCAGGCATGGTACTATGTATATGTATAAAAATATTTTTTTAAAAGGCTAAGCATGCATGGCATCCGCCTTATGAGGCATCCAGATGTACAGGTTATCTCTTTTATTCCATGTTACCTTTCATGTCTATATTATGTTGTTATTCATGCCTTACATACTCAGTACATTATTCGTACTGACGTCCCTTCTTGTGGACGCTGCGCTCATGCCCGCAGGTAGGTAGGAAGACGGATCAGACCCGTAGGTGTTCTATCAGCGGATTCTCAGGAGCACTCCACTTACTTCGGAGCTGCAATCTATTTGGTATTGTCCTTATGATCATTTGTATTCCATGTAGAGGCTCGTAGACGTGTGTGTACCGTTAGATGTTTTGTATCTCCACCGGTTCATGTTATGGTATAATATATTGGTGGCCTTGTTGGCCTTATTTTGAGCTCTTGATACTTTACTGTTAGCCTTGTCGGCTTTATGATATACGCTGTGTTGTGGCGACCTTGTCGGTCCGCATATGTACATATGTGTTGAATGATCGGATATTCCTATGTTGGGCCTTTTCTGCGTGCAGGTGCTCTTTGAGTTATGGTTTATAATGTTCAAAGTAACGGATAAGTCAGGTGGTTCCCAGCCTAAGGGACGGAGCCCGTCATACTCCTGGTAGGGGTGTGACAGTTCGTCTCTCAGAAATGTCTGTTGTTGAAATGTGTATCCAAAGAGTGAATTGGGGCCACATTTTCCAAGTACTTAAGCCACGAATATTTGAAGAATTGGTAACATGAGCACACGACATGGAGTTCAGCATTGTGAACCATGGAAAGACTCCATATGTTTTGGATCCTAGAAAAGAAGAGAGAATTCAAGCGACCATCAAAGCATCAAACTGAAGAAAACATAATGGTAGGAGCAACATCACTAAAAGTCGCCGCTAAACAAAAAATGAAGGAAAAAGTTGCAAGTCAACATCCTCCAAAAGAAAAACGTCATCCAACGTTGAAGGAGTTAAAAGCAAAAGTGTATCCTTTTCCTAACTCTGATGTCCCTTCAATTCTTGATGAGTTGCTGACCAAGAATGTCATTCAAATTCCTCCATCAAAGTGACCCAACGAAGCTAGCAAAGTCAATGATCCCAAGTATTGAAAATTTCATCGCATCATCAGTCATCCAACAAAAAAATATTTCATGCTAAAAAAGAATATCATGATGTTGGTTAGAGATGGAAAAATAATCATTGACGATGAAGACATTGTCAAGGAAAATCATACTAGTGCTTATCTTTGCAACAAGAAGAGTCTGGTGCAAGAAACTCAAAGATGTAGGCCTTCTAATGCATCTTCAAAGATTGAAGAAGGAACGATCATGCTGCAATTTGAGAGCTCTGAACCAGTTGAAGTTCTCATATTAAAGGAAACTCCAAATACTCGCAAAGTGGATGGCCACTCTGACAAAAAAGATCGTGAAACTTGGACATTGGTTTCTCACAAAAGACATAAGAATAAAAAATCTTTAAAGCGTCAAATCCCAAAGGCAAAAGCAACTACAAATCGTCGGCAATTATGGAAAAGTATAAATTCCGACGTCAAGATTTGGTGCAACAATTCCGCAAAGGGCTCGAAATCCAATTACACTATTGGAGTTTTTTCCCAAACTGCTCCTAGTTGTACAAGTTTAAACTGCACATCACAAGTCTCCTCACCGCACGAGCCTAAACTGCAAGTTGCTAAGCTCTTTTTTGCACGAGCTTAAACTGCACGTTTCAACACTCCATGATGCACGAGTATAAACTGCATACAAGAAAAGAAAATCAAATAAAATACTCTTTCTGAACTACGTAATGACTTGATCCTCTTCGCTGAGGTACGTAGGCAATTTAGAATTCCCTTCTAAGTGCAGTCACATGAGTAAAATAAACTCATCCCTTCAATGTGGAGCCAAAGAAAAGTTGCTTGCATGAGGTTTCCTTTACTGCTTTTCACATGCTTGGAGAATCTAAAGACAAGCTTCGACAACTTTGAAGGATGGAGAGATTTTTCATGACATTCTTCTTACATCAACTTCTTCATAGTAGATGGATCTTGGTGCATCAGTAGGTCTACACACTTTGTCTAGGGGCATATCTACTTACTTCATGTTCATCATAGCTGCAAAAAAATGAGGTACTTCAAGTGCCTCTCTCGCCAAGTTAAAGAGGGAGATGCACCATCAATTTTCTCGTCAAGGTTGGAAAAGACTACGCCAAGTGTCAATCTCACTAAGCCGCTCGTCATTTGCACACTCCAATCTCAAGATATGGAGTTTTCTGTGAGACTGCACGGTGCTGAGAAACAAAAACGCAGATTTGTAGCTCAACTTTAAAAACTAATTGTCGTCAATCCAAAAGGATTTTCGCTTTAATTTTTGTATATGTTGTATTAATACGAGTGTAACATCTTCTGAATCAATCCCCTAATCATTTGTACAATTATACACCAAGCTACGGGTTTAGTGCGACTACACGAAACTGTCAAAAGAACTGCCAGATCTGAAGACCAACTTCGAAAATCAATTCCAGTCAATCCAAAAGGAGATCGATGGTGATTTTTGGATATGTCGTATTTCTACAAGTGTAGCATCTTCAGAATCAAGCCTCTTGTCATTTGGACGCTCCTACACCAAGATACGTACGCTTTGGTGAGACTGCGCGAAACTGTCAGAAGAAAATGCAGATCTGAAGCTCAACTTTAAAAATTGATTCCTGTCAATCCGGAAGGAGTTTTGCTTTGATTTATGGATATGTCGTAGCCTCCGAAGTCTAGTTTCTACTGGTTCAAGCCTCTCGTGTTTCTGACACTTCAACTTCAAGATATCCATGTTTTATCACGGACGCGTGTTGTGAAAGAAAAAGAAGAAAAAAAAAAGGAAGAAAAGAAAGACAAAATTCTTTGGTGAATCCATCGTACATGGGAAATGCTTATATGGATATTTTCATCAAGAATTTCCAATCCTATACATGGCAAGTTGTAGTAAAATATAAAAAGGAAATATTCTTTTGCACCATATGGAAAGATGAACCAACAATTTAAGGAAAAGAATCATATATTCTTTTGCACTATATAGAAAGATGAACCAACAATTTAAGGAAAAAGAATCTCAAATTCATGTACTTACATTTGAATGACTTTGGGTCACTAATTTTGGCTATGAATTAAGGTTACTTCAAGAAGGAAGGATTCTTTGCAAATTAAACAAGGAAAGAAAATTTGGCATGTCCATCAAATCAATTTCTTACCAAGTTTACACTTGAATGATTATGCCTCTACATGAAAACTATGTGGAAGGATCTCTTTACAATATGGAGTTATAATACAATGTTAGTCTTTGAATATTGATCAAGAAAAATTGATGCAATAAACTCATCCCCAAAATTGAAGGAAGAGTTTTGCGTATCTTTTTGGTTGTTCACAAATTCAAGTAACATTAACTTTCAAGCCACATTTCAAGAAAGTTGTCGAAAGAAGTTTTGTACGGAGACAGAGACAAAAAAAAATGATCTTCATGGGTACTTCAAGTCTCATCTACAATTTCGGAAAGCCTCCACCTCGACAAGTCTTGAAGTAGGTGGCATCTGTAGACATCGATATTTTAATTGAATTAATCCATACAAAATTTGGATTAAGTTCTAAGTTCATGTTGACCAAGTCAAATTTTGGTTAATAAAGTCGGATTAATTATTTAAGTAAAAAATACATAACTTAAAATACCCCCAAGTTCTAGCTCACACCTATATAAAGGGGTCACATATCCTATTTTGAAGACATGTTGAAAGTTGCATAGCATCTTGACTAGAGGCAAAGGAGAGCAAGGACATCCACATTAGTCTTCTCCAAAGATCTTCAACAAGAAGGAGAGTTCGAGAGACGTCTTCCCTCAAGAACAATCCAAATTGTTGCTCAAAGTTCTTCCAAAATTCAACACATCAACAGAAGTTCATCCTTCATTCTAGAAAGACGCTACGTTGGTCCTCAAATCAAGGCGAACACCACGGAGATTAGAATCAAGGGATCCATCCAGAGTGGTACTCACAACATAATCAATAAAATGATTTTTTCTCACATTTGTTTTATGATTGCAGTTATTTATTTTCTGCTAGCAAAATTTATCGCGAACAAACATCGATTAATATGGATATTGTGGTAAAATATCCATATCAATTATTATTTCTCAATGTGCGAAGTCCTAACCGGACAAGTAAAAATGAACAGAGGGAGTAGGAGGGAGTAGTTTTCTAATTTCTAAATTGCAAATTACGCAAACAGTTTACTACTACTTCATTAATGGGATTGACCTAGAGATTTGTTGGACTTTAACACCTTCACGTTTGATTTATTAATCACTAAACGAAGATTTTTAGTGATTATCATATGTTGAATAAATGAGTGGAAAATATTCTTTATTTAATATGTTTGACTAATCACCTGCATTTATTCTGTAGTTTTTATATGTTTTAAAAGGTAAAGTTAGAGTCTCGTCTGGTACGTTAGAGGCGAGGCAGTTATTATACTTTTCCCCCATTTATTACTTCCTTTACATAACTACTTTTCAATGTTATTTAAAAATAAAAATAAAAAATCGTAATTTTTGGGAAGAGAAAGAACAAAGAAAACGTCAGTGAGTTTCTAAGATATTGCCAAAAAGGAGAATTTTATAGGTTTCAGCCGGAGATTGTTGAGATTCTTTCTTACCTCAAAAAAGTGAAAAACGTACAGTACATTACAAAAAATATGATCTGACTGAATTTGTGTTGTGTCCTACGGACTATTAGATAACGAGTCCGGAGCCAAAATGACTTATTTTTGCAGCCATTAGACCAAAATAGACTGCTTTTTTTTTTATACCACTATTTCGTTTTTATATAAACGAAATGAAAATAAAATTATTTTCCTATTTTTTTATATAAACGAAATACAAAAATACAAAAAAAATTATTTTCATATTTCGTTTTTTAATAAACGAAATACAAATTTTTTTTTTTACTATTTCGTAGATATACCAACGAAATGCAAAATATATATATATATATATATATATATATATATATATATATTTTCCAATTTCGTTTTTATATGAACGAAATTAATTTTTTTTTATCCTATTTCATTTTTTAATACACGAAATGCAAAAAATAATATATATAATTTCCTATTTAGTTTGTTTATTCACGAAATGCTAAAAAAAAAAAAACATATTTCGTTGATTAATTCACGAAATGTAAAAAAAAAAAAAAAAAAAATTGTTGCATTTCGTTTATTAATTCACGAAATGCAAAAAAAAAAAAAAAAAAAAAAAAATTATTGCATTTCGTTGATTAACTCACAAAATGCAAACAAAAAAAAAAAATTGTTGCATTTCGCTACAAGTGTAGCGAAATGCAACAAAAAATTCCGGCTATGAACAGTGCTTGTGTGGGTATTTCGTTGGATAACCAACGAAATACCCATTGTGGTATAAAAAAAAAAAAGACAGCCTATTTTAGTCTAATGGCTGCAAAAATAAGTCATTTTGGCTCCGAACTCATTAGATAACATCGTTTAGCATTTCTTTGGGACACCCCACGGAAAGATACTGACTATTCTACTTTTTTTCTTCTTCTTTTTCAAAATGTAATCCAAGAAAACTTAAATAGACTAGAGTAAAGAGTCAGTTTCGTGTAATACTGTAGATAATAAGTACTACCCGTGAAACTTTACACGTATCAAAAAGTACGTCAATATTATTTTGACACTAACTAATTATGAAATATGAGACAATTCTTTTGATTTAACCATATGGTATCTAAAAGACACTACACAATTCACCAAATTCGTATCGTGTAGATTCACAGATGGAAGTATAACTCTCATGGATTCTCCATTCCCAGAAGCTCATACTAGAAATTTCTAATTAAATATACATTCCACATCCAACATGAAGGAAAAAGTATCTTTGAACTATATTTTCACGTTCTATACACTAGAGAGTCGACAAAGATCTAAATGAAATACTAATATGAAAGGAAAGCGAAGTAAACAGTCTATGTACACTGAAAAAATGAAAACTTATTACATGGCATCAAAATAAATGAATCATGAGGAAACAAGAACCAACAAAATGGCTCTCCAACTAAAGCAAAAGAAACCAACCAAAACAACAAAACCTTTGCCAAGTAACATAAACAAAACTGCATGAAAGTTCACTCAAAGAGTTTCACACTATAACAAAGGTTATGCAATATTTCTTCCTACCAAGCTATAGTTTTAACCTCTGACAGTAAACTCTTGCATATATTGGTTTCCACCACCCCTTCCTCCCCGACCACCCATCCGGCCTCGTCCACGACTATAACCTCTGCCACCACTCCAGCCTCCACCTCTGCCCCTTCCGTATCCCGTGCCTGTTGAAAGTAACCAAAAAGGTCAAACGTAAAGCTATGTAACGCATATAGTCTCAGTTCTCAAGTCTAATTTTTAGATTACATACTTTTTACAAGATAGAACTTTTTTGCAGATATCCTTCTTGTTATTGTACAGAAGGATTACTATCTCTTGTACTACCTTAGCACCAACTTGGTGCCAAGTTGTTGCATGTTCAATACATAATCTACTTACCTTCTCAAGCATAAATTCACACCGGTAAAGAACAATTTTTTTTTTTAAAATAAGGTAGCGGTAAAAAAGCTAATTCTTCTTTTTCCTTTTGTTAGTGTCCGGTACACACATTGGTGCCCTGACTAATCCGGTTTCTCCGTAAGGGCCATTAAAGTAGGAAGCGCTCCTACTAGGATTTTTATTTCATACCCAGGGCTCGAACCCAAGACCTCTAGTTAAGAATGGAGGGTCCTATCCTTCCCACTACAACCTTGGTGATGACAGAAGTCAATTCTTCATTTGCAGGAGTACTTTGCTTCTTCTCTTTTTAATTGGAAGTAGAAGTTATGGCCAAGGTAATGTAGGAATAGAATTACGTGCTGACAAGAGATAAGAGAACATACATAAAAAATAAACAAAAAGCCATTACTTTTATGTTGGCCTTGACTGGGAAGGGAAGAACTAAACTAACCTTTAACATTAGCAGTAGAATTTTAAGGAAAAGATGTCACTTGTCCAAAATATATTGTTCAAATAAAGACATCTACTTGTTGCGAGCATGGCTTCTTCACTAATGTATTTCCTTTCCATACTTGATTTTGATATGCTTTACTTGAGAGGGTCTACCGGAAACAACCTCTCTACCTTTCACAAGGTAGGGGTAAGGCAGCATACACTACCCTCCCCAGACCCCACTTGTGGGATTACAATGGGTATGTTGTTGTAAAGACATCTACTTTTCCATCTACCAAGTCTATACTTGTGGAAGACCCATTTTGTAACATGAAACATATAAAACAAGAAAACCTAGAGATCTGTGCCAGGTAAACTTTCCGAATTTCTCCTCCACCCCAATGTAGGTTTGTGTCTAAGAAAATTGTAAAATTCAAGATGACTTTCGTAAGCCTCAAAAATAAAAAATTCGCTGCAAATTTAAACCACAATGTTACTTCTTTACAAGCAAATTGACACTTTTCAACTTTTTTCCTTAATCTCAAACATTATGGAACTTACCACGGTATCCCCAACCTCTGCCCCGGCCACCACCTCGACCGGGGTGAGAGTATCCACCATCATCTGCAAATCCACCACCTCGAACTGGGTTATAATATCCACCATCATCTGCAAATCCACCACCTCGACCTGGATTATAATATCCACCATCATCTGCAAATAGCATGTATTGTTAGAATACAGGACTGCACACAATAGGCATGGATTTGAATCTCTCTGTCCCCCTTCCCATTTCTATTCCCCAGTCCCCTCTATGCATAAAAGAAACAGAGAAATGAAATCAGCTATGTAGAAAACTTATACAAATCAATACCTTGGTAGTAGTTTCCATAACCACCCCTGCCACGTCCCCTTCCCCGTCCTCTGCCTCTGCCCCTACCTCGGCCTCGACCACGGATACCATAAGAATCTGAACATCAAGTTTTGTAAGAATGAAACAGCAGCAAAGTATTGTTTGCAATGTAACAACGAAACGTAAAGGAACACCAACATCTACGCTTCATCCCCAATCATGGAACATAAATGATAAACTTCACAATTGCTATGGACCATGCTTGAAAAATCTAATTGCTGAATGGCCAAACGCAATGCCAATTATCCATGTGTAAAATCTCAAAGAACTTTTCAAAACCAAGCAAAAATAAAATTAGGAAAGAAAGCAGCAAAATTATGGGTAATATGTAATCTAACTCATATATTAACGGATTCACCTTGATTAAAATCAGAAGGGGCATAGGCTTGTTTTGCTTGCTGCAGTTGTTGATTCTCTGCTCCTGACTGATCAAAACGAGCTGGAGCTTGGTAGCTAGATACACAGCATTCACCCCATGTTAGAGAATAATATATGTATATTCTAAATGTTATTCTCAAAAAAATAGAGGAGAGGGACGACCGTCCTTCAAAATAAAGATATAGCATTTGTAGAGCTTACCCAGGAGAGCTTTTATTCAACTCAGCAGTCGACAAAGTAATTGTTATTAGCGAGACCTGGCGAGTCATCTCCAACCTACTCAAACATACATAGAGGTAAATCGACTGCCTAACTGAAGCACATATAAGACGGAACGAGAAGCAAGAATCACATGAGCTTACGGTTGTAGACCCTCTTCAAGGGGCTCATATGCGTCAGTTATGGTAGTTGAGCTGATAGATGTATCTTGATGCAACCCAGGAACTCTCTTCTGTTTTAAACATGCAAATCGTGCAAATAAAATCAGCTGCCACTCCTATGCTTAGCAAATTAAAATGGCATATCCACTGATAATACCTTTATAATCTCTGCAATGGCAACTGTTTTACTGATAGCCTGTCCCATTGCCTTCAAAACAATTTCCTTTGTTTGTTGGTCCTGAACATGATGGTAGAGGTATATCAACAAATATCATGCAATGCAGAATAACATTTATTACATACATACCTCATAACATTGAGTTAAGGCTTAAGGTAAACACTTTCAACCGCATTTAAATTTGAGCAGAAAGAAGGAAAAAATAAGAAACTTTGTGCACCGAAACAAGAATGTATAACAAGAAAATTGCATAAAGGAGCTGTGTAAAGTCACTAACCAAAAAGTTAAAAAAAAAAATTACTAATACTTAGCAAGAGCTTTCCCTTCCCTTTACTACCATTGTTTCCGGAACAAGAAAATAGACACATGGATTACAGTTGATGCAGACATAAATAAATGAAGGCCGGCCATTTTTAGCAGCCTCCAAATAGGTATTGATAAGAGTAGTTTCTCTCATAAGCTCGACAGTGACAAGCCAAGATTTAATTCACTTGATCAGCATCCGTGTGACCAAACAAGTTTACAAGGGGAACAGACTCACAAAAAGGTTATTCAGATTAATTTATGCAGCACATGCCCAAATCTAGCATTACAGATACGCAAGTGTGCAATTGAGAAGCCACATAGCCAGACACAATCAAACTTGTTTGATGAAAATCAGAGAATGGAATTCCTAACCACCTGCTTCAAGGCCTAATAACTTTGATAGTATTTTTCCACCGCTAGGTGTTGTAAAATATAGAAACTGAATGACATGCTCAACATTGGCTGGTGCTTGTCAGTAATTCCAATTGGTCATGGAATTGTTTCTTACGATTCATTTAGAAGTAATAAGTCTGCACATTCCTTTTACACATCAATTTAGAGCTCAATAACCCATAGAAAGTAGTCTTATTTATTATTATCCGGAATTTCAACAGCTACTGTATTTGAAATTAGACCATCAGAGAAGTCTAGTCCTTAAATTTGAAATTTTGCAACCTAGAAATACCACGTGCCATATTCAGAACTCACAAGCTTAGGTGAGATGAATTAGAATGCAATTTCATGCTGTTCATTTCAACTTTCATCATACATGAAGTTTCAACCTTTTCTCCTAAATTTATTTGAGAAATCAATTCTAAAAAAGAAAGAACTTTATGGAGACAACTTTAAACTTTTCACTAACCTAGTACTTAAAATCCACTTGAGTTTATGAATATTAAGAACAATACATAATTAAAAGAAAAAGGATTCATTAAATGGGCTCTTCAACAATAAGCAGAACAATAACCTGCGCTTTTAATAAATGAAGTCTCTTCATTGTGTCTTCTTCAACACAACCACTCTACACACCATCTTAAATGGTAAATGGATTAAATGGATGTAATAATGATACATGACTTTTCTTTTCTGTTATTTTCACAGCTAGAGGGCAAGAACAGAAATTTGGAAACTACTACAAACTTCAAAAAAAAAATCACTCTTCAACCATTTGGGAAGCTGAAATCTTTCCAAACCCCATATGAAAATATACTCAAAACAAGCAAGAAACAGAATGAATGAAGCAAGAAACAGAATGAATGAAGCAAGAAAATAAAAAGTAACAAAACCCAACACAAGTTGAAACTTTTCCAAATCCCAGCAGGAAACCAGGCTCAAATTCAATTAGACACAAACACTAGCAAACAAAAAAAGTTTCTTTTTATCTTCTTCACCTCACTTATGAGAATGAATAAGGGGAGTAATGAAAATACTACAAACTCAAATGAAATTTCTTTATTTCCCCCCAATTTTTAGAGCAAACACAGCATCCCAATAAATAGACATAAAAAGCAGAAACAAAACATCATAAAGCTGAAATCTTTTCAAAACCCCAGATGAAAATAGACTCAAAACAAGCAAAAAAAACAACAGCAACTACGCTCATATTCAATTAGCTACAAACATAGCCAAAAAAAGAGTTTCTTTTTATCTTTTTCACCCCACTAGTGAAAAGGAATAAGAGTAATGAAAATACAACAAACTCAAATGTGAAAAAGAAAAAGAAAAAATCATTATTTTCCCCCAAATTTTAGAGCAAAAAAACATCATCAAGTTGAAATCTTTTCAAAATCCCAGATGAAAATACACTCAAAACAAGCGAAATAACAACAACAACTAGGTTCATATTCAATTAGCCACAAACATAGCCAAAAGAAGAGCTTCTTTTTATCTTCTTCAGCTCAATTGTGAAAAGGAAAAAGAGTAGTGAAAATACTACAAATTCAATACTTCCCCCCCCCCCCCCCCCCCCCCAATTTTTGGAGCAAACACAACATCCCAACAAACAGCCACAAAAACTGAAACAAAACAACATCAAGTTGAAATCTTTCCAAAACACCAGATGAAAATACACTCAAAACAAGCAAAAAAAACAACATAAAGTTGAAATCTTTCCATAACCCCATATGATAATACACTCAAAACAGCAAGAAACAGAAACATCATAAATTTGAAATCTTTCCATAACCCCATATGACAATACAATCAATAAATGAAGAAATTAAGGGGAAAAAGAAGATACCTGAAGAAGAGTGGTGGCATAGCTAATGTAATTACGAATAAGACCTTGTGCTGTCACTCTGATCTCATTCTCCTTAATTGGTTCCTCTGCCCTTGGCTTCTCCACTTTCTGATACCTATCCATTTTGTCTCTCCCTCAACCAAAAACAACCTCTCTAGACCTTTCTTTCTTTCTTTCTTTCTTTAGGGCCAAACGTTGGAGAAGTATAGGTATATCAGAATTTTATATTTAATTAATATACTCCTGCAACTTAAAATGTTTTTTTTATTATTATTTTATTTTTGCGTTTAGGAGGATTTAGTAAATGCATGCATAAAAAACTTGTGCTATGTGCTTAAGCAATTGTACTTTGTTGTGAGTGGAGGGATTTGATGGGTTTAGAAAATTAATCTCATTTGTTTGCGATTAAGTGTATTTGTTTACATTAAGATTTAAACACTTATTTGATCAAAATACATCTTACTCATTAAGATATTGAGTCAGGGATTTTGCGGTTTTCGAGAAAGTATTTTATAATGCAAAGAAATTGATACAAGTGAGGTGTAAAAAATGAAAATGAGATACAACAACTATGGTGAAAACAGTATCACATTCACATCCATGCTAAAACATTCATTCTCTGTCAATTTTCTTTAACAACTTCTTCTTTTGTTTAGAGACTTCAAGTTGCGTACAAAGATTTTGTTGTTAACCTTTAATTACTAAATAATCATGAATTAATATGACCCCAGGCTTGAGGGACTAGTAACTCCAAATTGGATTAAATATGTAAACCTACTCTTACACTTATGGAATCATTTTCTTATTATTCCCTCTCCAACCAGTAGAGACATAACCGAAAATGCAAGCAAATACTAAAGACCTAAGACCGAACTTTTTCTTAAGGCATAAACTTTGCCTTATAAGATGGAACTTATAGTTATGACGGTCCGACATAACTTTAGTTATTCCTTAAGAAGTGTATGTCGCGTCCGACATACACGCGACCCAAGCCTTGCTTTATGATTTTTTTTTTAATTTATGCCTGAGCGGGAATTCTAACCTAAAACCTCATGATTTCTACGCATAGCTCAGAATTGCAACGGAAAGGCAAAAATTAAAGACCAATATTTTGAGGGACAAAAACTAAACTCCCAAAGGAAGGGCAGTCCCGCGAATTGCCCATTCCACATCTGAAAGATGTTCAATTTTGAATTCCCATAACTTCCTCATACTACTATTTACATCAAATTAACATATGTACAATACGTGTCATTTACCAATTCAAATATGTGCAAGTAATACGTGTCGCATGTTGAATGGATTAAATTTAGCGTAAACACCATAAAGGGAATATAGAATCAATATTCTTGCATCAAGTAGGCGATGTGATATAATCATATAAATCATATCAAGAAGTGAATTTTTAAAAGGCTTGAATCTAAACAATTTTATAATTTTTTTTTTTAAATGAATTCCACAGTAAAGCAAATGAAATCCTATTTAAGTGAGGCAGATGAGCGAAAGGAATGAGTAAAAGAGATGAGACACTAGTGCCGTTTGACCATAAAAATTATTCACTTTTTTTCGGAATTTTTTTTCACTTTTTTTACTTTTGGGCGTTTGGCCATAAATATTCGGAATATAACTTGAAGTTGTATTACGGAATACCAAAAACAAGAAAAAATTGTTTTTCGAAATTTTTTCACTTTTTTCACTTTTTTACAACTACATTTCACCAAAAACTACAATTTCAAAAACTATGGCCAAACACAACTCCAACTTCAAAAATTTCAAAAAAAGTGAATTTGTTTTGATATTTATGGCCAAACGGCACCTAATGTATTTAAAAGATTGAGGGAGAGATATTACTTCCTAATATTACTTTTACTTTAAAGATTTTATAACTCATACTATAGGTAATAGAGTGAAAACTTAGGTTGATAAATTAATAAAAATAAATTAAAAATATTACTTACAAGGATTTATTTGGAGGACTCAAAGATTAATTCATCTTTTTCTCATAAAGTGAAACAATTGACTTAGCTTTGGATTACATAAAAGACAGATAAGGGATGAAAGGTCGGGAAGGAAGAATCAATATATGTGGTTACTGGTTGATAATTGCAACCATGCTTACTGAAAAGACTATTGTATAACTATGGTTAATATATGTGGTTTTCTGGTGAAACTTTTAGTCAAAATTTGGAGGAAATATTGAAATTGTATCATTTTAAGATATTCAAAGAGGGTTTACCAATGTATCATTATTCTAGCGAATTTAAACCACGAATACTCCATTAGCTAAGAATAATACACACTCACTGTATTTACTAGCCCCAGTATGCCCAACTCGAACTAGTATAAATTTGATGCTTACCTTCAATTTAACGTTTAATATTTCGACAAATTATAGTAAGGCCCCGTTTCCCGTTTGCACATGATTTGAAATCATGATATGAAATTAGTTATTTGAAATTAGAAAGATTTGAAGTTGAGGTTTTGTTTGGCCATGCAATTTAAATTTCTTAAGTTGTATTTATAAATATAAAAACCCCACAAGTTGTGAAAACTATCAAAACATCCTCAATTTTTATACAATTCTTACCACATGAGCAAATCATAGTTCATAACAAAGTTAATACACTACTATATGATCTTTCTAAAAAATACAACACCTATTGATCGAACTCTAGTTCAATAAATTTGTTATAAATATACTACTAAGTTGCAAATCCTTTTTTTATTTTTTATTTATTTATATTAGATATAAATGGTTGGTAAACATAGTTAGTAAATATATGTACGAACTTATGAATATATTCTTACAAAATATAAACTCATGAGTCAAGTTTTACATTTAACAAAAAAAATTAAAATTATAATATGAAATTGAAGTTGAAATTCTGTGTAAATTGCATAAACAACCGCTAGTTTGAAATAAATCATAATTTCATATCGCACGGCCGTTTTCAGCTGAAATTTCACTTATGAGTGGATGTGGCATAACACCACTCATATTTTTTTAAGGTAATTTAGCTCATTGGACTTGCCAGCATTTGTTTCATGTCGTACAAAAACAAGAAAAAAAGAAAAAATTATTTAAAGAGGTAATTTGTCATCCACAAGAAATAACATGGCATAAAAACTCAGAGCACTAAAACAACAACCAAAACATTCAAAAGGACCAAATAGCAAATCTTTCACAAAAACGAACGGCACAGAGTAACACATAGTACATCCCGCCAAATAAAAATTTCATTATTAGTCCCTCAACTTCAAATAAAATTTACTTGTTCCACAATCTTCCACGTAGCTTTTTCAACTACCATATTACTCCTCAAAATCTTCACTCTTCAATTCAAGCTTCACTCAAAAAAAAAAAAAAAACATAAATTTGTATATTTATATATACATTTTTTTTTGAAGGTTTTGATTCTGTTATATTAATGGATGCAGCTGCACAATTGATATACTGTGGACTTGATCCACTGTGTCGCAGTTCACTACCGTATCGTGGTCTATCATCAAAGAAATTGAGAATTAGGAGGAAAAACGGTGTCGTTAAAGCAATTGCAACTGAGCCTAAGTCATCCGAGTCAAATACGAATACTAAACCGGTCAATGGCATTCCTAAACCAGTCAACGATGGTTCTACTGTACGTTTTGTTAATTCAATTTATTTATTTATTTTGGTAAAATTTTTGTTTTAAATCAAGTGTGATTGGTTAGAAAAAGGTAATTCCATGTGTCCCAAGTCATACTAGTATGTTTGATTGAGCACGGAGTTTATTGATTGGACAAAATTTGAAATTTGTGATCTAAAATAAATCATAGAAATTTGTGTTGTGTTGCTAGAATCATTTTATTAAGGATAAAAAGGTAAATTTAAGGTTGAATTATTAATAAATAGAGAAATGTATAATTTTTTTTAGATTGATACAATCGTATAAATAAAGGACAGAGGGAGTATTAATTTAAGTGTTTTGCTTTACTTTTTGGTATGTGTTAGAAAGACTGCAAGTTGATAATTCAAACATTCTACGTGACAAATTTAATAACCAAAATGATATTTTAGTACACTATACGTATCTTTAATTTAGGATCACAAGATTCAAAAGTCTATTTTAATTTATTAAATTCCGTGGCCCGTCAAACGAAGACACTTAAATTGAGACGGAGGGAGTGGTGGTGTTCTTTTTGGAACAACATTTCCAAAGTTTATTTTTTGTTGGTTATAAGATCAATGGTTAATTTGGCAGCTCAGAAAATGGTGGAATAGTTTCGCATTAAGGGGAAAATAAGCTGCAAATTACTCTATATATAGTGTATATTTATTAACTAGTCGTCATAAGCATTATTCTTTATTTATATAGTGAAGCAAATTTTTACATTTGTCTATTGAATTAGCAAATGTACCTTCGATTGGGTGAAATGAAATCAAGTTCTTTTTCTTCCATGGAAATAAATTAACTAATTCAGCAAATGTTGTGAAAAATGTCTCTTTTGTGTATGAATTGAAACTTCACTAAGTGTTACAGTGTTGTTCTAGAAAGTAATAAGAAAGCTACTCAAACATGGTTTATTGTAATGAGTTTATTGTTGTGAGTAATATAGTGATGTTTGGCTGATTGCTGATTGAATTTCTGTTTGGCTGCTTAGGAAGCGGTGGAATAATTTAAATTTGGAGGAAAAATAAGCTGCAAATTACTCCACATTCACCGGTGTATCTGTTATTATTTATTTGTCAATTAGTATTTTTGTTGAAGTTATTGTTACTATTATTATTGTCGTCATGATTGTTGTTGTTGTTATTCTCATTATTTACGTTTTTGATCAGTACTCTCATTATTTATTTATTTGACAAAATCTATATTTGTACTTGGATTACCAATGATACCTTCAATTGGGTGCAGTAAACTCAACTTGGTATTCATCCATGGAAAAGTTTAACTAATTCAGCAATAAGAGCCTTTTTATTCAGCAAAAAAAAAGGTTTTTCCTTTTTATTGATATCAACAAACAACAACATACCCAGTATATTCCCACAGGTGGGCTATGGGGAGGGTGGGTGTACGCAGATTGTTCCTCAGAAAAATGGTTTGAAAGAAATGCAATAGTAAAAGCTATGTTAAAACATTTGAAGAAAGAAAAGTACTGACAGTACAAATATTAAAAATAATCAAAGTAAAAGAGACAACAGTCGTCATAGGATCGAAGCATAAGATAATGCTAGCGTAAAAGTAGTAATACTGGTATGGGAATAGATAAATGCTTCACGCTAGAACCCTGCTCTACCACTGTGAAGAGTGAAGACGCTCCATTATCTACTAACCATCTACCCTAATCCTCAACCTCCATGCTCTCCTATCTAGGGTCATGTCCTCGGGGAGCTGATATCAAGAAGAAAAGAATTGTTAATCTTTAATCAGATGAAAGTTTGTTGAGTTCTATAGTATTGTTTTGGCAAGTAGTAAGAAAGCAATTATTGCATGGTTTATTCAAATGGACTTGTTGGTGTGATCATTATACTGATTTTTGGCTGATGGCTGATTGAATTTTTATATTTGTGTGTTTGCAGAGAATGCAGGATGTATCACAAGAGATCAAAAGAGTGAGGGCACAAATGGAAGAAAATGAGGACTTAGCCATACTCATGAGGGGGCTTCGAGGTCAAAACCTGAAAGATTCTTTGTTTGCTGATGATAACATTAAGCTTCGCCTAGTAGAGGTCCGTTCGTTTGACTTCCTTGTCAAAGTATATGTATGCGAACTTTCACGCTTGTGAAGGGTCTGTGGTGATGAAGATTTCATATTCTTATTGCGACGAGAAGCAGATGAGATGAAGGTCTCTGTATCCAGAATTTGTAGATATGGATGTGTCTTTTGAGAGGTCAAAGGAAAATGATCAGTCATGAATTTTAGTGGGGACAGACATTAGTAGATGATAGTAAGAAGTGTAGGATATTTGATCTTAGTCAAGTCACTGTGCCTAGGGAAATAAACTAGCTATTTAATACAAATTTCAACGAACATTCATACGGTTTTGTTGTAGGGAGAGATTTTCTTCCTGCTCTCAAATGGCCGTTCGAAAAACTATAGAAGCAATGGAGTTTGATGACTATCCCTAAAGAGGAAGAAAATTTAGTTTTTGATGATTTCCGTAGAAAGAAACGCTGGGATCTAGATTTATTCTAGTGTGATTTCATATAGTACCTAGTGCTAAGTGCTGTTGGAAACAACTATTTTCTAAAGTATATCTCGTTATATACAAAAGAAGGAGCTTTGCAGTCATCTATGGGTTCACAAATGTGAATACTGACACAGTTAAATTTTTACTGCTACCACTATTGTAGTCCAAGTTGATTGAATCTGTTGAAAGTTGAAACTACCTGAAGGAGTAGGATCTTCAATATGAATGGATATTTCCCTTCTATATCAAGATCTTTAGCTTTTGGCTTGGAAAAATATAAATGGATTTTCCGTTGTATCGAAAGGTCTTTCGCTTTTGGTTGGCTTGGGAACAGATGTCCTTTGGCAAAGAATATGTATTTTAATGTTTCCTATCTTTGTATTCTTCAGGTTGATGAGAGCAGTGAGTTCTTGCCCTTAGTTTATGATCCTGCCATCATTTCTGCATATTGGGGTAAACGGCCACGTGCTGTTGCTACCCGTATAGTCCAGCTAACATCTGTTGCTGGAGGTTTTCTTTCACGTCTCGCCTGGGACGTGATAAATAAGAAGGTTAAAGAGGTAAGCTTCACTAGATACTTATCCGCTTTTCCTGACAAGTGACATTAACAAATTTGCTTGGTCTGCTTGAGTCATCCCCACGGAGGTTATCAATTAATGTAGTAAATAAAAGAAAACGAGGATGTGTTGGAACCCTGTAACTTAGTAGAAGTAGTTAATTTCATGAAATTCCATTTCGAAAAAGGCAATCTTCTTTATGTCATCAAAGAGATTTCTATGTGTGGTGAACATTGAAATAGTGCTTTGATGCATTCATTTATATTGATATACTCATAGACCACACATTTTTAATTGTTTTTTCAATCCCATAACTATTGATCTTTTCCAATCATTAGAATGAGGTTGCTCGAGCAATTGAGTTGAGGGAGATTGTAACATCACTGGGTCCAGCATACATAAAGCTAGGGCAAGCATTAAGCATTCGGCCAGATATACTATCACCTACTGCGATGGTTGAGCTGCAGAAGCTTTGTGATAAGGTCAGATTGAAGTCAGCAGCGTGACAAATTTCTTGAAGTCAACTTTAATTTTCAGGAAACCATTATATCTGCAAACTTTAATCATACTATCTATTTTATTTAATTATACATTGATATCTGAATGGTGGATTGTGCAATTTTCTCATGTTGCTTTTCCAAAATCATATAGTTATCTTGATGACCTCAATTCATTTTAATGCCTTCCGCCTTAATATGTGGTTGTTATTCAACATTCTTTATAGAGTAGGAGATTGAGGAACTACTTTGTTAAGAAATCTTTCTTAAAAGTTATCCCTTTTCCCTATGATCCGGAATAAACCGTGACAATGGCTCTTGCAATTTTGTTGGGAAGTCTTTTTGATTGTCTGGATGAAAGATAATGCGTATCCTTGTCACAGAGGGCCAATGGAAAAGCTCTTCTAAAACCATCTTTTTAGAAAAAAATGTTTCTGTACTTAATTAATCCAGCATGAGGCATTGACTGGTTCATTTTTCGATCATGAGAATTCTTTGATCCCATCAGTATTTTCAAAGTGATGAGACTCTTTTTGCTTTAGGAAATATATTTAGAGTATCCTTGCCATGTCAGAACAGAAGAAACATTAGGAACTAGCTGTAAGTCATGGGGCTAAGAGCTGCATGCGACAAAATTAGAAATAATACTAAAGGGTGGGAGATGGGATATAGTGTAAGCTATCTACAATCTTTGCTGTTGGAATCATGCTACAGATTAATGTGAACAGACTACAATCTTTACTATTGGAAACATGTTGCACTAATCAATCTTTGCTGTTGGAATTATGTTACACTGATTAATGTGAACAGACTACAATCTTTACTATTAGAAACATGTTGCACTAATCAATGTAAGCAGAATGTTGGATTTACCATGTTTATTATCGTGTACAGCCTGCACTGCAGATCTTGTGACTAATTCCGCCCGAGTAATCTTCTCTTTTTAGGGCGGTTTTTTGGGAAGGGGCTAAAACAGACAAATGATAGAGTAGTGTAATTGAAAACACACTTTATTGTTGCCCTCTGAACTTTTAGCATTTCATGATTACTTCAGGTTCCATCATTTCCAGATGATGTAGCTATGGCCCTTATAGAGGAGGAATTGGGAGAACCATGGACTAACATCTATTCTGAGCTTTCTTCATCCCCAATTGCTGCTGGTAATCTTTCTTATCATCTGTAGAACTCTCTTTTTGAATAATACACTGAATTATTTCTTCATTTTCTCTATGTATTTCTTTTTTTGAGCCGAGGGTCTATCGGAAACAGCCTCTCTACCTCCCAAGGTAGGGGTAAGGCCTACGTACTTTCTACCCTCCCCAGACCGGTTACACTGGGTATGTTGTTGTTGTTGTTTCACTATGTATTTCTGTAATCATCCTCTTTTTGTTGGGTTAACTTAAATGTGAGTTCTTCTTTTTGCACATCTTTCTTCTGTAAAATGTAAAAGAATAGCTAATTTCTAAAGAATCTTTTTCTCTTTTGCTTCATTATGGCATTTGCAGCGTCCCTCGGACAGGTATATAAGGGCCGGCTGAAGGAGAATGGAGACTTGGTTGCTGTTAAAGTACAGAGGCCCTTTGTCCTTGAGACAGTGACAGTTGACTTATTCATTATACGGAACTTGGGGTTAGTTCTTCGCAAGTTTCCGCAGGTATTGATTGTTCACTTATATTTCCCATTATTTTCTTATCTTTGTTAGTCTGGAAGAATTAATGCTTGTTGCTTCTGCTTTTAAGGTTTCCATTGATGTGGTTGGATTGGTGGATGAATGGGCTGCCCGCTTCTTCGAAGAACTTGATTATGTGAATGAGGGAGAAAATGGAACACTTTTTGCTGAGATGATGAAAAAGGACCTTCCTCAGGTACCTGCAATTCTGATGTCAACCCCACACCTCTGCCCCAAACGAATAAAAACCCGAAACGATTAGAAATGAAACAAAGTGCGAAAGAGACGACGATAAGCCACTAAGTTCTCCCTTTTTTCCCCAATCTCCAATCTCTCCACGAAATAAGAAAAAGAAATTTTGTCTCTAACCAGTAACCAGCAATATGCCTCGTTTCAAAATAGGAGAAACCCTCCCTAGGAGGTGTGCTCCAGTTTAGACAAGGACATAGAGATTTAGTTGCTGTAAGTTTATTTTCTTGAAATCTGGCTGCGATAGGCTAAGCTATGTTATGTATTTTTATTTTTTTTGGGTTTATATGTCGGACTAAAAAAAAAGCAATGTGCAAATTATTACCTTTTTGGGAGAAAGGATAAAGAGAAGTCCGTGAACTTACTCACAGAAGAGTACATATATGTCTTTATTCTTATGATGAACTAGAAGTACAGATTTCTTTAAATGGAAATTATGATGCTTGGTGTCTCTAACAATGTTGTGGTTTGTCTTGGGAACCTTTTTCAGGTTGTTGTCCCTAAGACATATAGCAAATATACTTCAAGGAAGGTTCTTACAACAAGTTGGATTGATGGAGAGAAGTTATCACAAAGCAAAGCAAGTGATGTAGGTGATTTGGTTAATGTTGGCGTCATATGCTACCTTAAGCAGGTGATATTCTTAAACTCTTAACAATTTTTATTTTGTAATATATTAAGCTTTTGAGTCTCATATCTGGTAAACATCATTAAGATCTTGTTTTCTTGATATTTCTGTTTTATACTACCTTATCCTTCTACCAGATTGATCTATGTGGTATTTTTCTATGGATATCCTCTTGACTATTAAAATTTGTTCTCCATCTTATATTTTGTCCTTTTGGTATGCAGTTGCTTGACACTGGTTTCTTCCATGCGGATCCACATCCAGGGAACTTAATACGTACGCCAGATGGAAAGCTAGCTATACTTGACTTTGGTAAGAAGTCTTCATTTGGTGTCCTCTTTCCCGATATGTTATGGAATAGTTCATGGAAGTAAATCTATGAGAATTTTTTCTGATGAAGAACTCTATTGACAAACTACCTTCACTTCCCTTTGAACTTAATTCGATTTGGCCTTTTGCAACTTGCTACAAGGTCGTGCATTTGCTCTAGATTCTGAATTTCCCAAGCTGTTAGCCATCTGTGTCTCTGTATGAGCTACAGTTGTGAGATCCCATTTAACAAGAACAACATGAAAGCATTTCAATGTCATTGGCTCTTTAATGCTTCGTGGCACTTTAAGTTGATGTTCATTGGCATGTAGTAATGGATGACTCGTAAAGAATGTCTAATTGCTGAAGTCGAGTTATTAGATTGAGGGTCCATCCTCATGTTGCCTAATAGTACATGATAGTTCGCCTGCCCTGATCAGGATATCGTTTTTGTAGGGCAATATACTTGCTGAGAGTATGACCTTTTGGTTAGGTGTAACCCAGATATTCTCTCGCTTGCAAAAGCTTAAGCAGGGCTTACAGGACTTGGAAGTTGACATTCATCTAGGAATTTCTTGATCAGTATCTTATAGTTGATTCCTCTTATCATTACTTTGAAATTAATAACTGGGCTATAAGATGATATATTAGTTTCATTCTCTGCTAGTGCACATTAGATCTGCAATTCCTCTAATACACCGCTGTTAATTGATGAGTTAAGCTCTTTGTATTATATTGGCCTTAAATCTCTACCATCTGAGCAACAATTAGTTTCTTTGTTTCTCCTGAAGTTTGATGCTTTTCAACTGTTGAATATCCACCTTACGTTTCTTTGTGATTATCCCTCGTTTTCTTGACTGTGTGTGTTGTTTGGGGGGGGGGGGGGGGGGGTGAGGGGAGGTAAGGTGCTTACTTTCTTTTTTATTTATCAGTATCTTACTCTTTGATTGCTATAAGTTGACAGAAATTGTTAATTTGCTTTGGCAGGCTTGGTTACAAAATTAACAGATGATCAGAAATATGGTATGATCGAATCCATAGCTCACCTTATTCATCGAGATTATGGTGCCATAGTCAAGGATTTTGTGAAACTAGGGTTCATTCCCGACGGGGTCAATCTGGAACCCATTTTGCCTGTACTTGCCAAGGTTTTTGACCAGGCACTTGAAGGTGGAGGAGCAAAAAATTTTAACTTTCAGGAGCTGGCAGCAGATTTGGCACAAATAACATTTGATTATCCATTTAGAATACCACCCTATTTTGCTTTAATAATTCGAGCAATAGGCGTGCTGGAGGGGATTGCTTTGGTGGGAAACTCCGATTTTGCTATAGTGGATGAAGCTTACCCATATATAGCACAGGTACGCTCATATGGTGCCACAGTTCATTTATTCTCTTATATATTTCATTTACATGGATTCAGATTACTATAATTGTGTGATATAAAAATTGCCATCTCTGTGAGCATACTTTGATGATCTATCTGACAATGTTAGCAGATAGCATTTTTTTCACACTTGCAACTTACTAACCTTGGAGTCTAAATTTGGTTGTGCATTTGAGTCTTACTTGGGAGGGGCTGTCAAACACCATTGAGATATGTCTTTAACCAAGTTATACATTTCCTACTTTATGCAAAATAGTTTAAATTTGGACTATAGATCTCATTAACGTTTCTGGTACTAATATAAATAGGACGTGCTTACCAGTATTTTACTCCTTTGGTCCTATATTAATTCTGCACTCGTTCTCTTTGGTCATAATAAAAATTGGTTAGTTTCTTTAAAAAGAAAAACTTTACCCATTATTATTCTTTGACATAATTTCTTTATATGGGACCCATAGTCTATGCTTCTCATTACAGCTTTTCCTTTTTATTCTTCACAAACTAAAAAGTCACTCACAAACACCAAATATTGTGCCTTTTAACGCGAAAACAATAGACATTTTTAGCTTGTCTTGGCACTCATGCTGATCAATGGAGGGGTTACTACCTCGTGAAAAATTAACATTTTGAAGGTAGAAAGCAGAAATGTGAAAAAACAAACATGGGCCAGAGATGTACAACTCATGTGTGGGTTGGATATTTTGTGTATGGCAGAACGTAAGAAAATATCATCTTACTTTAAAAAGTAAAAATAGGAAAAACTAAATGAGAACCTATTGCGGCAAAGGTAGTAGCATGGACCTCTGTCTACTACACCACTTGTGATAAATGGCATTCCTATAACTCTTCTGAGAGCTTAAACTTAGAGGAGATTTCATTCATTGATTTGGTTCTGCAAAGCTTAGTTCGACCAATGTTGTCCTTCAGGTGTCACTTTCACGTAATTTTAAATATCACCACTTTTAGATAATTTGAATTCTCATATTTACACTATGTGCATTTTCTTTCTTCAGAGACTGCTGACAGATGAATCTCCGCGGTTACGGAGTGCTCTACGTTACACAATATATGGGAAATCTGGTGTTTTTGATGCTGAAAGATTCATAGATGTTATGCAAGCATTTGAGAATTTCATAACTGCAGCTAAGAGTGGAGGTGGGGAGAGTTTGAATGGGAGAATGGCAGAGCTTGGCATTATGCAAAATCAAACAAATAGCATTATTCCTTTTCCTTCTTCAAGTGGTTATCAAACAGAGCAGCCAATTCAAACAAGAGCAGCATTAGCATTTCTGCTTTCTGATAAAGGGAATTTTTTCCGTGAATTCCTTTTGGATGAGGTACGTCTACTTGACAGATGCTGTACTTTCTAGTTTGTACTAGATAAATTGAAGCCCGTGCTCGCACGGGCCCAACATGACTGTTTAGAAATTTCATAAAAATTTCATATAGAGCAAATTTAAAAATTTCTATTGGTATTTTCCCTATTTAATAAAAAGAGAAAATATAGATATAAATTCACAAATTTGTTAGATATTTTAACCAACACTTTGTTGGCCCTAGACAAAAACTTTAGAATAATTAAAGCAATAAAGTAACTTAATCCTACAATTTTGTCAAGAATCGTTGGTATTACGGCTTAATACATCGACATTTTTTTAAACTTGCCAAAAAAAATTCATTTAGACACTCAAACCACTATCTGTTTCAATTGAGCACCTGAACAAGTGATAAATTGTTCCTATTAGACATTTCAAACTTAAATTTTGATAAACTTTCTGCACGTATTCTCAAATGCTCATTAAATAAATAAGTTAACCAATTAAAATATGTCACCTCATTTAAAATACATTACCCTCATCAACCTCAATTTGAACAAGCTTGATGTATTAAGCCTACTATTAATTATGGTAACATTCTTTTTTTAGTTTTTTTTTAATTTTAATTATAAAGCACTACGAATATAACATTCAGATTTCTTTTTACCATTGTATAACATAATAATATAAATTCACGAGGATGAGCCATTATGCATTATTGTCCTAAAGGTCATTCTTTTCAATTTCTTGCTCATAACTTGAACTTATAATTTCATGAGGATGAATTATTGTACGTTATTATCCTGAATAGCTTACTTTCCAACCTTTTGCTTAGCAGTTGAATTTATAACTAAGGAGCGTAACTCATTATTGTACAAAACTAAGTGTGTAATTTATCTTAACCGATAGTAGAAAAGATTATCATTTATGTCACTATAATGAAAAATATTACATGAAATTTCAAAGCATAAGCGTAATTTTAGACTATCCTATCTAGATTTAATTTAATTTCTTTTGCTGAGTTTTCTTTGTTTACGAATTATAGTTATATATCAAATTAATTAAGACGAATAATTTCTTGGCTCAAATAGTAAAAGGAATATTATTACGTTTGGCTGTGAACATAAAGCTTGTGAAAACTCAAAACTTGTCAATATACTGAATTCATTAATATTTTAAAAGAGACGATTTGCATAAAAAGACATTCCTTTTGAGACAAAACAATATTAGTATTAAGAATAACGAACTAATTTGCAAAATAATGCAAGCAGATAGTGAAGGGGATTGATGCATTATCAAGGGAGCAGTTGGTACAGATAACGGCATTCCTTGGAATTGGAAATGCAATGCCAGTATTCAGTATGGTTCCTGCTGCTTTGGTACCTATTAGACCTGCTGCACTTGTACCCTATGTAACTGAGGAGGACAGAGTCGTATTGAACAATGTTCAAAAGATTATTCAATTCTTAGCTGCTGGGAATGCATCAAACCAGGTATCTCAATTTTATATTATGGCAAGTTTATCTCTAGAGGAGAATTAAGTACTTCAATTTGCATCCAACACAAGAAAAGAGGTTGGTTCTGCCTCTTGCTGGCAGAAAAGTTGCAATTGCTCCTGTGCCAGTAGGCTTAAGCATAAAATCATGTTACCAAGGTCTCCTTTCATGTTGAATTGAACATTGTTAACTTGGTATCTACATGGAAAAGAATTCTTTGTTTGTGATCGAGGCCCTTGTGGGTGATAGTGGTATTGGGAAAGTGCCATCCTCTCAAGACTAGAAAATTTCTTGCTGACTGCCTCTGAATCATCAAACCCAATATGTTTCATACATCTGCTCATGGAATTTCTGAGATTTCAAACTCCCATGTACGTTTTAGATGTGTTTCCTGAAATCTTTGCTTCTCTGAGTGTGCGCTAGAGTCAACTTTCTCGACACATTGTTAGAAATAGCTGTAGGCTGTCATAACATTCCACAAGCAGGTTAAAGAAAGACATAATATCTACCAGAGTATCACTAGTTATGGGAGACGAATTATATCTGCATGAGAAAAGTTAAAACAATATTTGAAGCCTCAAAACACTTCAATTTTGCAAAATATACTGTTAAGTGTCTAAATTCGAACGCAAGAGGGACTTAGATTCTGAATATTTCGTTTTATTTGATGATGTATACATGAAGTGTACCTAATCTACTTAAGTAAACTAACGTGCATTTTGATTTTGCTACTTAATAAAAGTTAACCTACTGTAAAAGCATCATAACTATATTTCTTTCTCAGGGTTTGGAGGGAGCAGCTGTCTCTAGAGTGATCCAGGAGCTTCTTCCAGTGCTTCCAGGCCTCTCGGCTAAGGTTCTTCCAGAGATTCTTGGTCGACTATCTTCTCGTGTGATGGCACGCTTGATACGAGATGCACTGTTGTAATTTCAATAGTCTAACCTTACAGTTTTCCCTTCCTGAATTGTGGTGCATATATGATTCACAAACTTGAGAGTAAATAGAAATAGAAAAACATATTTATTGTGCCCTCTTGTGGCCTTTACCAATTATACTGACTAGTATAGTTTCTGTACTTTATCAGAACAGATGTAAACTTCCATATATTGAAACGATGTGATACTAACAGCAATTCCCTTACAATATGTATGATTTCTCTGGATCCACATATGGCAAGCTCCTCTGTTACTAAGTTAGTGTGCCAAAGTAGGCAATTCGAACATAAATTTGTAGGAGGTTTTTTGGCCTATGGCAACGTGTAGAGTATATTCTCATCATCTACTATTGAGGTGTGAACCTTTGTACTAACCAGCTAGGTTCCATAAATTGGTAAAGAATAGACACTTTTCAGTTAAAACTGGGGTTGATCCTACAGAAATATGCGAGGATATACACCTAGCTTTTGTCCCGAGGCACTTTAACAAGAATATCTGAGTGATACTTGCACATTCCCAGTGCAGAGTGTAGTATGTAACGCGCAATGAAGATCGCAAAGAAGAGGCTTAAACGAGAAAAAATGCAAAACAAAATTCCAAGTATGGGGAGTAAGAGATACAGTTAAACAGTTTGGATATCACCGCGATTCTTAATACACAGCGAAAATGATTATTGAAATTATTTATCATATCAACAAACAAAAGTTTAAGACAATCCCACCAAATATCATTGGGAAAATCCAACAGTTACATCATGTGAAAAGAGGAAGCAACTTGTCGCCCGAAGCATATGAGATGATCTTCTTTTTAAGTGGAGAGATATATTGTGCCCCATTGAATGCAAGAGCCCTGAGAACATTTATTGGCATGAAGTCAATAGAATATGCCTTCTGAAAACCATCTAGGATTGCCATCATTGTGATGTTTGCAGCTTTCCTCTCTGATTCATATTTCTTCAGAAGAGTTACCTGTGAGGATTAAAATTACCATTATAACATGTAATGGAAAGGGGAAAAAAGCCAACACTGTCGTAAAGGATACTCAAAAATTGTAAGTGAAATATTATTTGCATTACAACAACGATTACTACTATTATGCCTCGATCCCAAGCAAGTTGGATATTACTTGCATTTGAAGTAATGCAAATTTTATAGCTAACAAGTGTCATTTTGATTGTTGAATAGCTTTTCCAATTAGTTAGCATTGTGCTCACTCTTTTTTGGTACGCCATACTCCAGTAAATTATATGAGGGATCACTGGCAAGTTTTGAAGCAAATTATTTACAGGGGAAAACATCCTAGAATTCCATAAAGGATGTATGACATTATCAGGCTTATGAAGGAAGAGACATCGCCATCGTTCCAAATTTGACACGATCTTGCTAAAAAGCATCTAGAATCCGTTATTAGAAAAAGGCACTTATGATCTAACTTATGTAGATTACACCAGAAGAAAGAAGCTTCAGGACTTTACAGATTTTAGATTACACAAGATTTAACATAAGTTAGGCAGAAAATGTAAAATCCTAAAGCTTCTTTCTTCTGGTGTAATCTACATAAGTTAGATTAGTGAATAATCCTACTAGGTGATTCTAGATTACATCAGAATAAAGAAGCTTCAGGACCTTATATTTCCTGCCTATATTTACAAAGAAAGGAGTAGGAACATACCTCCCCAATGTCAGATCCAACTGCAACACCTTCAGCAATGACTTTAGAAAGAGAGAGCGCATCTGCGAATCCCATATTAACTCCTTGGCCAGCCAGCGGATGAACTGTATGTGCTGCATCACCAATAAGAACTAGACGTTTTGATGCATAGCTATTAGCATGCATTAAAGACAAAGGGAAGGCCAATCTCTGAGAAGCTAGTTTAATAACTTTCGGTGGAACTTCAAAGCCCTCATGTGTTGATGATGTGTTGTCAGCTTTGAGCCAAGAAAATAGACTTCCACCCTCAAATGATCTGGATTGTGGATGAGGACCATATCCACCGTCCAGTGCATCATTCACTGCTTTTACAAAGTCATCCTCTGACATCGAATTCCGGTCAACAGATTCCTTGGGGTCCATTGACCAAACAATGTTACTGAACTTTTCACCAATGGGTAAAAGTGCAATTGGACCATTAGGAAGAAATCTTTGCCAAGCACAGAAGTTCTCTACAGCATGTTCTACTGTACAGATGATTGCGCTCTGCGAGTACTTCCATCCAGTTGTTTGTATTTTTGCCAGCTCCCTAACACTTGATTTTGACCCATCAGCTCCAACCTGCGACATGTTATCTAACTCATCGTTTGAATTGAAAATATCCTTCAGAATATTCACATTTAGTGAAACATAAAACTTATTGAGTTTACCACTAACTTCGCATACATGCTGTTACCATTATCCAGTTCCAACCTTGCTGAACTTCCACTAGCAGATGATGATGTGCCACTGGAGCTGGTCATTGAAGACTTTGCAGGAAAGGTTACTGAACTTAACCTGGACGAGTATATTGTCTTCTGAAAATCCTTATTCTGTCAAATTATCACCTCCAGTCAAACATTATCACCAGGCAGTCATTGACATAAATCAAAATGAGGAATCTAAGGAGTTACCAATTAAATACCAATAAGTACAGATTAGAACTAGAATTTTTTTTTTCAGCTTTCCCTGTTACACTAATCTATTACTCAAATTTTGAAGGTAAAATTAACCCAGACACTTTTCAAGTAACATCAACAATCCAGTTGGAGCATCTTTGTACTCGGTATTTTGGGCAGTAAGGGAGACTAGCCTTTCAAGTTGAAACAAAGTAGGTTCTCTAACATTAGAGTTTTTCTATATTTTCTACTGACATATAGATCTTATTTTTAAAATAAGTAGTTACTGACAGATAAATCTCTAACAAGTTTAAAAGGATGACTAGCAAATACTAGACCTAATGTAAGCTTCCTAAGTCTTAGTCTCAACTACTTGGTATTGCCTATGGATCTTTTTCATTCCTTGTGTTCTATTTTTTGCTAAGCATTCCAGGATATTGTAACAAACTGCTACACAAGTTACAAGTATTTTTAAATTTTTTTGGTGGTGGAGAATGGGCTTCTGAATAGTAGGGGAATAGAACGCAGAAGAGTGTGCCTTTTTAATGTGATTGAAACCTTATACCTAATTGATTAAAGGTGGAGTTGCAACCACAATTCTGCAACTCCGATCTCCATAACTAGGGATTCAACGTGCTTTTAACTGCAGAATAAAATTTGGTCGATATGCTCAAATACCTGTATGCATGATAACAGGGATTTGTGTAGCACCTTATTCTCCACCACACACCTAAAGACAAAACTCAAGCATCATCAGGAGTCAAGAACATCATAACTATGAAAGAAATTTGTTACCTCAATAAAAGGAATTTTTACCCGAGAACATCTGCATCAACATCTCTTGCATTGTACCTTGTATAGCCCAGACCAGTATAATCCCAGACCTATAAAGAAATAAATTGCTAATGATCAAAAGTGTGAAACTGTTCCACGATTCAATCCCATAAAAATGAAGTTATTTTGATGTCATGATGCAATTTGTAACAAGGCAACTTAGCAATTACAAGAATCTATAGTCCCATCAAAGACAAATGTCAATTCTCACAAGTAACAGCTTTCCAGATCTTTTCTTGATAAATATATGAGAAGACGAAATTGATAGCAACAATGTTCGTCCAACCTTTACATTACTGAAAACTAGGATATCTTGATGGTTGAAAGTGCATAGACAGTTAGCTAAGACGTGCTTTGTCATGTGTCTCTTAGTTAAAAGCTTGGTGTTACCATCTGCTGTCATTAACATGACAAGAGTGAGTATAGACACAGATACTGAAACTCTGAATCAAAGAAAACTATTTCCTTAGCATACATTTGGAACACAGATCCATAGCCCGCTTTTACCCTTCTTTTTAATTGGGGATTGGCTAGAGAAGAGGTAATCACCCTTGGTCATTGATAAATCTTTTTAGAGACCCTTCAGTTCCCATTACACGGAGCTAAGTGTCCTTCATCATCAAACTATCTTCCTCCTTGTCAGGAAGGAGTTTCTTTCTTCTACATTGCAAAAGGCTCTATATCGCTATTAACAGCAAACATAAATACGTAAACTTACTCGCTATAATTTGAGAAAGTATTCACTGCAACTAGTAAACATTGAAATTTTGCTAGCAAGCTCACAATGATTGAAATTTATTTGGCAAAAACAAGATGTCTAAAAGCACGTTTCAGGTACGGCAAGACATACTCCTTCTGCCTTAATAAATGCATTCATGGACGTAGCTGACAGAGCTCTAAAGAGAAGAATTTGAGGAACACATAATATGGAATAACTACAGATAGATATTGCAATAAGTTGAACCTTTTATAAACATACATGATAAAGACAATGACCGTAGAGAGATAAAATAAGGTGTTATATCAACACCTCCCCTATATATTTTTTTCCACCAAGTCCCCCATATTAGCATTTATAGTAATTATTCTCAGCAGAGGATGGGTGTAAATTACTCCGTTACGGAACTTACAAGAATGAAGGTGTAGTTGGCAAAATTACCTGCATTTTATCGAAGTAAGCATGACGGTGCTGCTGAACAAATTCCCATGCACCCATATCTGAAAACCAAACGTTCTCTCGTGATAATCTCACATGCTTTCCATTAACAGGTGATGATGTTTTCATGCAAATCAAACACGTTCAAGCAGAAAGCAACAGCTACTGGTACACGTACAGAAAACGTCACGTAATGTTCTTTTGATTTGCTAAGTAATAGTCTTCCAACAGGTCTTTCATCTTTTTCTGACCGTTTTTCACTTGCTTTACCAATACAAGGATTTTATCATACATTTTCAGCATGGGGAAAAAACTTCTATTCATTATGCAACCCGTTAATGTGATGGCAGAGTACACAGATCAAATTATTATCAGTACAAACAGAAAACTCCACAGAATTATAAGAAAATTGAAAGATAAGTACGAGGGTACCTTTGAAGAAAGAAATGGTTGCAGGTGTGACCGTACTGACCCGTGGACCTGGGGGGTCCTCTTTCTTTATGTGAAAGTTATTCACCAAAGCAGGATTACTGTCAATGATGGCAACACTTAGTTGCTTTGTCAATGGCATAGTTGCTGCAGAATAGTTTACAAGTTAGAAGAGGAGTTGACATGTTGACAACCAGTTCAGTTCGGCACAGTATATATTAATTCACAGTATCAAGGTTTTACAGAGAGTAGCAAGTTCAAAGAGCAGATGATTAAAATTTCTAACCAAAAGAATTTCTAAACCATTGAAAGTTTCAACTAATATTTTGGAGGACACCTTTAGCACTGTTAAAGCATTAAAATACCTATTTCAAAAGGTTAAATAAAAACATACTTACCTAAGGAGCACGCTAGAGCCATCCCAACCATACCACCTCCAACAATAGCAATATCATATTGGGGCATGTCATATGCCAACTCTGGCTGGTTCAAAGGCTCCTATGCAGTTAAAAGAGAGATAGATTAAAGTGAAGTCTTGAACCCTAAGCAGTCTTACACATGCTTCCTCTTAGTTGAACATACACAAGAGCTTGAAACTATATAGCAGGAGACCACAAAAAGGTGATACCTCGTAAAAATAGATGATTACTGTTAAGCTATTTATGTTCACACTAGACCTAAACAATGCAAGGTCTATTTACCCATAGGAAACCATAAGAAACTTGAAGGTCATAAGGATAGGGGGCAGCCCGGTGCACTAAGCTCCCGCTATGCGCGGGGTCCAGAGAAGGGCCGGACCACAAGGGTCTATTGTACGCAGCCTTACCTTGCATTTCTGCATAAGGATATAGAAAGACTGCAAATAACTACAAGATAAAGCTTTTTTAATAGAAAACAATACAACAACAACAACAACAACCCAGTGAAATCCCACATCGTAGGGTCTGGGGAGGGTAGAGTGTACGCAGACCTGACTCCTACCAAGGTAGGACGGCTGTTTCCGAAAGACCCCCGGCTCAATAAAAGCATAAAAAGAAGTCAGATACGGTTAGATAAGGTTAAGAGATTCGGATAAGAGATTTAAAGCGATATGGAAATGAAATAATGCAAGCGACACAGATAATACAGGATAATCAGAGCACAGAAAATAACCGATAATAGCAGAAATCAGAGCAGATGACACAGGATAACCAAAGCACAGGAAATAACACATAATAACAGATAATAGCAGAAATCGGAGCACAAGAAATTATATTGCAATAATGCAACTACTAATAAGAACGGATAACTAGGGCTGCATATCGGTCGGTTCGGTTCGGGTTTCAAAATTATCGGTTTAACTTATTGGTTATCGGTTTGTAGATATATTAAACCGTTAAAGAACCGTTAAAATATCGGTTAATGGGTTATCGGTTAATCGGTTGTTGTATGTTATCGTTCGGCTATCGGTTTAACCGTTAAGATTTCACACAACAAAAAAATGTCTTGACCACAATATGAACGGTGACTGGTTAAAATTGAGGTAATTGGCAGGTTTATCCCGCTTAATCATGATTTATAATTGACAATGGGTTTCAACCCACAAAAATATCAAGAAATGGATGTAGTTCCATATATGACTTTTCTTCATTTGAAAACTAATACTGTTAAAAGAAGGTTATTTTGCCACCATCTTTCAAAAGGTTAGATTAAAATCACTCCTAACCCATAAACAGAACATAAACAGGCAGCAATTGAGTTTAAATCTTAACATACATCATATGCAAACACAACCTGAGACTTATATATATACAGAACATAAACAAGGCAGCAGAGCATCTTAAGTGTATAACCAACAAAACACAATACTATGTTTCAGCCTTAATACTATCAAGAAGGCAGGTTGTTAATCATCTTTACATTTCTCCATCATTCTACGGTCTGCATCTTTACAGGGGTTAGTAAACTACCTATGAACACCAACGCTATTGACAGGACCATAATTAAGCTATAGATTAGAACTTAGAAAACAGCCCATAGAACAACTTCTAGTGGGCAATGGGCAGCAGCGACAAAGGCAAAACAGTGCACAACAACTTAGTTAAAGGGTAGAAGTGTAATTAATTAAATTGTTATCGGGTTATCAGGTAACCCGTTAACAAAAATGGTCAACCCGCGACCCGACCCAATAAGCCATTAAGTCAAAAACACCACCCGGTACCCGAACCGGTAATCCATTAACCCGAACCATTAACCCAATAACCCAATAATCGGTTCGGGTTATTGTTTAACCGTTAACATGCACAGCCCTACGGATAACGAGACTATTTTAATAGAAAACAATAAGAAAACAAAACAAATTGATAGTAAAGAATAACACCTTTTCACTGACCAGATCAGGAACTATAACGCCTGCATTACTGCATAAAGTCCTCTGCACAGATCTGAATCCATGAATGTTCGACACAATTCTTCTGGCAACAGAAAGCCTAAGACAGGAATGTACTAGCTTACATAGTTGTCACGAAATTAAAGATTTAAGGAATAATCAAATACGGCAAAATATTTTATACTTCACTATCAGCACATATTAAATGGTACTATCTGTTAAAATTTCCACATGCACAACCACAATTTGGAATAATGTATGAGATTGGAGTTATTCTAAAACACTCATATAAACAACACTGCTCTCTTGATGAGTATATTCTCAAACCAAATTCTTGTTCCCATCAAACAGGGTAAAACGAACAACGTTACTAGGACATCGAAGCAACCTATCAGCCTATTCCTACATGATGTTTTTCTTCCAACAGATCTACACAATTTTCTAGGTAGTTATGCAGCCATAATCAGAAGAAAGACCTATGCATTCCGTCAATCGTATTATCCGTCCCTGACAATAGAGGGCTGCACTAGTGGTAGATCCCTAGGAGGTTCGGAACACGAGCCACAAAGGGAGAAAGTGGTTATTCTACACTGCTGATCTCTCCAGGGTGGGGCAAGAAATAACTAACCAAAACAAAACACATACACTCTCTATAAATCCCACATTTTTATTTTTTTTATGTTGCTTAAAAAATATGAATCAAAGCTTCAAATAGTTCTGGAATTCCAATATCTAGCTCTGCAGCTAAGTAACGAAACTTCAAACCAGAAAACTATAAAATTTACTAATATTATTACTATTAATCTTAACTTTTAATATCATATCACTTGCTTCAATCATCACATAGACATTATCAATCTATACAAAAAAAAAAAAATCATATCATCAGAACACTACAAAATTTACAAACATTATTACTACTAATCTTTAATATATATATTTATTTAAAAAAATATTTTTTCACTCACCAGAAAACATTTCCAATGAAAAATAACTACTACCATACCAAACACACCATTCAAGAAGTCATTTTTTACCATTTTGGTTGAAACCATTTTCCATATTTCAAATAAACCAAATACAAGAAACCACTTCGTATAATTAAACAATTATATATCATACCAAACACAATTATAAAAAATACCCACTTATAATTTAAAGGGAACAAACAGAATAAAAAGTATGCATTACCAATAACATAAATATATACCTATGTTGATGTTGTGACGGTCATAAATTTCAGGAAAAAAGAAAAAAAAATCACCTTGTTACCTAAAATTCTTATGGGTTATATTTCAACTAACTGAAATATTAAAGTAATGTTTGTAAATGCAAGTTAAAAACAGATTAATTTTGTGAAAAATAGATGAAAGAACATTAGGTACCTGTTCATGTTTGCTATGTTGCTACGTGGAAGGAGCAGAAGAAGAATAACACTCGTTTTGTAGTCTGTTTTATAGGGGCAATTCTGCGAATTGCCCTTTTTTGGGGTGGTCTTTAAATTTTGCCCCTCATATTTGAAATCTTTAAATTTTGCCCTTCGCTAAATCTCATGGGTTTCAGGTTCGAACCCCCACACAATCAAAATTTTAAAAAAAAATCGCGAGGCAGAGTTTAAATTTCACTATGCCCCATCGGCACACACTTGTGAAGGAATTAGCAAAGTTATGCCGGACCCGATATACTTATGCCTTATGGGCAGACATGGCATAAGTATGTCAGTTCCGGCATAACTTTGATAATTCCTTCACAAGTTTATGCCGGATCCGGCATAAAAGTTTGCCCATTAAAAGTATGCCCCCATCGGCATAAACTTGTTCAGGAATTACCAAACTTATGCCGATGGGGGCATACTTATGCCTTATGGGCAAACTTTGCCTTGAAGCATATATATGTATTTTTTTTTTTAACTTTTCAAGGTAAACCTTTAGTAATGCCTTAACTAAAAGTGTGCCCATAAAACATAACTAAAAGTATGCCCCATAAGGCGTAAGTTTGCCTTACAAGGCAAAGTTTAAATTTTGTATGCCGGAGGGGGCAGACTTTTAGTTATGCCGGATCCGGCATAACTTTAACTTTTTCTTAAAGATTGTATGTTGGATCCGGCATACACTCCCCCAGTTCTGTCTTGCGAAATTATTTTTTTATTTTATGCCTGAGCGGGGGTTCGAACCCAGAACTTCATGTATTCGCTCATCTTTCCAAGCAAAGGGCAAAATTTAAAGACCACAAATTTGAGGGGCAAAATTTAAAGACCACCCCAAACGAAGGGCAATCCGTGCAAAAAAATGGTTTTATTGGGCAATTTTAGTTTGGGCCCAAATTTGTTGGATCATACAGAAAAATTAGTGATAGTTGCTTGGAGGACAACTATTTTAAGATAGAGCCAAAAATTATGAAATGTGTAATATCTAGCTGCTTCGTAACTAAATTTATGTGGCAGTGTGTGGAGGTCAAGAATTAGGGTAATGGGTAAATCAGGGGCTGGAGTTTTAGCATTATTCTTGTAGTTTCTTATTTTTAGTTTTCTGTTACTGTTTGTTGTTTCTTTAGATTATGTTGTCTTATTATCTTGTTATTGTTTGCTTATTGCTACTTTGTATTTTTCTTCTTTCTATGAGCCGGGAGTGTCTCGGAAACAACCTCTTTACCTTCCCAAGGTAAAGATAAGGTCTGTGTAGACACTACCTTCTCCAGACTCACTTATGAGATTATACTAGATATGTTATTTTGTTGTTGGGAGTGAAATTAAAAATTTTGGGTCTGAATTTTCAAATTTCAGTCATATGAGATTGAAGTAGGAGATAGTCAAGCCTTATTTCAGGATATTTCTAAACGTCTGAAGTTCACATATTACTTATGCAGTTCGAACTTGAGAAATTTAGGTACAAAGTTAGGCTTGGCAGTCTCAAATTCACACTCGCACGCCTGAAGTTTGAACTACCAAACCTAATTTCGGAACCAAATGTCTGAAGTTGGACATCACAGGTCTAAAGTTGGTTCAATTGATAAATCAAAATCCCATCTCAATAATCTTTCTAATTTTTTTTCCTATTTATCTGATTGTTTGTGGAGTATCCCTTTCGGAATTTCTCCTAAATTCATTTAAATCCATATCATATTGAGGCAATTTGAAAGAGGAAGAATGGAGATTGAGCAGATTTACTTGCTGGCAAAGCATTGTGGCATCTGGCAATCTTTGGTTGAAATTTAATGTAAGGATTTGATAAGTTGAAGAAGGTTACAATAATGGCAATTTGCCAGCACATATTATATATATAGAACTTCATAAAGAAAGGGGTGTGTAGTAGGTGAAGATGAACTAAGGCCTCATTCATTTTTTTCTTTTTTAAAGCGTGGTATTTGGTCCAGCTTATATGCACATCGATGATTTCACCACGTACTTGCATTGAGTACACATATCAAGTAACTCCGCCACTAAAACTTGGGTTGACTGAGGGAAAATCACCTAATGTTTTTGAAAACATTTTTCTCTTATGGTCTTTATTTAAACACTGTTCTCTTATGGTCTGTATTTCAACTTCATTGACCGTTGAACAACACCTTTTGAGCATATGACGACTAAATTGTTAATATAAGGTCAAATTAGCTGGAAAATGACTAGTAGGGGACCTCAAAAACTTAGCACAAAAAAAAGAGCAAATAAACTTTAGAGAAGTTCCATTGCAAAGCGCAGGTCATTTGTCCCCACACACTATCTTCTGTAACATAAAATGTGGATCCAAAAATGACAAACTTGAATTGAAGGATAGGGGAAATAGAAATTTTAGTTGGAGCTGCACTTTCACAGGCTAAATCAGTAATATACTTGTGGCCAGATACCACATTCCACTTTTTTCCTTGTGTGTCAAAGTACACTTGTTCCATTAGCTGTTGTAAGAAAAACCATCGCTATGGTCGATCAAGAAATATATTTCTATGTCAAAGCCAACAGGGAACATAATTAAATCATGCGAACAAAAACAATTGTTCCACATTGATAACAAGGATTTGGAAGAATCGCGAATTTCAACTTTTATACCACCCACAATGATTTAATCAGATTTCGAAAAATACTAAAACAAGATCAGCCAATGAAGAATGTAACACGTCTTAGTATGAACCAAGTGTTTCAGCTACTGTTTCCTACTCTTTCCTTTCTTCGCCTTTTCCTTTTCCTGCATTTTCTTTCTCTTTGCTTCTGCTGATATCCACGTGTAACCTTGAGGGACAGCAAATGGATCTTGAACGGTTTCGATCCTATTACTTGGACTGCTTGTAGAAGAACTAGGCCGTTGATATGGGGCTTTTATCCACTGAAACCATGATGAACTTGAGGGCTGCGACACTGATGGACTCTCCATGCCTGAACCAGTAGGGCTGGAAGGAGGAGTTTCGAACTCATCTAGTGGCTGCAATTCTTCAAACTTAGTGAAAGTCACCAATACTCTAATAGTTGGAACAACCGGAATTGCTACCTGAAACATACAAAGGGATTCTTAGCGGAGTGAAACTTAACATATAGGTAATTAATACTCCTATAAAAGTTTGTTGCTTCCTTGTAAATGTGTATATGAGCTTTTAGAGATGCAACTTTACTGAGAGACAATTCATGTCAGAAAGCTTTAGTTGGAGGAGACTAAAGGTACAAAATTGAGGTCACTATTATGAGAAATCAAAAACTACTAAAGAAAATCTCCCAGAATTCTAAGTCAACACCCATCACACGATAGCAAGTCATGCTCACAAATAGCTAGTCTAAGGAACACGACGGCACAAAAGTTTCTATAATAGCAACTAGTCAAAAGAAGAAGTTTCCACAATAGCAATTTCAGGGGAAAATTTACGGAAATCTTCATAATAAAATGAACGCATCTGATGATTCCTTTTCTATGAATTATGTTCAGATGGAAGTTCCATCCTCATTCCAAAGGGGATTAGGCCAGCCATGCTCCCCTCTGAGCTAAACTCCTCTCTGCTACTGCACCTTTTTGCCCCAAGTACCCTTGTGACTAACCTATGCAAGTGCCAAAGCTCTTTTTTTTTTACTTATGTTAATTATCTAGAGGCATGACACACCATATAATTCCTAGAAAAACTACATCATTTGTTCCCATGTTATAGCTAAGAGCATCTGCGCTATACAACCTTCTAGGAATAAGTCTTAACAAAAAGTAGCTTCATACAGCTTGACCATGAAAACATTAACAGCAATAATGCCTATCTTACATTCAATTGCACTTAAGTACCTGTTAAGCTTCATTAATGATTTGTACATGTAAAAAGGTTCAAAATCCTATCCTAAATGTTAAATAATGATTGCCCACATTTCGCATGTGTGGTTTAATGGTTGCACACAACATGAACTTACAAAGGTTTACTCCTGCATTGATGCCTATTAAAATTCTATCGCATTGTGATCCTGTTTCTAGATTATGTTTAATTGGTCTGTATTGGAAGTTCACTCCAATCCTTCCAACACTAATCATGAGTACCTAGAGAGTCCAGCTTGCGCACACCTCTATTCCACCAGGTACTTGCCACCTCCCACATAGACTACTAACTTGAGAGGCTACCTGACGTAAAGTGAAACAAATGTGGAGTGCTGATTGACAGGTTGGCTGAAGTGAGTTGATCAATCAGCTTGTAACAAATGTGGACTGCTGAATTTACGATCAACTAACATGGACTGATGACAAATGCGGACAACAAGGGCCATGTGAAACAGATGCGCTACTGGATCCTAGACTTCAAACTGCATATGAAGAGGACTTCAAGGACTGTTCTCCTTTGCCTTAGCTGGCCCCCTCCCTTACAACACTTTTCTCTTCTTATATTAGGTTTCACTACGGGGTTATGATTTTGGAAACATTGGTCATTTGTACTATCTCTGTTCCATTCCAAATACAGGCTATGAATATCTGACTATATCCCATAGTCGCAATCCACTAGACTTTGTTCAAACATACCAGATGAGTATCAAGGGTTTAAGTTGCATCCATTGTGGCTATAGTCCACTTTGCAATATAAGGATCCCTAGGAACTAACAACAACAACGTACCAGGGTAATCCCATAAGTGAGTCTGAGGATCCCTAGGAACTAACCTTGTGCCGTATAACCTCACCTCTGTGATTCTTATATCAATAAAGTTAACACTTCTCTATAGATAGACATGATACTCTATGATAGACACCCAACTTTCTATACAAATAGAAACCTCATCGGTGCACCAAAAAGACTTAAAAAAATAGGAGGCTATTCCTCATATGTATAAAAGTCATGCTCTTCCCCTTGAAAACTATCATAGTATCCCTCCATACTATTCACATAAGTGCTACTGGGGGAATATTCCACACCCGGCATCTTCTCTTCCGTCCTCAAAAAGTCCCAACTAAATATTGCATCCTTCATAATACTCGGCGTGGAAATAGGTTGAAGTTATTTATCATCATACAATCTCAAATCCATTCAAAAAATCAAATTTGTGCCTAATTTGACCCATAATTCTTATAACACATCAGAATACCACCTCTAGCTTTTCTCTCCAAGCCAACTCGACTAAGCCAATAAATCCGTAAGGGAGTTTTAGAAGGGTTAAATGTCATCACGTCAAAAGTTCCTTTTCTTAAGAAGGTAATCATTATCCTATGGACAACATTTAGTTAAACCAAACCTTAATATCCACAACTATTCAAACTATTTTCTCTACGACGGAAAGATGATGTTTATTTGCAACTGCAAACTTTTATATCCTGTTTACCATATTACATCCATACATATTTCTTAAAGATCAGATAGCTAAGTTCCAAGACTATCACCGTAAAGCACGATTCACCCGTTCCATAACCCCAACGAGCTGGTTGGAGCTAAATATTAGATCTTAGGCAAAAGAAGAAAAGATCCCTTTCCCATCATTTTAGAGATCCTAGGAACCATTTGGTTTGAGGATAGTGGAGTATATAAGGGAATTGAGGCGTACCTAATATTAAGTGACGTTTGATTTGTGTTCCACTAATGGGATTATGCTCCAATTATAATCAGATTTTCCAATCTACTGAGCGTTGACAAACCCACAGCATTAGCACCCAAAAAGTCTGACTTGGCTTGCACTTAACAACACCGTTATCTGCTGTCTTCCACAGATAACCTTTTACTTCTATTTTTGTAGTAGTATGTGATGGAAAAATATTGTCAAAAGATAATAATCACAATTTACAACTACATGCTATATCTAATCTTGATTATCACTATGTACACTATGTACAAAATAATACGACAATAATAATCAAACATTTAAAGAACTTATTCAGTTCCATCAAAAACTCCGCCTGTGTGAGCTCGCTCACATTGCCGGTCCCAAGCCCGGATAAAGGAGGAGGGTTGCCGAGGGTCAATCGGAAACAGCCTCCCTACCCAGGTAGGGGTAAGGCTGCGTACATCTTACCCTCCCCAGACCCCACTATTGTGGGATTCCACTGGGTAGTAACCACCATTCAGTTCCATCAAAATACCTCACCAACATTCTTCCTAGTCCTTCACTATATCCCATTCACATCCATAATAAATCACACTAAAGCAAACATAACACAATCCCTCCTATTTCTGACCATGGAGAAAGCGATCCCTAAACTCCATTGGGGATTCAGAAACAAGTATCATTTCCCCTAATCTTAAGCTCATGGCACTTCACCGCTTAATGTGTTTAAGATTCATTACCCTGATCTTACCACCTTTTGGAGGAAGTGTACAAGGTGAGTAATCACGAAAACTTTTCAATAGAAACAGCATAAAATCCTTGACGTTATGCAACCACACCCTCAAACTTCTTAATTTATCAATCCAATAAGAAGGCCAGATCACCAAGAACCAAATCTATTATCGATCTTCAAAAATTGAGAAAAGCTTGCTGTACAGTTCAAATGATATAATTCAGTATAGTAAAACTCGGAACAGAACATTTGAATCATAAAAAATACTTCAACTAAAAGTTAGTGCACAGCGCGCCCTCCTTAAGAGAGAAGTTTAACTCTCTGTGGAATGATACTTATCCCCCAAGAGAGAGAGAGAGAGAGAGAACTTTCTTTGGAATGTTGTCTCCAACTTATTGTTACCTTTCTAAAATATACTGCCTCCAACTTATCCAATACAATCTTCCTTTAACATTTCCATCCACCAGCAGTGCAGATTTATATCTACTGCATTTTATTTCTTTATCATTGTTCAAACTCAATAACGTTTTCTTCCCAAATATTGCCTTAGTTAAATGATGTATATTCTCAACAAACTGTAAAGAAAATGAATCCTACATTAGGAAATTCACAGTTTACTACATATAAAATATATACAATAATGGATAAGTGTCAGCAAGGACTATACATGACCAGTATATCACTATTCAAACCAACGAAAATTCAAAATCACATGAGTGCTGGACTAGGAGTTAATTTTAGCTGTAAGTACATGATGCATACCTTAACTGGGAAGGTTCCTTTTGGGAGTTTTGTTGTGAGCATTTCCCTCAACCGCCGGATAGCTTTAACTTTGTTAGCCAGAATGTCAAGCAAAGGAAGCAGCTCTTCAGTTCTCAATGGGAAATCTGGAGAAAGCCAAAGTACGGGCCTCAATCCTTTCTTGTACTCATTTTCTCGGCCTCCATCTTTGCGCCGATTTCCATTTTCAGCATTGCTAGACGTAGAAGCCTTTGCATCTCTTCCTTGTCTAAACTCATCCCTCGTCACCCTGACATCCACGGAATGTCTCCCTGGCCTAGTTTCATTTAAAGGTGGAGAACCCTCAGTATAATTGCCAACCTTCCCCTCGACACATATTGAATTTCTAGGTGGGACAACTCGTTTCTCCCCTTCTGGCTTAATATCCCGTTTCCTCCAGCTGTTAAACCACCTCTTCTTATCCTGCTTATTGTCATCAATCCTGCAGCCATTTATCTCCTCAACGGGTATATCCCTTTGTTCATAACAACTATGGCGATGTGCAATGATCCCATCTCCATTCTCATTGCTTACATCTGAAGAGTCCGACTTGAGAGCAACCTCAAGCTGCTTTCTTTCCTCCTCAGTCAATATATCGTCAAACTCTTCACTCTCTGTTTCATTTTCATTGCAAGAATTGAAAAATTCATCGTCCGTCATAGCTCCGGGAACCCTCCTTGATTTTATGCTCACAACTACATTGTGCATATCATATACTTTAGCTTTCCAAGAACCTACCATCTCCGTTTTCTCCTGGCGCCTCCATGTTGTTTGTGGCAACAGAACTGCTTCGGTGACATCGATCCCAGGCCTGAATATATTCGTTTGAGACATTGCAGCAACTTCTTGTTGTACTTCTGCCTCGGTCGCTGGAGCACCAGCGCCGTCTAAAGCATTCATAATTTCCTTTTCTTTATGTGAGATCATGCAAAGTGATCCAGGAGCGACTTTACCGTCCTCAGAACCATCACCAAGGAAAAGAATGCTCTGATCGGAACGCTGAATTCGGAAGCCATCAAAGCCAGCCAGAGTCATATCAGCCCTTAAATTTGCACCCCTCTTCCAAATCTTATATGTATCTGAAGGTGCAATCCTAGAAATGAAAGGTATGACAGAACTCTCGAAGTGAAATGTTATTTCCATATAAAAGTCCCTCATCCTCTTCATCGTCCCAATCAACCGAGGTAACCTTCTACACCATTTTGCCCAGGCTAAAGGCTGGTAGTGCCTAACTATGATCTTCGCGATCCTTTCTTCCCTATTACATATTGCCTCCTGCAAGGCACTCCAACCATGTTCATTCTGCAAACTCCAATCAGAACCAGCAAGCATAAGCATCTCGGTTGCTGTCTCATCACCGAGTTTGACAGCCAAATGAAGAGGGCTATCCCGGTTAGGAACATCCCGTCTATCGATCACAGCAGAAATAGCATCAGCCTTAGCTTCCTCAGCAAGCGATACCGCTTCAGTATGAATCTCAGCAGGATCACAAAGCCGAGGCAACGAAGCGATTATCTTCCTCAGAGAGGCATAATCTTTCAAGACTATAGCTTTGTGCACAGGGCTATGTGCATATTTCGAAACATCAATACCAGCCATGCCTCAAAAGTATTCAAAGACCACCCCTACACTATAATTACACTGCCATCAAAGACTGGAAGCAACCACACAACCAAAACAGTAAAACAACAACTCTCCACCTAAAATCAACAGTATATAGACAGGTTACCCTAAAAGATTCAATCTTTCCACTTAAAACACAACATTTACCAAATTCTCCAAACACCCTTTACACAAAACAAGACAATAACAACCATACAAAGTCTTTCCCCAAAATCAGTTCAGATAACACCAATTGAAATCAACAGTATATAGACAGAATGGCCTAAAAGATTCAATCTTTCCACTTAAAACACAACATTTACCAATTTCTCCAAACACCCTTTACACAGAACAAGACAATAACAACTCATACAAAGTTTTTCCCCAAAAGTACCATTTTTTTTACAAAGAGTATGGAATCTTTAAGGGGGGACCCAAAGAGTAAAAGTCAAGAAATCACACACCTTGTTGTTGTTCTTGTACAAGTACAAAAAAGACCCAAATTTGGTATCCAAAAAGGCAGACCCTTTAGTTCTTGAACCCACAAAATAACCCTTTCTTTGAAAATAGAAAAAAGAAAAGAAAAAATGGAGATCTTGGTGATCTGATCCAGATCAGACAAACCCCAAAAACATGCATGTGGGGTGGTGCAAAGAGTCTTGAAACAAATAGAAAACACTTTTCTTTTTTATAAAAGAAATTGTGAGGAATTTTTGGGAGAATCTTTGATAAAGCAAAAACCCAAAACTGAAAAGGTGTTAACTGTCAAAGGAAAGAAAAGAATCAAAGGTAAGAAAAAAATATAAAAAAGTATAGAAACCCCACTAGTCAAGCAAAGGGGGGACATAAATTGTTTCATGTGAAAAAAGGAATAAAACCACACCCTTTTGTTAAGAGAAAAAAAAAAAAAAAAAAAAAGGAAAGAAATTTGCAAAGTATATTCTAGAAGAAAAATGAAAAACAAGAAAGGAAATTTAAAAAAATACCCTTTTTGCCCTTTTGTTACCTAAAGTGAAAGAGAATTTTATAAAATAGGGAAATTTTGGAGTAACAAGAAATGGAAAAGTTATTGGGGTGTATCCGTTTTTATGTAGGGGGTGTGGGAGTCCCAAAAAGGGTAAGGGCTGCATGTGAGCCTGAAAAGAGGGAACTTGATTTCCTATTTCAATTTTCTTATTAAATGCTAATCTATTTACTATATTTGGCTGATTGAAATATCTTTCTTTCAAAATGTTGAAGTTTTTCCTTCTTTTTCTTTTTCCTTTTAATAATAATCTTGAATTAAATTAGTAGGCGTTTGGACATGCGATTCCATTTCATGATTTCATCTCATGAGATCCAAAAAGACATGATTTGAGATTCCAAATCATGATCAAAAAATTTAAATGTAAAAGTTGACCCATAAGTTTATATTTTGTAAAAATAGATTCATAAGTTGGTGATAGATTTACCAATCATGTTTACCAACCATTTATATCAAATGTTAAAAGATCTACAAGTTGGTAGTATATTTATAACAAATTTACTCTGGAGGATTATATTTAAGATTAGTTACACTACAATCGCGGATGACATAGTCTTGATTGACGAGACACGCAGCGGAGTGAACGCTGAGCTGGAGGTTTGGAGACAAACTCTGGAGTCTAAAGGGTTCAAATTGAGTAGGGTCAAGATAGAGTACATGGAGTGCAGGTTCATTGACGTGACACATAAAGCTGGCGTGGAAGTGAGGCTTAGTACCCAGGCTGTCCAAAAGAAAAAACGTTTCAAATATCTTAGGTCTATTATACAAGGAAATAAGGATATTGACGATGATGTCTCACATCGTATTAGTGCAAGGTGGATGAAATGGAAGCTCGCTTGAGGAGTGCTGTGTGATAAGAAGGTGTCACCAAAACTTAAAGGCAAGTTCTACAAAGTGGTTGTGAGACCGACTTTGTTGTACAGGACAGAGTGTTGGGCAGTTAAGAGCTCTCAAGTCTAAAAGATGAAAGTTGTGGAAATGAGAATGTTGCGATGGATGTATGGGCACACCAGTCGAGATAGGATTAAGAATGAAGACATCCGGTGATCCGGGATAAGACGGGAGTGGCATTAGTGGATGACAAGATGCGATAAGTGAATTTGAGACGGTTTGGACATGTGAGGAGGAGAGACACGGATCCCCAGTGCGGAGGTGTGAGAGGTTGGCTATGGACAGTTCCAGAAGAGTTAGAGGTAGGCCGAAGAAGTATTGAAGAGAGGTGCTTAGACAGGACATGGCGCAGCTCCATCTTACCGAGGACATGACCTTAGATAGGAGGTTATGAATGACTCAGATTAGGGTATAAGGCTAGTAGGTAGTCCCACATATCCCTTCATACAAGTAGTCGCAGTTTTGATCTGTAGTCTATTGTCCTTTGATTCTTGCTACTATATGTTGTTTCTTGTACTTCGATTATCTTATTTTAACTGTGGTAGCTACTGCTTTTTTTTTTTTTCTCAAACTGCTTTATCATGACTTTTTCACTTTCGTTAGTTTCATTTTCATATTGCTTCGAACCGCTTGTGCTTATCTGGCCTTTTCTCGTCATGTTTTCTCTTGAGTTGAAGGTCTTTCGAAAACAACCTCCATATCTTCCAATATAGAGGTAAGGTCTGCGTACACTTTACCCTCCCCAGACCTCACATTGTGGAATTTCACTGGGTATGTTGTTGAACTAAAGTTGAATCAATTAATGTTGTATTTTTTAGAAAGGCCTTTAAGTAGCGCATTAATTTTGTTATGAACTATGACTTGCTCATTTGGTAAGAATGTATAAGAATTGGGAAAGTTCTGATGATTTTCACAACTTGTGTGGTCTTTATGTATATAAGAAAAATACCACTTAAAAATCTCAATTGCATGTCCAAACAAATCATCATGATTTCATCTTGTAATTGCAAATCATGTCCAAACGGCTCCTTAGTACTCTCTCTATTTTAATTTACATGTCCTATGTTTCTTTTTATTCTATTTAGAAAACATTATTTTCTATATTAACTCCAACATCTCACATGATATAGTTAATACCACAAGATTTAAAAGTATTCTGATACATTATACATACATCTTTAGTTTAACACTACAATATCGAAAGTCTTTCTTATTTTTTTCTTTTAAACTTTATGCACGATTAAACTAAAACACATAAAAAAAACTGAGAGATACTTCCTCTATCCCAATTTATTCGTACTTTTTGTTAATCAAGAGTCTATTTAACTAATTTTCGAAGCTAAATTGAATTAGATTAGCTTAATATTTGAAAATTATAAACTAAAGTATCTAAAAACTATATACAAAAGTGCGATAAGTTGCAATTCTTCACATTTCAATATGAAAAATATTTATATTTTAAAATATTAATTCGAATTCATATAATTTGAATCTCGACACACAAAAAATATCACATAAATTAGGATAGAGTGATATTTTTTTAGGAGGAAAGAGAGATGCCACATTGTCACGCCCCGAACCATGGCCTGGGCGTAACACGACACTTGGGCCTTGCTTGCATGTGTCCGAGCGAACCTCATGGCTTGCTTGTCAACATGAGCATCAAAACAATATACTCTATATGATGCAATTTAAATGAATCATGAAAATGTAATTTGCGGAATAAAGTCTTGAAATTATCTCATAGCGTGACAAAACATGAAAACGTAATAGTCTGCAAGCATGAAAACATAACTGACTCTGTGAACTAACATCTCTCTATGAAACCTCTAAAACATGTCTGAATACTAACTACCAGGATATGGCCCTGGACTACCATAACTGAATACTAATGCAAACTCCAAAACCTGTATCTGCACCGTGAAGTGCAGGCCCCGGGCAAAAGGGACGTTAGTACATGGTGAATAGTACTAGTATGTAAAACCTGCTGAAATGAAGAACATGACATAACATAGGTATAGGACATGAACTGAAACTGAATGTAACTTGAACATGAGCATGAAACGTGAGTAAAGTCTGAAAACAGTAAATCAATGGAAATACATGTATGCAAAACTGCTTGTAACGTGGGGAACGCTATAGTACAACCGACAACATGATCTGGTACTTGCGTCCTACCAGCAGAACACTCACACCTTGCCAGGGATATGAGATTTAAGTAATAATAAGCATGTAAGGATCCAAACTGCATAATGAAGGTGTTGCCTCCTTGCTGACAACCCTTATCCTACAGTGGCTACGTAGTTTCAGGCTATCTGAGCCTTCTCGGTTAACTAAGCAAATCCCAAAAACATGAACATGATATAGTTGGCTAAGAAGCCCATGATTTTCGTGAAATAACTTGTAAATAACTCGTAATCATGATTTCATGAAATAACTTGTAACATGGTTTCATGAAATATCTTGTAATATGGTTTCATAAGATAACTTATCATAATCTTGCAAACATGTTCTTGATTCATGAGTAATAACAATAGTTCATATATATATATATATATATATATATAATTGACTTGAAAACATGCTTGTAACTTGGTAGATAAAATCATAAAGTTTCATACAAACATAATGAGAACACATGAGGAAAAATTCATGATTCATGGATTTAGCTAGGGTTCCTAATAACCGTAATGGAAGATTAGGAATACAATAACGAATATAGATACAAAATTCATGTACATAAATACATAAATACGGGCTACTAATATGTTGGGTTTAATGCCCTAGGATTTAAACTTCATGGATATCAAGAAACGGAGCATGGGGAAGAACGTAGAGATTCCCACATGTGGATGGAAGTTCTACATACCTTAATTGCTCCAAAACTTGAATTAAAGACTTGAGTTTTGGAGAAGATTTCCTAAATCTTGATTCTTGAACCTTGAGATGGGTTTTCTTGAAAACCCTAGATTAGGAACAATGATTTCTTGATTAGATTATTAGAGTATATGTTAGAATTGAGATGGAATAATTAGAGTAGGCTTACCTTGGTGTTCTTGATGATGGAAGAGGGTAGGAGGTCGTTCTAGGGCTTGAAGGAATGAAAAATAATGATTTGAACTGATATGGACGAATATATACTGTTCTGAAAAAATTAAATTTTACACTCAGTTAAATACTGGCCGTATTTTGAAATACGGGCCATATTTTGAAATACGGTCCGTATTCCGTATGGACTGCATTGTGTCTCTTCAGTAAAATGGCCATAACTTTTTGCACAGATGTCCGTTTGGCCCCTAATATACCGTTGGAAAGGTATTTTAAAGCTCTACAACTTTCATCAAGGAAGTTTTCCCAAATTCCAAATACGTTTTGAAATACGGGCCGTATACTGAAATACGGTCACTGTTCATGGGCGTAAACCACCATCTTACAACTGAAGAGGAAATTTCAAATTCCTACATTCTTTATCTGGTTTTCTAAGTCTAAGATCATGGTCAAAGCTTAGGTTAAAGGTACGGGTGTTACAATTAGTGTAAGGCTTGTCTTAGGCAATCCCACATCGGTTGGGGAGGAGAACGAAGAGTGCTTTATAAGTGCTTGGATACCTCTCCCTTGTAGACGCGTTTTAAAACCGTAAGGGGCAAAGGCTCCAAAGCGGACAATTTCTGCATGCGGTGGCCTGGGCTGTTACAATTGGTATCAGAGCCGGTGTCGGGCCAGTGGTGGGGCAAACCTCAGCGAGGACGCTGAGTCCCAAGGGGGGGTGAGTGTAAGGCTTGCCTTAGGCGAATCCCACATCGGTTGGGGAGGAGAATGAAGAGTGTTTTATAAGTGCTTGGATATCTCTCCCTTGTAGACGCGTTTTAAAACCGTGGGGGGAAGTCTCCAAAGCGGACAATTTCTACATACGGTGGCCTGGGCTGTTACACACATGCTTGGATGAGGGCTCAAGAAGAGTGGAGTGGGAGTAGGATAGGTTAAATAGGCTTGCACATGACTGAGATTCTTTTGGTTCGGCCCTGACCCAACCCAGTTTCCTTTTCTAATGCACGCACAAAAGAATTTAAAAGTTAAATCAAGTTAAGATGAGTTGCTAGTTTGGCCATTTGATTATAAATTTATAATCTGAGTATTTAACTCCTTTTGTACAATATTCTAAAAACACCATGTATTTTATTTCCATGTTTAATAAAACGAAAATTAAGAGAATATAAATATTTGAATGTAGAAAAATTGTGTTGTGAATTGAATGTTAAAGTAAATATTGTAGATGCATGAGCATAATTCCTAGTAAATTTAGCTGGAGAATATATAATTTAAAGAACTTTATATTAATGTTTTAGAGGATATGGTTGGTAGTTAAATGGGTGAGAGGAGTTGATCCACGACTGCATGGGGACTGTGGAGGCACAGAACTCAATTATGGAGGATAGTGACTAGAAATAGGGTAGAATAAAACTTTATTTGTATTCTATATTCATTAAAATTATTTTAATATATTACGATTAAGTAACAAAATTGGAAGCAGAACACACAAACACACATTCTAGTTACCAGAGTACGATTTAGTGATAACTGATCATAACAGTGTATATGAAGAGAAATGTGGTTATAGCATATTTACCACGGATTCGACTTACTTAAAACATTTTTGACACAGAACGTTAACGTACATATACACATAAAAATTACAATTTGTTTTAATAAATAGTAAATTTTGAATTTATAATTTCAAATGCGCAATAAGTTCCATGATAACAATTTAACGGCCGAACCGATCAAATCTAGGAAAGATGAGTAAGATGTTCTTTTTCAACCGTTTATCGACTCAGTTCAGATAATGAGAGAAATACGAAATATGAGTAAAATATGGATAGAATAAGAATGTTTAATGCAAAGAAAAACAACCACTTAATTTAAAAATCTTCTTTAGTATTATTTTTGCAGCACTTAATTTGGGGGAAGCGTTTATATGCGTTAATTAATTCTCATGCAACGTTTCTGCTTAATAGATGCAAAATAAATGCTGGGAATTAACTTTCGTTCTTTCCAGTTCCTTACCTAGCTAGAAGGCTAGAAAGCAAACACTACTACTTGATCAGCTATGTTTGGTTAGAATGAAATTTAAGAGGATAGAAATAAGAAAATTCAAAGTAAATGGAGGTGTAGAGATTATTTGCTTTGTACAGTAAGAATAAAGGAGGAAATGAAGTAAAGTTGAGTTTGGTATATAATCGGTGAAGTCAAAAAATTCACTAAAAGGCTCAACAATACTCATTTATGTATAAAAAGTATTATTTGACTTTGACCTATATATCTTTGAATGGTGACCAATTCCACTTTCAGGGAATAATATTATACCCCAAGACATAAACTGTCCAATCCTTCCAAAATTGGATAGAATATATTCCTTTTTTTAAAATAAATTATTTATTGGTCACAAATTTTTCTTAATCTGCCTAAAAAATAATATATTTAGATATTTTAAAGCTAATACCTTTAAACCTTTTATTTGATCCTATTGAGATGATTATCTAAAATTAGGATTATTTTAGACCATAAATTTTAAAATTACAATTAATAAAGTGAGATGAAATTGATAGAAGACAAGGTTCAATTTGTTGTCCTGTACCATTCATTTTCATTTCCACCTATCTTTCGCGCTTATGAGTTCACTAGAAAAGGCTAAAAAGAATTTACAATAGTTTATTTAATGCTTATCTGTTGATTTTATTTTATTTATGGGTTTCGGTAAGTCTTCTTTTTTAAAAACTTTACGTAAGTCCAATCCGTCATTTGAAATACTGAGTCAATATTCAAATAAAGAATTTATTTAACATGTGACCATGCACGTGATTTACATATTTTGGTTAATTTATTGATTTTACTTGCTTATCTCCAATTTCACTCTTCGTATCTCTTCCTGATCAAAAGTTAACAGATTGTTATTCACTAAGAAAAGTGTCGTTTGATTCCGATTTGATCCAAAAATAGGTGTCCGAAATCAAGGAGACACTATTAATTTTCTTTTTTCACATATGATTTTATCCAACAAATGATCTACAAAAGTTTAAGGAGAGATAAGTGGTAATCTGAGAAGATATAAAGATAACTTAATCAAATATATCTTTATAATTTACTATATTAAACGATTTTCTCAGTGAATGAGCTGAAATTTTAAACGGGATTTTACAAATTGTATTTTGTTTTACAAATCTCATTAGAAACCGTGTTTTATAACAAATCGACTAAGCAAATGTGTTCCATGCATCGCATTAGTCAAATACGTTTTACAAATTACATTTATCAAACACGTTATATATAAATCGAAGTTATTAAAAGCGTTTGAAAATTATATAAGTAAGAAATCATTTATTTAAAAAAACAATCATAAAAAAACATGTTATTTCGAACCAAACACCCCTTTAAAGTAAATGTTACTAAAATAGTACTTAGTAAACATGAAGATGATAATTCTAACTTTTGACCCTAAACTTTAGACAGAGAACAACTTTAGTTCTTTTATGTCAAGTAAAGCCTCATGCAAAACACTGTCTCAAGGACATCTTGTTTTTGTATGACTGATGTAAACAGCTAACCACTGTCTTTTCTTTAATTAGTTAATTAATTAACTTACTTTGTAAATTAAAGAATGTTTTTACCAAAAAATGTAACAAGAGCATAATGTTTACACAAGGGATAATTGCACATTTGGTCGCTATTTTATTTGACTAAGTGCATAATCTTCAATCAATTGAAAAGTGTCTTCTGGTCATTTTACATTAAAAAAAATATGTGATGTTTATACGATTTTTTGAACTATATTACTCCCAAATATGGAGTAAAAGTACAAATTAATTTAACATAATATATTCATATTTTAATGATTTAGCACTTAATAATCATTAAAGTTGTGAAAATTTAAAATTAGAAGAATTAAAAGTGCACATATCAATTAATTGAAGGCTCAAATATACTTAACCAGAAAGTACAAGGACCAAAATCAATATTATTAATATTTGATTGACTAAAAGTGATAATTTTCCTTTACACAAAAGGATTAAATAATCATATATTCATATCACATGATGGTCATTGTTCTGTTTAGTCAAACTAGTTCATCACCCTTTTCTGCCGACATAATTGTCTGAAAAGTCGCCACCTAAAGTAATTAATAATATTATCACGTGATTCAGTGGATGTAAACAAAAAACACCAACATGGTTCTTGCATCAACTAAGTACACAAGAGACAAACAATTGAAATAATAACAGAAATTTTGTACCATTAATAAATGTTTATGGAAAAGATACATGTGATTAGACATGTTACTGTTTGGATTATTAAGCATATAATAATAAAGAAAAATAATATTGGAAATAGAAAAGATCATGGTGCTGCGTAATAGTTCACTTTAGGAAGATAAAAGATTATTACGGGAAAGGCTATTTCTCCCTCTTTTTCTTTGTAGTTCAAAATTGAATAAGTTTAGACGAGGCATATCATGAGTCAAAACTGAAATTATGACAGATATGTATAGTTTGTGAATATAGCACGAAGTCACATAGTTCTGTCATAATTAGGATGCAAAATTAATCGTGAAAAGGATTAAATAAAGGAGAGAAGTATCATATGTGAAATGAAATAAATAAATATGACACGGAAAAAAATAGAAAATTGAATTGAGATGAAATACCATTAGTGAAAACTTGAAATCATGATAATCCGGTATGGTTTGTGAGTTATCAAGTAGGATAGCTAATTGAATATAACATGAAATCATATCGGTTTGTCATGATTTGCATATCGTTTTAAAATGTATTTCTTGTCTCTTCTTTGTTTGTAGCTTTAAAATCATAATAATCAGATATATATTTTGTGAGTAATCCAACACGACATATAAGTTGAATACAAGATGAAGTCATATCAATCTATCATGTTTTGCTTGTCTACTCACTTTCACCCATTTTGGTTCCTTGCCTCCATCTCAAATCTGGCGCTTGACTTATGGATATTTTAGTATGAAATAGTTTCATTAAACTTAGATGGCACAAAAAATAGCAGCGCAAAAATATCCCTTTTGCGCAAATCATCCGCTTTGAATACCTTGATCCATTTGAGTCCAACTACGGTCTAATATTATCAATAGTTCTGAAAATATATTGAGTTTTAAATTAAGTCCACTAAGATGAATTAATGTTAGCACACGAATTAGAGTAATGCTCCTGAAATATAGTCCATACCCATCGGAACTCTTGTAGGATAATTTTCTTTAATCTAAATGTTTTTAGGGTATGAATTCAATCAAATAAAACCAAAAGTATTCTTCATCTTTTGCTGGACATTTTTTTTGTGCGGATTGCCCTTCAAAGACGCTGGTCTTTAATTTTTGTCCCTCAAATTGCTGATCTTTAATTTTTACTCTTCGCCTAATGTCATGAGGTTTGGGGTTCGAATTCCGTCTTAGTAAAATAAAAAATTGCAAGGCAGAGTTTCTTAGCAAAATTAGGTCTATTGGGGAAAAAGTTAGGCCTTAAGGCAGAGTTTTGCAAAATTTCAACTGAGTTAAAAAAAAAATTGTCTTAATGCAAACTTCTGTCTTAAGGTTGAGTTTTGCCTTATGCCTGAAGGCAAAACTCTGTCTCGCGATTTTACTTTTTAATTTTTGACTGAACAGGAGTTCGAACCCGAAACCAAGGAATTTTTAGCGAAAGACAAAAATTAAAGACCAAAAAATAAAGACCACCCCAGAATCCTCAATCGTGCAAATTGCCCTTTCTTGGAGGATCGAAGCCTTAGGGCCCAACGTGTTCAACATATTATTTGGCCCAAACCAATATAGCCTTCTAACCCAACTCGTATTCATTCCTTTCTATATCTGGGAATAAAAGGCCCAAGAACAAGAGTTACTAGACAATAGGGACAAACTGCACAAATTCCCATTTTAACCTCTATTTCAAAAAATAAAAAAACTACATTTTACAAGGATTTTAAAGTTCAAGTGTTTCAAAATCAATTTCAAAAATGTGGATATGAAGATGAAATCACGTGTCTAAAATTGTAAAAATTTAAACTGTCGGGTCTAAAATTGAATTTTCTCAACGCCTATTTTCATACTTCAAGTCTGAAATTTGAAAGAAGTTTGAATTTTCTCAACGCCTATTTTCATACTTCAAGTCTGAAGAGTCTGAAATTTGAAAGAAGTTAAAATTCAGATAGTCAAAATTAGACCTTTGAAGATATAGAAGCACATGTCCTTGTTGGGAGGGGCCTTAAAACAACATTTTCTATAATACATACAGTATCTCGTAAGTTACAAATAGATGACAATCATTAGTGTAGCAAAGGCCTTTTGTTGGAAGTTATTTGTTAAGAAGAATTAACCTAAATAGTCGTCCACTAAACTACTTAAATTGAAAATAGCTTGTGAATTTATAATATATATGTATAATTCATGTATATTATGTGTATAACTACATAATCTATATATAATCTATGTATAATTGCTAAGAAAAGTAAACTGTGAATTTGTCTAGCTATTTGTATATAGATTTTTTATTTTCCAGCTAGATTATTCTCCCTTGTTTCTCATCAAGTTAATTTATATCTTCTCAAAAAATTTGACCCAAACATTTCGATAACGCACTTCACCATAAATACAAGAGATAATTATTATAGATTTCGATAAGAATGAACTTATATTTTCGCCCACTTCATACACACACAAACAAAGCATAGTACTCCATCGAATAAAAAATCACATGTATATGAGTTGTACTTTGACGACTTTCTAACTAATAGATATGATTTCTTTACCACAAAGAATCTAACATTGTATTAATTGCACATCTCATTGTGTCGTCGGGTGACACGATTAGTTTATCAAAATATAATTATTCAATTCTCCACGCTCCCCGATGTATTTTTACATCCCACAGTTTCGGCAGATCGCTTAAGCCCGTTCATCTTCGGCGCAAGAGCGCTCGATCAGTGAGCTATTACACACTCTTTCAAGGGTGGCTGCCAACAACGGGCACAATCGATTGTAGATCCCACATGATGCCTTGTACCCTCACCCAACCTTGTCTCTCGCTTGTCGACTTGAATCGAGCTAACTTTTGATCGAGGACTACCGGTGAAAAGTGTTTGTAGCGTCAATTCCTTTCGGAAGTTTTGTCGGGTTATTGATTCGCTCATTTATTGTTCAGCCGATTATGACTTGACGAATCACCCTAACTCTTATATGTAGCTCAAATTGATACGAGAAATCTGTTAAAATATTTAAATAAACAAAAGCTTTTTATTGTTTGATACGTTTTATATAGCTATAATGAAGAAGATTTTTTTTATTAGTTTGAGAATTAAGCAAATTATAAGAAAACAAATAGAAAAATTAAAACTTGATAAGAGTTTGGCGTGTTGAGTTATGAATTATGATCACTTATTTAGTCTATCTTGACTCATTCCATCTTGGTCGAAGTGCACAAATACCCAATTTTAGGACCACCATTTAAGTCAAATCCCGCAGTGCGTCAAAATTCGCAATTCTATCACTTCGGAACGACTTCAGATATGTGGTGCTTGAAGTTTCATATGGATAAAATTGAGGCATATATATATGACTAAAGTTTAGGTACATGTGGTAAAAGTTCAACCATTTATGTTTGGACTTCATCAATATGTTGCTGAATTCAGTCATTTTAACCTGAACTTCAGTTATATGTAATTTCAGATATTTTAACTTCCGAAGTAGAGAAACGAACAAAAAAAATATATTAAATAATGGGTATAAGTTAAATAGCAGTGTACAAAATAAGATATCCCGTGAAATTTTATATCCATCTCCACCCAACTAACTTTTGGACAGATTGACAATAGCATATATTGTAATAACTCATTTTTTTAAAATAAGGGTTTGTTTGGTAATTTTTGCTAAAAGGAATTAAAAAGAAAATAGAAAAGAAGGAATTTAGCGGGCCAAGTCTAAAAAGGAAAAGGAAAAAAAAATAAAAAGGAAGGGCTGAAGCCCAAATTTGAAAGAAAAGAGAAGAATGATTTAAAAACAAAAAAGGAAGCCTATGTAACAGAAGCAGAAAAGGCAGAAGCAGCAGAAAATACGCAGAGAAAGAAAAGAAAAGGGAGGGAGAAAAAGAAAAGAGAAAAATAGGGATTTTCAACCCTAATCATCAAGGTAATGCTTCTAATCTTTTATTTAAGTTTATTAAGTAATTATGGGTGAATTTTTGTGGAGAAAACATGGGGATATTTTGAGGAATTGAGAAAGTTTAGCTCTAGGGTTCATCAACCAAAATCATTGATTTGAAAGGACAAATAGCGTTAGATTTTAGACTTCTATATATCGTTGGAATTCTCTCGTTAAGGCCTTTCCGAAAACATAAGTCTTGTCGGGTTTTGAACACATTGACCAAAGGGCGTTTTCGTCCTTTAAAATTTGACTTTAACCGTTTAAGCCTCTAAAAATATAGAAGTGGTTTACCCTAAGGGTTTTAACCATTCTAAATCCGTTTTTGTGTAGTTTGAGGTAATCCGGAGACTCGAGAACGCAGTTTTGATTTATTGGGAAGTGTGCTTGAATTGTGAATTTGAGATAAGTGAGACTTTAAGCTTTGAGTACTTGCTTTTCAAAACCCGTTTTAAAAATATGTTTTGTCTGCCTGGTCCATGTGTTGAGGCGAGCGTGTGCTTGGCAGAATCGGTGGTCCTTAAGACTAGCCACACATAATATATTTTCAAATACTCTAAAACTCTCTTTATAAATTGTTTTGTGATGTGATACAGTTGAGAGTCGTGATATTGGGGCATTGTGTATGCTTCCCTTAGCATTGTGTATGCTTCTTGATTATATTGGGACATTGTGTATGCTTCCCTTAGCATTGTGTATGCTTCTTGATTATATTTTGGGGCATTGTGTATGCTTCTCTTAGCATTGTGTATGCTTCTTGATGATATTGGGGCATTGTGTATGCTTTTTAATGATATTGGGGCATTGTGTATGCTTCTTAATGATATTGGGGCATTGTGTATGCTTCCCTTAGCATTGTGTATGCTTCTTGATTATATTGGGGCATTGTGTATGCTTCCCTTAGCATTGTGTATGCTTCTTGATGATATTGGGGCATTGTGTATGCTTCTCTTAGCATTGTGTATGCTTCCTGACATATTTGGCACATTGTGTATGTTGCCGTGGATTCATAGTGTTGACTAATTCTTTAACTGCCACTTATGACGGTTCGTAGTGTAAATTGTGTTGAAATGTATAATATATTTGATAAACAGTGATTTGGACCCTGGTTGCTATTATATAATGATATGTTCATGTGCATAATATTTTTGTGCTTGTTGTGTGTTTGTATTTTCTAACACTATTCCAGGGGTATTTGAAGTGCTTGGTCGAGGATCTTACTGGGTTATATTTATGTATAACTCACTCCTTACCTGCACGTCCATGCAGATACTGTCGTTGAGAACGAGACTGGTAATTGAAGATTTCGTGAGTGGATTCTGTTGCTGAGGTGAGCCACCGCATTGTTCGTGGAGGCAGCCATTTCAGCTTTATCTAGTTATTTCTTTTATTTTGGGTTTACATGCCCGACACTCAAACTCATGTAACTCTGTTAGATGCTCCATGGTCTTAGCGTGGGATGTGGGCTAGAGATTCTTTTTATCTTAGCGTTGATTGGTTTTCATAAATCGATTATGGATTTGGTTGGCGACTATTTCGCATTTTTATCATTAATAACGTTGTTGGACCTGCACTTATTTTCTTTTAGCGCTTTTGTAAATGATTAAGAGTATGATATATGATTCGTCTGGCGGGTGGTGTTTGCTGGGTATCAATCACATCTAGCGGGTATTTTGGGACGTGAACATATATATTTATATTGATACAATCCATATTGGTCCATTCAAATTTAGCCCAAAATTAGTCATTTATTATCAACATTAATTGTGTTATAATCCGATCCCAGCAGCTTTAGTCCCCTCTGTTGTCTCTTCACCCTAAAACTGTACCTAAAAAAAGTTGTTACTTTTCACGCTGCATACGTCATATATGCAATGTATCATTCAAAAAATGAATTAAACGTGAGATCTGGACCCTCAATAATACATGTTTTCTTTTCTTTTTGGGTATGGTTTGGCACACATCTCAAGTTGGTGTAATCACTTCAATTCTTTCTAGGCATAATCTGATCTCTATACAGTGAGTACTACAGTCAATTAAATCAGTTAAAAGGTACCTTAAAAAGAAAGGAAAAAAAAAAAAGAGCGTCAAATCTAACATTTCTTATATCTTGCTATATTATTGAAATATAAAGTTACTGCTAACTTAAGTGACCAATGATAGCATTATAAATGGAGAAAAAGTGAACCTTGCAGACCATCTACTGCAATATTGAAGAGTGCGATGCCTTTGGAATAATTAGTTGAAATTAAAAAAAAAGGAAGTTAAAAGATTATAAATGTATATCCGCATCGGTTATTTACATCAAATTAATGTAATTTTTTATAGTTAATTAATTTAATAAGATGATAACATACAATAATTAATCATGATTAAGTAATAATGGTATATGTTCCAATTCCAACACATATTATACTTGATGTAAACGCCCAGGATAAACTTTTACCAAGGTGAAATACTCGACGAACATAACTTTTACTTGAATTTTTTTGTTTATAAGATTGTTATTTCATTTGAAATACTTATCAAACAAGTCTAATAATTAAGGACTTGTAGGATGCAAAAATTATTATTAGGGATGTCTTTCAAATTTTAAGTTTAATTACACATTTTCAAGTATCGGCCGTCATTTTAAATGAATCTAAAATATTAGTATAGTCATAACTGATAAACAGTAGCGGAGACATGATTTTTATCAAAATTAGGTCCATCATCTAAAATGAGTAGACAAAAAGAATTTGACCCTATATATACATTGTGATTTTCCTACGATAGAAGAGGTTTAGATGAACTCTCTTCCGCCCCTACTCTAACTTCGGCCCTATTGGTAAGATTATACAACACGTGATATGCGATCTATACGTATCACTGATTCAAACCTTGTTGTGACAACAATCTAATATGTAAATATAGAGAAAAATAAAAAGCAGATCTTTGTTTCACCGAGTTTGAAACTTGCTCGTACGAGGATTATTCAGTAAAAAAAAAAGGACTAAAACTAAAATAAGTATAGACATGGGTTCTTTGCTTCCATCAATAAGTGAAAGAAAGGGAACAAAAATGTCAATAGCACTATGTGATATTTCAGCAATTTAGCCAAAAACAAATAAAAGATTAGACAACACTAATCTAGCCAAAGCAAATCTGAGATAAAAGCAACTCCGATCCTCATGCGTAGCGAACAGTTTGAAGTTTACATGTTTAGTTCTATAGGTTTACTTTTTATGGCCCAGCTGAAATGTTTCGACACCTTTAGCCTTTAGGTATCGAGAATCTTTCAAAAATAAATAGTTGGATCTCTTTACTGTTTGCTATGTCATGTGAGATGTTTCCATCGCTTTTACTATCCTACTATATTTATAGTAACAAAATATTTAAGGCTTAAGCAACACAATTCTCAAAAGTTTTTTTTTCTTCTTTTTTCTTAAATTCCGTTCCCAATCAAACAATGTCACATGGTAGAAATTGAAACGAAGAAAGTTATGTTGTTTTATGAAACGATCTACTTGAGAAGGGAAGATGATGGGGGAATAACAGTGGAGGGATGAAGGCGATGGTGGAGGAGGAGGTGGGAGCTATTACAGTCAAATACCATTCAGTCATTTAATTTATAAAATATATACACAGTGTACAGGTAATATATACTTTATACTAAATATACATACCTATACATCATATATACAATCGAAGTGTATAAGATAGTGTATACTTCGGCCGTATTGATAAACTAGTAGGCTCAAAGATACATTTAAGTAAAGTTCCCATAAAAAGAAGGAAGGGAGGGGATGGTAAACAAATGGCAGGTTTAAAGATAGCCATTGTGGCAACTCCATGTGTTATTATTGTACTTAAAATAAATTTGAAAAAAATATGTGTAGTTAGCAAATACGGGATGGTCGCATATAGGGGTGTACATGTACCGGGTTGGTTCGGATTTTTTAAACACCAAACCAAACCAATTGCGTCGGGTTTTTAAATTTATATACCAAACCAAACCAATAAAATTCGGGTTTTTCAACCTCGGGTTTTCTCGGGTTATTCGGTTTTCACGGGTTTTTCGGGTTTTTTTTTTCGGAATAGCCTTGATACAAAACATATAACTTTTACTTCAAATATTTCTTTAGTCCTAGTAAGGTACAACTATATAATTAAGGTGTTTCTTAAGAAAATAACACAAAATGTGAGAAAAGTGATGACATTGTATTAAAATATTTAATAAAAGCTAATAAAATCGGTTAAAATAAATATTGCTAATTAACAAGTCATAAAGAAAATGATCATAATCTAAAAATATTAAGTCATGCTAAAATAAGTACGACAAATAAGTATTAATTACATGACAGAGAAAAAAAACTTTTATGTATTTTCACTCTCTAAATCAATTATGCAAAACTAAAGACTAGATATCCAACATTATTGTCATTCCTAATGGTAAATTGAATTTCTTTTGTTAGCATTAGTGTTGAGTTGGTTTTGGTTTGGACTTTATTTGAGTTACTAACATCCATAGGATATAAAACTTATTGGCGTTCAAAATTCTAAGTTCAAGCTTGAATAATACGATAATAGATAAAAAATTAAGAAAAAATTTATGAAATATTTATAAATTACATTACAAATAAATATTTTTATGTATAAAATATTTTAAAAATTGAATACATGTAATGTCGGGTTGGTTTGGTTCAGTTTGACTTTTTTTAGTTAAAACCAAACCAAACCAATTATGATCGGATTTTTTTTTTCTACACCAAACCAAGTCAAACCAAACCACTAGTCGGGATTTTTTTTCTCGGTTTATCGGTTTGGTGCGGTTTGTCGGTTTACTCCGTACACCCCTAGTCGCATAGGTGAGCTCTTTTACGGAAAGAGGCACATTAGATATCGCGTTTGTTACGTGAAATGGCCATATGTTGGATACTGTATAATTAAACTGTCGGAGAAAAAAATTGTAACACTAATTATGGGAAAAGGGCCAAATATACCCCTGTACTGTGAGAAAAGGTTTAAATATATCCTTCATTATACTTTGGATCCAAATATACTCTTGTTGTTATAGTATGAGTTCAAATATCCTCCTCTACCGTTAAGTTTGTCTAAAGTAGACATCCAATCCTACGTGTCAATGACATTCGATGAGGTGGATGCCACGTGACATGTCACCTCAATGCCCTAACCCATTTTACCCCTCCCCTTTATTTGTTCTTCTACCACTAAAATTTTCTTCCCTTCCACCACCATTACCATCATTAAAGTCACATCAAGTGAAGGTCGACAGAAGCAATTAGTCCAGAATTCAAAGGAATAAAGACTGTAAAGTAGCAACCATGAGATTTCCTTGTTTTCAATGTAAACTGTATTACTATTGGTGTCATCAAAGATCTTTTAATTTGATGAATCTCTCTCTTTTTTGGGCCCTTTGATATAGAGGTTTTTAATTAACAACTTAATTGATGATGTACAATGCAACTAAGAACCAATATATTCTGAAAAGATTGTGCAAAGCAACACATGGATTTCACTAGCTGATAATTTTTTCCCCTCGGAAAACACAGGTCCCGTACAGTGCTGGAAAATCCATCTCCATTTTTAATGGCATGGTGGTGGAGGGAAGGAAATTTTAGTGGTTGAAGAACAAATAGAGGGGAGGGATAAAATGGGTTAGGGTACTGAGGTAGCATGTCACGTGGCATCCACCTCATCAAATGTCATTAACACGTAGGATTGGATGTCCACTTTGGACAAACTTAATGGTGGAGGGGTATGTTTGAACCCATAGTATAACGGCAGGGGTATATTTAGATCCAAAATATAACGCAGGGTATATTTAAACCTTTTCTCATAGTACAAGGATATATTTGGCCCTTTGTAGGGCTGTTCAAAACCGAACCGCCACCGATAACCCAACCGTAAAATTGTCTTATTAGCTTATTGGTAGTGGGCTATCGGATTAGCGGTTGGGGAATGAATTAGAATTTTGTAGTTAACGGCTTATCGGTGCGGGGCAGATTAAACAATTTTATTATTGGACAAACCGTTAACCCGTTAAGAATTTATCATATTTATATTTTTACCCCTAAACATATAAAATATGTATTGTAAACCTAAAACACTAAAGTTTATAAAACACTAAAATCTAAAGCTAAAGCACTAAAGTGAAAGTCTGAACCATTAGTAATTATCTTCGGTAAACTCTTCCATTAACCATAAATTATTATTATTATTATTATTATTATTATTATTATTATTATTATTATTATTATTATTATTATTATTTTGTGTTGGAAGTTACTATTGCAATAATTGTGGTTCCACAGAAAGGTGGTGAAGTGATCACCATCGGAAGGGTTGAGATTAAACTTGTGAATTCTTAACTGTTAAGTCTTGCCCTGTGGTTATGGGGCTTAATTGACTTCCTAGTTGTTAAATTATGAATAAAACGTTTGTCTTTCAAGGCAAAAAAAAAAAAGATAGTAGTTACGTGATTTAACCGATACACCGCCCGATAACCGTCCGATATCTTATCGGTTTGGCTAGCGGATTAGTACTTTTAAAAGCCGATAATCGTTAAGCTAGACCGTTAAGCATAGTTATCCGCCCAATCAGCCAGTAGCCCTAGCCCTTTGCGACTAATTATTGTATATGGATTTCCAAAGACTTCTAAAGTAATTTTGTGCTGTTCCACTGTTGCCCAAAGAGAGAGAAATAGGACAGCAACTTTATGGAAAGTTGCAAAATAAACTAACACTTCTTTTACATCTTTTGGGATACACAGCCCATATCCCCCTCAATAATGGTGGGACGCGACCACTTTTCCCCGCCCTATACATAAGGCATTTTTTTGTGCGGAATGGCTTTCAAAGGCACTGGTATTTAAATACTGACCCTCAAATTGGTGATGTTTAATTTTTATCCTTCGTTAAAAATCTCTTGATTCAGGGTTTAAATCCGTGCTTAGTTAAAAATTAAAAAAAAATTACAAGATAAAGGTTAGATTTGCAAGGCATAGTTTTACCTCAAACCCAACCTGACCAGGCAGAGTTTGTACCTGATCAGGCAGAGTTTTGCTACCTTCAGGCAGAGTTTGAGACTCTACCTTATGGCCATGCAGTTAGGGGTGTCAATGGGACGGTTCGATAGGTTATTTTTAAAAAATTATACCATCCCAAATTTTCGGTTATTTTATTTTGTATAACCAAAATTAGACTTTTCAAAATCGTCTCATTATCTCGGTTTTTCTTTGATATCGGTACAGTTCGGTTAATTTTCGGTTATTTTAATTTTAAAGTGTCACCTAAAAATACACCATTATTAAAATGTAACGACGCAGACCTCCACAAACCTATTTGTAGCACACCATCAAATAAAACTTCTGTATATTTCTTTTGAAATATTTAATGTAAAAGCTATTAAAAAACTACACAAAATATTTAAACTGAAATGTGTTATATCAAGTAGCAAGACAACAACGATAGCATCATCACGACGTGAATCCCTCACTAATTGACCAAGAAGAAGAGTAACTTGTCAAAGACAACAATGTTGATCAATTGAGCCAAAACAAACATCATCTTATAGGCCACTGAAATCATAAGTTGAATTTGATACATGTATGTCCAGTGGCCAAAACTTTTTTATCTTTGAAACATAACTTATAAAATATATATTATATATATTCAATTTAACGTATTTTTAATATATAAAATATATTTCATACATGTAAAGTTATTCGGTTCGATTCGGGACAGTTTTAAGCTTAAATAAAAAACCACAGTTTTATTGACAAAACACTATAAATCGGTTCGATATGATTAGGTTCGGTCAGTTTTTCATATTTTTTTGACACCCCTACTTATGGGAGAGTGTTGCCTTCAGGCATGACAAAACTCTACCTTAAGACAACGTATACCTGAAGGCAAAACAATACCTTAAGGTATAGGTCTGCATTACAACAATTTTTGGTGCTCGGGAGCCAATTAAAGTATCGTCATTTGCAGTTCACTTGAATTTAGTAATTTTATGTGTACATATATATATTAAGGAATTCACTATAAATGTTTATAAATATTTGATTATAAACTCACTTATTATATGTTAAGTTAAACCATTGTAAAATTCAGAAATTTAAAATCTAAAGAAATACACACATAAAGAAGTCAATAGAATTCAGGATTTAATATATATTATATATATCTAAATATTATTTTAACTTTATATATATAATATAATATTTTTAAAAAGAAAATTCGGATGAACCCCATACGTCCCCTAGCTCCGCCCCTAGCCGTGTGCATAAATTAACAACCTCGGATTTTGGAACCTATATCCATGTCTACTAAAGCTTATTTATGCAAGCTAACCGAATTATAAGCGCATAGAAATTGACAACTTTTCTGTAAGTTAAATTAGCCAAGTTTCTCAATCTAATAAAAACAATGCAACAATTAGGGGTGTACAAAATAAATCGATAAATCGCACTAAATCGATAAACGGAATCAAACTAAGAAAAAAAAAATTCAACTAGTAGTTCGGTTTGACTTAGTTTGGTGTTGAAAAAAAATCGACCATAATTGGTTAGGCTTGGTTTTAACTAAAAAAAGTCCAACCGAACCAAACCAACCCGACATTATATGTATTTAATTTTTAAAATATTTTATAATAAAAATATTTATTTATAATCTAATTTATAAATATTTCTTCAAATTTTTCGTAGTTTTTTTTTTTTTTATCTATTATCATATTATTCAAGTTTGAATTTAGAATTTTAAATTTCAATAAGTTTTATATCCTATGGATGTTAGTAACTCAAATAAGGTCCAAACCAAAACCAACTCAACACTAATGCTCACAAAAGAAATTCAATTTACCACTAGGAATGACAATAATGTTAGATATTTATTTTTTAGTTTTGCATAATTGATTTAGAGAGTGAAAATACATAACTTCAGTTTTTTTCTTTGTCATATAATTAATACTTATTAGCCGTACGTATTTTAGCATAACTTAGTATTTTTAGATTATGGTCATTTTATTAGCTTTTGTTGAATATTTTAATACAATGTCATCACTCTTCTCACATTTTGTGTTATTTTCTTAAGAAACACCTTAATTATATAGTTGAATCTTACTAGAACTAAAGAAATATTTGAAGAAAAACTTATATGTTTTGTATCAAGACTATTCCGGAAAAAACCCCGAGAAAACCGAATAACAAAACCCAAATTTTATTGGTTTGATTTGGTGTATAAATTTAAAAACCCTACGCAATTGGTTTGATTTGGTGTTTAAAAAATCCGAACCAACCCGGTCCATGTACACCCCTAGCAACAATCAACACTTTTCCATGGACTAACAAAGACCAGATATTTTGTTTGGTACAAAACCTTTCCGAGAAATACTCCTTCCCTTCACTTTTACTTGTTCAGTATTCTAAAAATAGATTTTCACTTTTACTTATCACTTTTAGCATATCAAGAGAAGACAATTTATTTTTTCCTATTTTACCCATAGTATTAGTTACTCACTTCAAATCATTTTTCAAATCCAATAAAAATATGCATCATTTAATATGGGTACATTGATAAATTATGTACTTTATTTATTATTTCTTAAATAACGTGAAAAATTTAAAATGAACAAGTAAAAGTAAATGGAGAGAGTACATCTTAAATCACTCATAGTACACAAGACAATGACTACATAAATTAGCACCTCAATCACATATGAAGTGCCAAAAAAATAAAAAGAAGAAGTAAATTGGTGGCCATGCATCACGCAGCGTGAATTTGAAATAAAAGTGACATTATGAATTCACTGAACTTGCTCTAGATTCGCCTTTGACAATAAATGCTGTCAATTTGTTTTGGTCAAGGAGACGGTGACATTTATAAACTCGGTTTTCTCTTTGGCCATGGAGTCAGAAAGAATTTTTTCATATTTTTGGAACACTAAATCCATCAGTTTTGGACTAAATTGGCTCACAAGTAAAGGCTCAGCCACAGCTCTCATGCACCTTGACACATTGTAGGCACCATTACTCTCATTATTAGAGGCATTCCAATGGACTCTTGTAGATTCCAAACAATTAATGGTGAATGAACCTTCCTTCTCAACAACGTACTTCACTTCTGCTGATGATGGTGTATATTGAGGAATATTGAATGAATCCACTTTCTCTTCTTCTATCAACCCCTGCATTAATTCATATTAAATTTTAGGTTTTAACGCATTGCTATACATTATCATGATAGAACTGTACTATATATCCGTACTTATATATGGCAGATCATTATAACTTTATTTTTCAAGATATCATATCAGATTTGCTATGAGTGGTTGTATATTATTATAGGTCAACTTAATTTGATGCTGTAAAAACTTCATACACTATTACTCTGTCAGTGCACCGGAAACTTATAGTTTTACAGGGGCCAAAAAAGTGAAACTTAAGAGTTATATGCAACTACTATATTATTCATCTTTTAAGGTTCTTGCAAAGAAAAATTTAATGAACTTAAGTATAAGAGCTTTTGTCTAAATTATCATTTATCTCTCCTTAAATATTTCACCTAATTAACAGTACTACAGGTACAAGTACAGCAACTGTACGCAGGCTTAGATTTGTGTTTTTTTTTTTTTTTTTTGCCAAAACGAATAGAAGTTAGGAGGGGAGGGATTAAGTACTTTTTTTTTTTTTTTTGGTTTGTGCCTTTTTTCTTCGTTCTTTTAATTAATTGAATATATAGAGATGAATATGAGCTACTATATATTAAGATTACCTACTCTTAGCTTACTCAAATTTTGTCAGGACATAGATAGACTACCAATTATTCTTCTAAGAAGAAAAAGATGTATACTTGGTAAATATTGCAAGTTGAGGTAAAAATATATTTAACATAACTAACCAAAGTTAATTAACTTATTATGTGTGAGACAAAAAGTTTACCTCAACAACCAATTCATTAAGGGCCATGGATAGAAGGGCCCAAATATAGCAACATTCTTTGCTAGAAGGATCTTCACTTTCTCTTCCTAAAAAGGTTAAAACCATTTTACCACCTTTCATCAATTCCTCCGAACGGTAATTGAGAAATTTTGAAAAATCTTTTTCATATTGCTTGTAATATGCTTTTATAACACTTGGTGGACTTGTATTTGCCATGTAAATGTTTCCTTTGTTCTTCTCAGTTAGATCAGGAACCTGATAAATAAAAGACAAAAACAGAAAAAAGATATATATCCTTAAGTGTTAATCTCAGTATTTAGTAAAAAGAGATTGCAACCTCTTTTCCAAGTTTTTTTGTTCTTTGGTTTTGCATGGCATATGGGATTATTACGTCATGCAATTGTTATGTTATTAAGTATTAATCTGTAAGATGATTTTATTCAAAACTATAACTTACATAGTAAAAAAATCTTATTTTATCAAGTCTTATAAGATATTAATATGTAACTTTTCATAAAAATGTGATTATAATTTTAAAAATAAGAAATATAACTTATTAGTTACTCTTATAACTGGCGAAAATAATGTGACAGTGTAATTTTATTTTAAAATTTCGATATATACAAGTTAAACCATCCTATTATCCCACGGACCAGTCAACGATTGGCAACTTTTGAAAAAGTATTCTTAAAAACTTCTGTGACTGTCAGAAGAATTTTAAAGTATGTTAGTGTGAGTGTCAGCAAGAACTTTTCTTTGAAAAAATAAAAAATAAGAAAAAAAGCTTCTTGAGAAAACTTAAACAAACACAAGTTTTCAAAAGAAAAGAAAAAAACTCTTTTTGTTCTTTAATTAGGTAATTAACTTGTATAATAGCTCAATTAGTTAGTAATGGAATGTAGAAAATCAGCATACTTGAGATAGCCACATGAGACTGTAACTGGAGTGAACAAAATGCAAACTCTTTGAAGGAAAAAGTCTAGTATAAAATGAACCAGCTACTCCACTAAAAAAACATGGACCAAATCCTTCTCCAACTTGCTTTCTCAAATCTTCTTGAAATTCCCCCAGTGACTGGAAAATTGTGTTAAAATCATTGCCAGGAAGATCATTGAAGTGAAAATAAAACTCTGGTAATTGTAGATTGTGTTTTTCTCGTTCTTTTTTGACGATTTTAACAAGATCTGATACCACCAAAAAAGTGTTTGCTCCAGAGGAACAACCCAAATCTGCAATGCATAAGGCTTCCGGGAAGAGACTACAATAGAGATCACTTATGGCTTGCTCCAGTATTGGCTTTGTCATGAGAATCACCTTTCTCTGTTCATAAAAAAGAATCAGAAAGAAGGTTAATTCCAAAATATTATAAGGACCTATGAATTAAAATTCAGAGTTTAATAACTTACGTACATTAACATGTGCATGTATGATTATTTTATACTATTAGATCACCAAAAAGATAATTAAAAGTAATGTTGCTCAAATTCTTAAAGAATATTGTCGGTGTATGTCGGATCCTCCAAAAATCATATATTTTTTAAGGATCCGACACAAATCTATACAAACAATATTTTACGTCCGAGCAACATAGACTATGAGTAACTGCCCATGATAAGTAAGAATATAAGTTTTATAGTGATGATTCGCGGTGTAAACAAGATTTATGCTACTGAACGTGATTTTATATCTGAACGTATTAGTTACTAGTAATGATTCCATGCATTGATAATTCACGTTAATAATTACCTGAACCAAAGAATTGTTGGCATAGCTAATGTCTCCAATTCCTCCATTCATGTGAAGAACATCAACAACCTTCATTTTCTTTTTTTCTTGATTGATCTTTCTGTCTTTTTAAAAAAAAAAAAATTATAATGTGGGATATATATCACTCTTTGCTTGATATAGAGTCTAGACAATGTTCACCTATTTATAGGAGGATGCTACTGAAATTTGTCCAGTGAACTTCCAATATTGTCCCTGACAGAGATGGCTTTATGAAATAAGTGGGTCCAAAATTTTATTTTGAGTTTTGGACATGCAGAAGGCTTTAACTTATTTAAAAAGTTCTTATATATTTTTATTTGTATTTATTATTCTATGATATGCAAAGTTGTTAACTGTTTGTTTTACTCTTTTGATGTTGATTTTTCAGTTAACAATATACCAATTCATTTACTTTTTTCTTGATACATTATTGATCTCATGTAAAAATTAATTTTACTAATTTTAATTTTCCAAAAATTCTTTGATCAGTTAACCTACAACTCAGTCACTACATTTGGTCGAAAATATTTACTTCTAATTAATACTTTGTAATAAATAATATATAAATAGGAGTAATTTTGTGGGATGGGACCTACAGAGATATCCCACAAAATTATTTTATCCCACCTTTTATATGGGATAACTTGTCTCATCATTTATAGGATTACGTACTAAATATTCATTTATTAATTAATTAATGATAGCTTAATACATCAAAGTTTATTTGGAGGGTATATATGTGTTTCATTTTTTCCATCTATTTTCTTTCCAATTGGGGGCAATGGCCCGTGCTAGCACGTGTCTAATATTATGAAAATTGAAACTATTAATATATCTTTGTCAAAACAAAATATCACGATAAAAATATGCACAACCTAATATATATTTTATATATTTTCTAATATGTTAATTGAGTTTTTTGTCTTTCATTAATATTTTATGTAATTACTTAATGATTACCCTTTTCTATATATTAGAAAGGATGGTTTCAACATGTATACTTAATGATTACCCTTAAGATTAGAAGAAATTAACAAATCTCTCTTGATTAAAATGGACAAGTAAAAAAGAAAAACTTATTCTTTGTATAAGGGACAATTAAGAACAAAGAATAGGAATTTATGACATTTAGGGTGTGTTCGGTATGAAGGAAAATATTTTCCGGAAAATGTTTTCCAGTTTTCTCATATTCGTTTGGTCAAAATTTTTGAAAAACATTTTCTTTAGGAAAACAAGTTCCTTAAAAATGGGGAAAATGATTTCCCTAATAAAAGCAGGGAAAACAAGTCCACAATGCATTCCACCAACAACCCAACCACCAAACCCCAACCATTCCCACCCCCCAAAAAAATTAATTTTGTTTTGAAAACAAAGTTTTGATTTTTTTTTTGTTTTTTGCACCACCCACCCCCACCCCTACCCTCAACTACCAAACCCCAACCACTCCTACCACTCTACCCCACCGCACCCCCCAACCCCACTGCACCCCCACCTCACCCCCCAACCCCACTGCACCCCCACCTCACCCCCAACCCCAACTACCAAACCCCAACCATTTCCGCAACCATGCACCACCCCACCCCCCAACCATTCCCACAACCCATGCACCACTCCCCCCATGCCGCACCCTACCCCACCTCCCTCCCAGCCCATTTTTTTTTTAAATCTGTCATTTTTGTGCAGTCTAATTCCCATTTAGAGCTACAAGTCTCGCCACATAATGCTTACTACACATATTAAGCTTATTCTTGAAAACAAATTTGGTTTCTACACCATCATATCCCTCCTCCTCCCCTCCCACCCCCACCACCCCACCCCCTCCCACATAATTTTTTTTAAAAGTTTTCTTTTTTGATTCTCTACACCCACCCCCCGCACGCATCCCCTATCCCTCCTCCCACCCCCCGAATTTGCTACTTCCTATTTAATTTTACCTTTATTAAAAAAATTATACAAATTGAAAGTTTGCGTGGTTATTGGAGGGGGTGGTGTAAAAATCCGAAAAAATAACTTTTAAAACTTTTTTTAAGAATTTTTTTGGAGGGGGGGTGGTGGTGTCCCCGGGGGGGGGGGGGGGGATATGGTGGTTTAGACAATCCAGAAAAAAATTGGGGGTAGGGGGTGGGGGCTTGGTGTGGTATGGGGTGGCGGGGTTGGGGTGGAGTTGTGGGGCTTGAGTGGGTATTTTCCTGAAAATATTTTCTACCAACCAAATGAACATGAGAAAATAAGTAAGAAATTTACTTATTTTTCGCTACCCAAACGAACATGAGAAAATAAGTAGAAATTCACCTATTTTCCAAGAACACATTTTTCAGGAAAACATTTTCTTCCATACCGAACACACCCTTAATTACTTTTAGTATTTAATCATGATTATATAAAGCAAATTATAACCTGATTAAGTTACTTAAGTATATTAAATTTACCCAATTTGGTATAAACTTGGATGTAGATAGTAAGTATATATACCCTCTTCTTTTTTGTCATAGTATTTACCATTCCCTAAATTCAAATGGAAATATAAGGAGGAAATTATTTACCCTGCACCAGATTCAGATGGGATATATATGAAAAGGAAATTAAAGTAAATATGACATTATCACAGGTCTTACGTTAGTACTTTATCAATTTGAAAAGTTATGTGGGCGCATCTATATTCAATGACATTTCAAATGTGAAAGCTGATCTGCAAAATTGTTTCAAAGACTATATCACATTGACTTTAAGCATACATGTTGAAACCATGCTTAATATATAAAAGATGGTTTCAACATGTATATTTAATGATTACCCTTAAGATCAGAAGAAATTAATAAATCTCTCTGGATTAAAATAAATAAATAAAAAGAAAAACTTATTCTTTGTACAAGGGACAATTAAGAAGAAAGAAAAGGAATATATAACATTTAGTTACTTTTAGTATTTAATCACGATTACATAATACTCCCTCCGTTTCAATTTATGTGAACTCAGTTGATTGGATATGACATTTAAGAAAGAGTGAAAACTTTTGAAGCTTGTGGTTCAAAATAAGTCTTGAATATTTGTGTGGCTGTAAATCATTTCATAAAGTAAATTTGTTTCAAATTAGGAAAGAGGTCATTCAATTTGACACGAACTAAGAAAGAAATAGGTTCACATAAATTGAAACAGGGAGAGTATGAATTATAACCTCATTAAGTTACTTAACTCTATTAAATTTACCCAATTTGGTATAAACTTGGATGTAGATAATAAGTAAATACCCTCTCTTTTTTTCATAGTATTTACCCTTCCCCAAATTCAAATGAAACTATACGGAGGAAATTATTTACCCTTCACCAGATTCAAATGGGATTATATATGAAAAGGAAATTAAAGTAAATATGGCATTATCACAGGTCTTACGTTAGTTCTTATCAATTTGAAAAGTTACGTGGGCGCACCTACATTCAGTGACATTTCAAATGTGAAAGTTGATCTGCAAAATTGTTTCAAAGACTATATTACATTGACTTTAAGCATACATGTTGAAACCATGCTTTCTAATATATGGAAAAATTTGTCAAGGACGTTTTGGTCAATAAATTCATCACCGAAATTTTTGTCAAAAGGATCCATCACACACTTTAATTTTCTTAGTTAAAATTTTCATTGTCAGAACCTACGATGGAACACGCCATTTTTTTCTTCCTTTTCGGAATCTCAGAAAAACCCGCAGCTGCTATTTTTTGGGGCGCACTAGATAACTTGCTCACTATGCAATAACTTGCAAACCACACAGGAGATGTTAATTGCACCAGGCAAATCCGGTGCGACGAGCTCTGACTAAGAAGTCTAGTGGTGAGGGAAATCGTTCCTAGGTCTCCTGCGTGGAAAACCACTCAGTCAACCAACTTAGCCATTCCTTGCGGTAAACTCGCCATGTTAATAAACAAAAATTTAAGTTTTCATGTCTGTAACAAACTTGTGACAGATGGGTATCCATCACAAATTCTACTTAATTTTCCGTCCAAATTTATTTCTATATTCGTATTGAATTCTCAAACATATATTCAAAAATTATTTATGACTAAATTTAACAAACAATTGAAAAGTATGTGTATATGTACTTTCACCGGTTGTATTGAGTATTGACAACGTTAATAGCACCGACTCTTGATTAATATAAAACATTGATCTCAAGTAAACCTGTCAACCGGTTCCAACCGGAATCGGACCGGGAACCGGTTAGGAAACCGGCCGGTTCCGGTTCCAAAACCGGAACCTCCTAACCGGTTCCAAAACCGGAACCTCCTAACCGGTTCCGGTTAACCGGTTTTAAGGTCCAAACCGGAACCGGTCCGGTTTGGATTCGTTAAAATATTTTTTTTTTGTTTTTTGTATTATATATATATATATTATAGTATTTATTTGTATATTGTAGGTATATTTACATATGTTATACAACTTTATAATTAAAGTTTAAATATTTACTGACTAACAGCCTAACAGCAAGTCAGCAATACAGAATAGTGCTTTTCGTACACATATATATGTATAACTTACATATACTTATATATATCAATATATGTATAACTTACTTATATACTATATACTATATATACTTACTTATATACTATATGTACTTACTTATATACTATATACTATATATACTTACTTATATACTATATACTATATATACTTACTTATATACTATATGTACTTACTTATATACTATATACTATATATACTTACTTATATACTATATATACTTATATATGTGTATAACTTAATATATATAGTATATACACTATATATACTTATATATATGTACTATATACTATATATACTTGTATATATGTACTATATACTCTATATACTTATATATATGTATAACTTAATATATATACTATACATACTTATAAATATGTACTATATACTATATATACTTACTTATATACTATATATATTTATATATGTGTATAACTTAATATATATAGTATATATACTATGTATACTTATATATATGTATTATATACTATATATACTATATATACTTGTATATATATATGTACTATACTTACTTATATACTATATTATATACTATATATACTATATATACTTATATTCCTAACTTAATAAAAGTAAAAATATGAACACAAGTAAATAGAAGAAAGCTTAATGAGCCATATATTTTATTCATTCTTGGATAACATTTATTTGCAAGTTGTATTTTTTTTTAACTTGCAAATAATACATGAGTTATACAAAAATAGTAGAATAATAAAATCACCAATTTTGAACCATTTCGTTAATTTCCCCCACATCATATTCGGTCATGGAAATATCTTCAAAGTCTTCCATTTGGTCCGGCCCACTAGCTATCAAATCTTCAATTTCTTCCTCTTCGCCTTCTTCCGCTTCTGAGTTTTGGTTGCGTCGCTCCGATCTAATCCAATCTCGAATGCACACTAGTACTTGCAAGCTAAAGCCGGATAATGAATGTCTATGGTCTCCAATTTGCTATCTTCCTTGGCTAAATGCGCTCTCCGAAGCCACGGTTGATACTTGAACCGTAAGGATATCTCGAGCCATTCTTGAAAGTACCGGATAGCTTGCCTTGTACTTCTTCCACCATGCTAAGACGTCCACCTCATCCAGTTGGCTGATATCCACATTTGGCTGCATCAAATAAAAGTTAAATTCATCAAAGTTTGCAGTAGAAGAAGAAGTAGGCTGTGAATGTAAAACTTTTAAACTCGACAAGCCCTTTTTGCTACTCTGAGAAGTAGTAGGGCGTGGAGCAACGGGTGTAGCACGTTCTTCCAAACTAGAATAATGAGTAAAAACTTTTCTAAACTCATCATCAATAGCGAGATCGGCTTCAGCTAAAGATGGTTGAACCTCCTCTTCAATTTCTAAAAATGTATAAATTTGACTAACCAAATTTTTAGTATAAGACACTTTTAAACAAGGCTTTAAAAGGGAACCCAATATAAATAAAGTTGGGATGGGAAAAAAATACTTCTTAAATTTGATTGTCATTTCAAAAATAGCCACTTGATAATCGGGTTTATATTTATACTCTTGTAAAACTCTAGCAATTTCCGCTAAGTAGGCTAAAATTCCGGTTACCGTGGGATAAAATTGTCTAGAAAAAGCAAGAGTTGCATTATAAAAATTTTCTAAGAGTTCAATACATTCTTTAACATCATCCCAATGCGAATAATTTAACCAATCATCACTATCAGTATTATATTTGTTGTGAACTTGTTGTATGGGAATCCTATACTCATATGCTTGTTGTAGCATAATGTAAGTGTAGTTCCACCTAGTCTCAATTTCTACTTGAATTTTCCTAGGTCTAAGGTTATTTTCCACACAAGCATTCTTAAAATCTCTAATTCTTCCCCTATTAGCATTACAAAAAAGAAACGCAACAGCATTTCTAACTTTTTGAACAGAATCATCAAAATGCATAAGACCATCTTTAACAATTAAATTTAAAATGTGACAACTACATCTTACATGAAAAATATTTCTTAGAGGAGGGTTTATTTCTCTTTTTAAAAGACCAATTGCCTTTGTATTATTAGAAGCATTATCTAAAGCAATACAAAGTGTTTTTCTATAAATGTTAAAAAATCTCATTATAGTAGACATTAAATCGGCTAAAAATTTTCCATCGTGACGACCTTTTCCTTCGTCGTACAAAAAAACTATAATTCTTTTTTGCATAACCCAGTTGTCATCAACCCAATGACATGTAATAGCAAAGAAATCTAAATGGTTAATACTAAGACCCAAATCAGCGGTAAGACAAACATTACAATTTAAAGAATTAAATACATGGCGCAAATAAAATCTATATTTTTTAAACAAATCTATAACATCGGCTCTACAAGTACTTCTAGGAATATCCTTAAATAACACAGTAAGACTTGATACAAGACAAAGGAATAACAAACGTAAGTTTGTCTCTGTGTAAGAACAAGCATAATTTCCGATAGTTTATTAATTCCAGCATGATTTGCCGTCGATTGTATTTTTATTATTGGTAGGATTATGACTTCTTATTTATTTATTTATTTATTTATTTATTTATTTATTTATTTATTGTAGTACCTCCACTGTTGGCTCTCTCTCTATCTATATATATATATATATATATCATTCAATTAAGTCATTCTTTAGATAGTATATCATACGTGTACTGTGTGAACTAAAGTCAATATAAGTAAACAGTGTGATGACATCATCAATGTAATTACTCCATTATCGTTGTTAGTAGATGACGTATGCTCGTACGCCAAACATTTTAAATTATAGTATATCTATGTGTATGTAATTGTGTACAATTATAAAAATTTACATATTGTGTAATGATAATATCCCATAGTTTATTAATTCCAGCATGATTTGCCGTCGGTTTTATTTTTATTATTGGTAGGATTATGACTTCTTATTTATTTATTTATTGTAGTGTAGTGCCTCCACTTTTGGCTGTATATACATCATTCAATTAAGTCATTCTTTAAATGGTAAATCATACGTGTGCTGTGTGAACTAAAGTCAATCTAAGTAAACGGTGTGATGACATCATCAATGTAATTACTTCATTAGAGTTGTTACTAGATGAAGTATGTCCGTGCGCTCCATATTTTGAATTATAGTGTATGTAATCATGTATAATTATATGTGTATGTAATCATGTATAATTGTATGTGTATGTAATCATGTATAATTGTAAAGATTTATGTATTGGATAGTGATAATATATATATATATATATATATATATATATATATATATATATATATATATATATATATATATATATATATATATATATATATATTATATTGCTAATAAACATATATAAGTTTGCACTGTTCTTTTGCATATATATAGATTCTAAAGAGATTTGCATTCACGATGAGACAATGTGCTACCTCAAAAGAGAACCAAAAAACGCTAACAACAGTCAATGTAATATAAATTGTAGTAATTAAATGATTTAATTAAAATTACACAACCAATTAAAGTGAAATTAATTGGTTATAAAAATAAATATTTTACTATTATTCTACATAAATTATATGTATAATAAAGCTTTTTTCAATAAAAATGTATAATCTTATTTCCCAAATATAGTGTACAGGTAAAAGTAAATATGTAATGTATTTTAAGGAGATAAGATAATTATTTTTATTTATATAGATGTATCATATGTTAATTTTCATAATAAAATAATAAAAATAACAAAGAAAATTAATAAGACATTTTATCAATAGGTGAAAATTATTCATGGAAGAATGGAACAAACGATATATACATTGTTAGTGTAAAGAAGTTTTTCACTATCAAATTTCATTTATTTATTGTGCATAATCTGCCTTATTTTAATATTATAAATCTCATTTTATATTTTTTGAATGATGTGGATAGGTGAATACCTTTTAATTTTTTTTAGTATCTTGTTTATTATTCTATTACAATAACTCTTTTGTATGGTAATTACATGTGCAAATAATAGTTAATTTTAACTTTTTTGTGTACATCTCGTTTCAATGAGATAAAATTAGAAATATCACCTCATTAAAAAATGAATCAGGAATGAGTATCATCAACAATGACACAAAGCATTTAAGAGGAGCACTTATAGTGGGGCCACGTGAGATGTCACATCAATTGAGACACACTTGACATTTAGAAAAGAGGCTTGGATTTTTCATCATAAGAAATTTAATTATTAACTTATATGCAAAGAAATACTCTTCTTTCTCCTTACTTTGCTATGAAAAAACCTTTGATTCACTTGATATTATAAGGATTTGCTATTGTAGTTAAAACTATATGAGAAGATAGAGATACATCCTATACGTACACATAAACATACATATGTAGCAACGTTGGTTTAAAAGGAGAAAAAAGAAATATGAGAAGTACACTTTGTTGTTCCCAAACGGACCAAACCTCTATCACTTAATATTAACTCCGTAATTATGAAGGAACATTAAGAATTTATGGAGACTTTTCCATAGCAACGTGTTAACAGCATGTAACACATATCCAAGTATCGCCACCTAATCAATTTTCAAGAAAAGATATCAAAACCAAATTGGAGAACAAAGAAAGTAAAATGGGCATCCCTCCATTAGCTTACACGTAACTAATTGTACATGTGGGCTTGGCCCACTTCATTTATCACCTTTATATATAGTTAAGTCTATTCACTTAAAAATAAATCACAGAGAGGCTTCGATTTTTTTGTCATAAGAAATTTATGTCCAAGCTTTGAGGCTTATAAGCACAAGTGTGCAATGCATGAATTTTTGTAAAATAACTGTGATGCCCCTCAAAGTTGCCAAGCAAGCATGTTGACGATCCTGCCAAGTGTTCATAAATTTAAGCTAGTGTTTGGCTATAAATTTTGGATCACATTTGAAAAATATATCTTTAAATATCTGCTTGGTCATAAATTTTGGATTAAATTTTGAAAATCTTGTCTTCAAAAGAATTTTAAAGACCTGTTTGGCCAAGCTTGTAAAAACAGTTTATTTTAAAAAGTACTTTAAAAAAAATACTTTTGGCTAAAAGTAGTTTGTGTTTGGCAATTAATTGAAAAAGTACTTTTGAGAAGTAATTAGTGTTTGGCCAAGCTTTTAAAAAGTGTTTCTATGTGTATTTTTCTCAAAAGTACTTTTGGGCAAAAACTATTTTTTTAGCTTCTGAAAAACTGCTTCTGCTATTCCCCAAAAACACTTATTTTCTCACAAAAGCTTGGCCAAACACCTCACTTTTTTTTAAATAAGCACTTATTGAAAAAATAAGTATGTTTGGGGGAAAAAATAAGCTTGGCCAAACAGGCTATAAGTTTCAAAAACTGGTCTCCGTTCACAAAACTTCTAAATTTTCCAAGTCAAATGCATGTTTACACAACTTAAAGTTTAAAAAACAAAACTTCAAAAACTCAAAATTTTCACTTTTAAAATTTCAAATTCAAAATATATGGCCAAAAGGAAGCCAATTTTTTTAAGCGGAGTTAATTAAATGATTTTAAAATTTATGTTCTAAAATAAGTTATATATTTGTGTGCTATTAAATCATGTCATTAAGAATTAAACAAATATCTGATAAATATTATTAACATTGGTGAAAATATTATCCAGAACAACAACAATTTAATAATCAGTACAAATTTATTAGCTATTTCTGAATAATGTGCGATAAAGATTTTTAAAAAATTGTGTTAATCTGATTTTTTTGAATAATTTAATTTGTAATCTATTTCTGAGCTGTCTACCTTAAATGATGTGTACTCGAGCAAAGCGTAAATGAGTTTGTTTCTTTAATCTATTTTTTTTTCACGAGTCTTTATTAATTTTTGGGAATATATAGTTAGTACTTTGGTTTGAGAAACTAAAAAAAGAAGAGATACGCACTGTCATTACAGTGACATTAGCAACTTAGGGGAATGAAACGAAAAAGAACAAATTGTGGGCCCACCATGAAATGTAATCTTTCAATATGCTAAATGATGAAAATGCCCCTCGGATATATAGAAGGACGGACGACGATCACTGACACCAAACTCTTGCTTTTATATAGTAGTAATTATTAATAACCTGATGGAGATTCATTACAGAAACTCCACCGATGCTAAAGCATAACTACAGGAAACAAAATAAAATTTGCGATTCTCCTTGCCAAGGAGGGAGTTCGGAAGAAATACGTTTGGGACTTATGACCAAACATGTTAGGAACTACTTTTAAACGTTAAATACTGCGATGTACTAGTAATCTGATAGGAAAAACTACTGAACTACCACAGAGCTCTAAACCTCCCACTAGCTTTTACTTACTTTTTGGTCTATTATTAAGTATTCACTTAACCAAAAATTGTGTGTGATGTAAGTCCGCAACTTAATATATGTTCTATTCTATCTATTGAACCAAAATAAAATATAGTAATTGTGTTGACAAAGTTAAAAACGTCGAATCTTGATTTTAAAACATTAACGACGGACTTGGTCGGTATAAAGACATAAATTACGACAATTTGATTTCAGCATTATTTGCCTTAGTCTTTTTTTTATTATATAAATCTTATAATTTAGTACCTCGACTTTCACTTTATGCACCATCTTTAGATCATGTATCATACGTACTGTGAAGTGATGTCAATATAGTGCAGTTATTTTTACACTAAAATTATGACAGCAAGATATATTCATTATTATTTTTATCATTGTTGTTTGTTAATTATTAACCTAATGGAGACCTAAAGACCAAAGTAAATCATTAGTCGGCATTATATATAAAATACTAGACAGTCTATGCCTGTGCTGCGCACGGGCCCAACACTTTAGATTATAGTGCATCTATGTATATGTAGTTGTGTTTGAATATTGTTTTTATGTATATATATATATATATATATATATATATGTATATATATATATATATATATATATATATATATATATATATATATATATATATATACAATGTTCAAAACACGATTAATATAACATTGTAGTTTGTGCTCCATATCTAAAACTTTATTATATTAGTGTTTGTTACGAATACAAAATTGGCAAATTTATTAATATTTTTTAAAATAGAAGACTTGTTTAAAAGGAAACTATTCTTCTCTCTTTGAGATAAAACAATAGCAATTTTAAGCATCAGTTGATACTTTCATTTTAATTCGATTGATTTAAAGGTGTAAAATACTTATTATTTTTTTATCAAATTTTGATTTGGATAATTCTAATTCAAATTATTAAATTAATTTTACATGTTTAAAACGAAACAAAGTAGAAATTGATTTTATATTTAAACGAAGAAATGCTATTTTTTAATTTTTGGTAAATATTCTCGGTTTAGCTCATTTTACTTGTCATGTTGTCTTTTGCATGATTTTTTAAGAAAACATCGATTAAAATTATAATTTGACTAATTTACCTTATTCATTACTTGATCTCCATTTGATATATTTTTTTACGACATTAATCTTTTTTCACATTTATTAGAGTAAGAATAAAAATAAAAAAGTAATTAAATTCTATCTTATTTTTAAATATAAATATTTTAAGTATATTTATTTTAGTAAACATAACAAATAAATGACATGGCGAAATAGCAAATACAACAGTTTAATATCTAGATTAGATCTCAGGCTAATATAAAAAAAGAAAAAAATTGTATGGTTTGACTACATAACCTTTTGAAGAAAAGCAATTTCATTTGCTTCCACTAATGGATTGATACGAATGTGGCAATGAATCCATCATTATTGACTTAATGAGATACTTTGGAAATTACATGAATATTGTTTGATTTTTTAATATGGGGTGCACTTTTTTTTTGGACATTATTAGTTTGCACTATTTTTTTTTTGACATGGGAACCCGCAGCCGCTACCCTTCGGATGCGCACAGGGTAAACCCAGCTCCTGTGCAATAGCTCGCAAACCACACAGGAGAGGTAACCCGCACTAGGCAAGCCCCGTGCGGCGAGCTCGACTAAGAAGGCAAATCCCCTGCTGTCGTAGGCAAGGGTTTTCGAACCTCAGACCTCCATTATGAAAGCCCCATGCTCAGCCAACTGAGCCACCCTTGCGGGTGATTAGTTTGCACTATTTTTATGCACATATATATATATATATATATACACACACACACACACGCACTATGTTCAAAACACGATTAATATAACATTGTAGTTTGTGCTCCGTATCTAAAACTTCATTATATTAGTGTTTGCTACGAATACAAAGTCTCCACTTTTTTTTTGACATTATTTGTTTTTTTAATATGGGGTTCACTTTTTTTTTTCCCCGTGAGTTTGGAGATGGCGGGTTCCGCTTTTTTTTTTATTGCTTGGTGTTGTTTAGTATGGGGCCCACCCTTTTTTTTTAAGGGACAACGGACGACGAAGCATGGGTCGTCCCATGCTTCGGTATAGTTAAAAAAAAAAAAGATCTTTGCTTAGCTACTTTTGTAATTGAGCAATCACCTAACCAAATTTTGAGAGACAGCTCATTAACTTAAACAGACATGAGACCCACGAGAGAATTTTAAATTTTAAATTGTTATTGATATCTTCATAATTTTCTGGATATAACGTTGTGCAATTGATTAACAGTTTATCTTTGTTATAACTAGAGTCAAATTCAAGATTTGGAGTTGATAGAACATTTCGATAATAACCTAAAGTTAACTTTTGTAATTGAGCAATCACCTAACCGAATTTTGAGAGACAACTCATTAACTTAAACAGACACGAGACTCACGAGAGAATTTTAAATTTGAAATTGTTATTGATGTCTTCATAATTTTCTGAATATAATGTTATGCAATTGATTAACAGTTTATCTTTGTTATAACTAGAGTCAAATTCAAGATTTGGAGCTGATAGAACATTTCGATAATAACATAAAGTTAACTTTTGTAATTGAGCAATCACCTAACCAAATTTTGAGTGACGACGCATTAACATAAACAGACACAAGACTCACGAGAGGATTTTAAATTTGAAATTGTTATAGATATCTTCATAATTTTCTGAATATAAAGTTGTGCAATTGATTAACAGTTTATCTTTGTTATAACTAGAGTCAAATTCTAGATTTGGAGTTGTTAGAACATTTCGATAATAACCTAAAGTTAATATACAATAATAATTAGGCTTACAATCATCAAATATTTATTAATTTTAATATATTATAATATTTAAGCAAATATTACTAAATTCATGTAAATTATTAAGTTATCATCTAAATTCGCCACTTATCACAAGAGGGCAATTCGTACGAATGCCCTTAATTTGGGGTGGTCTTTAAGTTTTGTCCTTCAAATTTGAAATCTTTGGTTTTTTCCCTTCACTAAAAATCCCTTGTTTTCGGATTCGAATCCCACTTAGTCAAAAATTAAAAAAAAAGTCGCAAGGTAGTGTTTGGATTTGCAAGGTAGAATTTTACCTTTAGGCCAAGGCAGAATTTTGAAGCAGAGTTTTGCATACAAAATTCAGCCTTAATACCAAAAATTAGTGCTAAAATTGCAAGGACGCCCCACCAAATACTACTCCGACAATAATGCCCGTACTACTAGATTTCTTTACTCTGCGGATGCCCCTAGAGAACAACATACACATTGACTCAGACTTCTAACTATCAACTTCACTAAGATGAAACGCTAAGATGCAGTTCGATAGTGTTCCAAACAATAATTTGAATTTTCAGCAGTCAATTAATGCCAGTACCTTCAGGCCAAAACCCTGCCGCTTTGCCTTCAAAACACTGCCTTGCGAACCAAAGATACATGCAAACCAAACATCTGCCTTGTAAAATTCCTTCTTTTTTTTCACTGAGTTGGGTTCGAACCCAGAACCTCAAGGTATTAGGCAAAAGACAAAAATTAAAGACCACCAATTTGAAGGGCAAAAATTAAAGACCACCCCAAAAGAAGGACAATCCGCGCAAAAAAAACAAAAAAACAAAAAAACAAAAAGAAGATCACAAGATACATGCATGCCCGCAATGTGCCAAGCAAACAACAAACTTGAACTTGGGTTTCAAAATGTGACATGGTTTTAAAATTTTTGGTTTTTGGTTGGTTAGATATTGTCATAATATTAAAAAAAAATGCTTGTGTAAGTTTAAGTTGGTAATTAAAAGATTCAGAAGAATAAATATATAAATGACAATTGAGTTGGCGAATTTCATTATGACACATTACTCAAACACAAATTAGTCTATCCATCTTGACTCAAGCAATTTTTTTATAGCTTATTGACGCAACGACGCTTTCAACCTACCAAAATTTAGCACATGCAACACGGGTATTTTATAACCAAAAATCTAAATACTGAGGCATTGTCATTAAAACAAGTACTTAATATAATTAAACAGACCATAAAATGTAGTAATTAAGTTTGTTGATACTAACTGTAAGAAATTGATTGATCTAATCGTCAAAAAGACCGAACAAGGCTTCTTGTTCCTCAGATTCTTCAGCTGCTTCTTCCTTCTTATCCTGATTTGTGTCTACAACATCACCTTGAGAAACAGCAGATTCAACAGCTGTCGCAGTTTCAACTGCAAACTTGCTAGGATCCTAAATTAATTTACCAACGAAGAAAAAAGATTCAGCGTTAATAGAACAAATACTAATAAGAAAAAGAAAAAGATTTACTTAATGTTGCATCACATTCTCAGCAAAATAACATAGAATTTAAGCATTTATAGTTAATTATCTGGTAAAATGGCAAGAGAAGTCATGTTAAAATTTGATACACTGTTAGCGTATATCTAGATGGTATATTAAACACAAGAACTAGAAAAAACTGGAGTGAAAATAGCACCCCTTAATAAGTTAGTAAGAGTCCGGAATCAAAATGATCCAATAAAAAATCAATTGAACTAAAATACCCTAAGAAAAAAAGGGACACCAAAATAAACCAATTGAACTAAAATACCCTAAGAAAAAAAAGTGACACCAAAATAGCTTTAACGCATCTTTTTTATGCGTTATGTAAAAAACTGTTCGTTACCGAGCTTTAAAACAAAAACAAAAAAACTTGCATAGCGCAGTAAATAGATGCGCTATGTGAATCCAATTAAAAAGATTGTTATATTATAATTTTGTTGTCAACTTTCTGGCAAATGGCATCATTGTAAGTATTACTCCCTCTATTTCAATTTATGTGAACCTATTTGACTGGATAAGATATTTAAAAAAGAGTGAAAACTTTTGAAATTTGTGGTTCAAAATAAGTCTTGAATATTTATGTGGCTGTAAATCATTTCATAAAGTGAATTTGTTTTCAAATTAGGAAATAGGTCATTCATTTTGACACGAACTAAAAAGGAAATAAATTCACATAAATTGAAACAGAGGGAGTATAATTTTGTTGTCTTAGAAAATGATTATAATACTTTTCTAAATATTATATTTTCGGTTGCCTAAGACACTTAAATTAATAAAGAGGGAAATTTATTTTTCGTAAGCATAAGCTAAGTATTATTTTTGGCTGTCTTAGAAAATTATTATAATTATTTTCTAAAAATAAATATAAGCCACTTAAATTGATACGGAGATAATTATAATTATTTTCTTATAAAAAAAGTAACACGCTTAAATTGGCACGGAGGGATATTATTTTTTTGAAGCATAAGTTAAGTATTATATTTTTTTTGTTGTCATAGAAAATGATAATAATTATTTTCTAAATCTTATATCATTGGTTGATTTAAAAATGATTAAATTATTTTTTTAAAAAGCAAAGCAAGACACTTCAATTGACACGAATTTGGGATATTTTTTTTTGTAGGCATAAGCTAATTTTATATGTTTGGTTATCTTAAAAATTAATTATAATTATTTTTATAAAAATGTAAGACACTTAAATTGACATGAAGGGGATATTATTTCAAAGCATAAGCTAAGGGTTATATTTCTTGTTGTCATAGAAAATGATTATGATTATTTTCTAAATCTTATATCTTCGGTTGTTTTAAAAAATGATTAAATTATTTTCTAGCCTAATTTTATATGTTTGGTTATCTTAAAAATTAATTATAATTACTTTTATAAAAATGTAAGACACTTAAATTGATATGAAGGGGATATTATTTGGATCATAAGCTAAGTGTTATATTTCTTGTTGTCATAGAAAATGATTATGATTATTTTCTAAATCTTATATCTTCGGTTGTTTTGAAAAATGATTAAATTATTTTCTAAAAAGAAAAGAAAAACAATTAAATTGATACGAATGGGATGTTTTCTTTCGCAAGCATAAGCTAAATCTTATTTGTTGGTTGTCTTAAAAAAAATTTGAAAAAATCTACAATTATTTTCTATAAAAGAAAGTAAGACCCTTAAATTGATACAGAAAGGATATTGTTTTTCCTAAGCATATGCTAGGTATTATAATTTTATTATCTTAGAAATGATTATAATTATTTCTGAATATTACATTTTTTGTTGCCTTAAAAAATAATCATAATTATTTCTAAAAAAAAGTAAGACACTTAATTAATACAGAGGGGATATTATTTTTCATAAGCTAAGTCTCTTTTTTGGTTGTCTTAGAAAATAATTATAATTATATTCTAAAAAGAAGTATAAAACACCTAAAATGATATAGAGATGTTATTATTTTCTTAAGCATAAGTAAGTATAACTTATATGTTTGGTTATCTTATAAATAAGTATAACTATTTTTTTTTTTAAAAAGAGTAAGACATTTGAATTAATACGAGGGATATTATATTTTTCTAAGCATGAGCTAAGTGTTATATTTTTGGTTGTCTTAGAAATGATTATAATTATTTTTTAGAAAGAAAAGTAAGACACTTAAATTAATACGAGGGGATAAGCCTATATTTTTAGAAAATATATATGATCTTTTTTAAGACAATCAATAAATATAAAACTTAGCTCATTAATGATGCAACGCAAATAGACACGACAAACCTTCATTAATACTCCCTCCGTTTCAATTTATGTGAACCTATTTCATTTTTAATCCGTGCCAAAAAGAATGACCCCTTTCCATATTTGAAAATAATTTACTTTTATGCAATGATTTATAGCCACACAAAATATATGTGCCTCATTTTACACCACAAGTTCAAAAGTCTTTTTTTTTCCCTTAAACCCCGTACCCATTCAAATAGGTTCACATAAATTAAAACGGAGGGAGTATATAAGGTGATGCCTTAGCCTACTCTTAGACTGCGGATTAGTTTGGAAAATTTTGCCTTTGCATAGCACATCTATTTGCTGCGTTATGCAAGGCTCTTTTTTATTTTTTTTAAAGCTCGGGTAACGAATGTTAACCGGGGACGTTAACACCTTTTTACATAACGCATAAAAAAGTTGCGTTAAAGGTATTTTGGTATCCCTTTTTTTTTCTTGGGGTATTTTGGCTCGATTGGTTTTTTATTGAGTCATTTTGGTTCCGACTCAAGTTAGTGAATCCACCTTCTTGGAGCATCTGGACCGCTTGGGAGACTACAACTGGGGCGGTATTGTTTTGGCGTATCTTTACAGATGCCTGTACCGAGCGTCTATTGGTGCTGTCAGAGATGTGTGTGGATTTTTTGCTCTTCTCGAGATAATATTTTAAGTGTGCGCTCCTTTAATGTAACAAACCTCTTGAAAGGAGACTAAAAAATCGTATTTTATAATATCACTTACAGTTATGGACGTGGGAGAGGATGCTGCCTTTTCAGCCCGTACCTAGGCATCACCTCGAGATTGACATGCCTTATACGAGGAGGTGGACAACGGGTTTTGACCGGGATGTGGATACACACCACAATATTCTTTTATTCCGGGACCAGCTTGATCACATGACGGACGATGCGGTAAAACTATTTAAATTTACATTAATAATTTAATTAAACGTCTTTTCTACTTGGTGATCACTTATTTGTATTTATATGTTATGCAGCTATTTATATGGACGTCGTACACTGCTATATTAGATGGTTTGCCGCCCGCCGCCCTTCTGTAGGGCAGGTCAGGGGGTTTGGAGGTCGCGGTGTCCATTGATACACCTGGACATCGTAGAGGATCACATACCCGAGCGTGTCTTATGACAGTTTGGGCATATACAGAGTATACCCCCTGATGTCTGTCACGAGCTCCGACACTACTAGCGGAACGATTGGGCTGCCATTGATTAGGAGCATGGCGGAGCCTGTTCCGGAGGCTGAGTATCAGGCAGCACCGGGAGGAGGACCGAGTGCTCCCAGAGGAGGAGGCCGTCCTGCCGGAGGACACCGTGCTCGTAGAGGACGCGGCGCTGTTGCTAGAGGACTTGGTGGTGAAGGACACCATCTGGTAGATGAGGTGGATGAGGTCGATCCCATTCCAGAGGGCGTTCACGGTCTAGTCCATCCGCAGTCGTTTCAGGCCGGTGGCAGCTCACCTGGGGACTCACCTACATTTACGCCAGCGCTCCTACTTGCTGAGATACCTGGGTCTTTATCACAGCCGAGCCATAATGCATACATGGAGGAGCGTGATAACGTCGATTGAGCGGAGTTACGCGCTTCATTAGCTGATGAGCGGCCTGTGAGGAATTTAGAGAGAGTCAGGATTCTTGATTTCGATGAGTTTTTTTATCCCGATTGGTATTTAAAATACTTATTTGTTCCTTTAAAATTATTTATTTTAAATATGTATGTATATATATATGTTACTCATTATTTAGTAATATTTTATATTTTAGAATTCGGCGCCAGTGGGTCCACTAGAGCCACCCACTCAGGCATTTTCTCATGGGTCTGCCGAGCCAGCGATGTCTTCCCATATGACTACCGAGCCACAGGTAAGCTTTTTATTAAAAAAAAATTCATTCAATATAAGGTCAATATTTAATATAAATTTTTGATTATTTAAAGTACTTATTTTAAATATGTATGTTACTTATTATTTCGTTTTTTTTTCTTCATATTTTAGAATTCGGCGCTAGTGGGTCCACAGAAGCTACCCGTTTAGGAGCATTCTCATCAGCTTGCCGAGGAAAAGGTGTCTTCTCATGAGACTACCGAGACGCATGTAAGTTTTTTACTTAAAACTAATTTTTTTCAATATAAGGTAAATATTTATTTAATTTTTATAACCTTTACTCGGACTCCAAACAACATCTCGTCCAGGAGACTACCTCATATTCACCACCACACCCATCTCAGGAGCCTACTCAGGTGCCCGTTGACACACAAGTTTGATTAAATAAATAACGTTAATGTATTCAATATAAATAAGAAATGATACTAATATTTATATACTTTTCAGGTTCATCCTTCGGCGCCTGCGGTGGCGACTCCTGATAACGTCCAAATCCACCCTATTAATTAGAATGAGCACGGTCGTATGCAAATATATTTTACCCAACTATGAGTCGGGGTCGATCCCACAGGGAATACAATGAAGAAATATACTCGATAAGGAAGCAATAATAATCTCTGCCCGCAAGCCTATCAAGCATTTGATCCATGAATGGCATTGGAAAGTGGTCCTTTTTGGTCCACTTATTCAGCTTCCGATAATCCATACAAACATGCCATCCGGTAACCTTGCGAGTGGGAATCAACTCATTTTTATCATTCACAACCACGGTGATTCCACCTTTTTTTGGCACGCATTGAACCGGACTCACCCATGAGCTATCCGAAATGGGGTACACAACCCCGGCGTCTAACCACTTGATTATCTCAACCTTTACAACCTCTTGCATGGGAGGATTTAACCTCCTTTGATGTTCAACGCTTGGCTCACAGTCTTCATCAAGCTGAATTTTATGCGTACAAATACCGGGTGGAATCCCTTGAATATCCGCAATACTCCACCCGATTGCTTTTTTGTATCTTCTCAAGATCACCATCACCCTCTCTCTTTGCTCATCAGTCAAACGGGCCGATATAATCACAGGCAATGTGTTGTTGAGTCCAAGAAACTCATACCTCAAATGTGAAGGAAGAGGTTTGAGTTCCAAAGTAGGAGGCTCAATAATTGAAGGTTTTGCAGGAGGAGTTGCTCGGTTTTCCAAGACAAGATCGAGTCTCTTTGGATTGAGATGGTAAGACCCCATTCCAATCAGTGCATTGACCATCTCCTCAAATTCTTTTTCGTCATCCCATTCATAATTCATTATCACCGCAGCCAACATATCACCTATATGCTCATGTTCTATGGTTGTCTCCATTGCTTCATCAATTGTGTCAATAACCGACACAACACTCATATCCGCCGGTTGTTTCATTGACTTGCAAATACGGAAAGTAATCTCTTCATCATTCATTCTAAATTTCAGATCACCTCTTTCCACATCCACGAGGGCACGCCCTGTGGCTAAGAATGGTCTTCCCAAGATTATGGGAACTTCAAAGTCAACTTCACAATCCAAGATCACAAAATCGGCCGGAAAAATAAATTTATCCACTCTTACAAGCACATCATAAAGAATATCGATGGGCCTCTTTACGGTTCTATCCGCCATAAGTAATCTCATCGTTGTAGGACGGGGGGTGCCCAATCCCAACTTGTTGAATATTGAAAGCGGCATCAAATTGATGCTTGCTCCAAGATCACATAAAGCTTTAGCAAACTTGTATTCACCGATGGTGCATGGAATTGTGAATGCTCCGGGGTCTTCTTTTTTGTGCACCAAAGCTTTGGTGACAATTGCACTACAATGATGAGTGCCCCCCAATGTTTCGATGCCAGGACTCCTTCTTTTGGTAACTAGATCTTTCATGAACTTCGCATAACCGGGCATTTGTTCAAGTGCCTCAACCAATGGGATATTTATTGAGAGATCCTTTAATCGTTCGATGAACTTGAGGAACTTTCCATCTTCCGCTTTCTTTGCCGATCGTTGGGGAAAAGGAGGGGGAGGCCTCATAACGGGCGGTGAAGCCCTTGGCACCTCCTCCGCCGCTTCCTTGCTTTCCGAGGCATCATTCATTTCCGGAAGGTACTTGTTAACGATGGGCTCTTCAATACCAGCCCGCATGTTCTTTGGGTTTGCTTCTTCTTCAATAACCATGGGTTCTTCAACCATTTTCTCTTCATTACCCGACACATTTTCGTTCACCAACTCCTTTTCCCCAATTGTTTTGCCACTCCTAGTAGTAATTGCATTGCATTTATGTTCACCATCGTTCCTTGGATTAGCAAATGTGTCACTAGGGAGTGAGCCTTTCTGCCTTTGGTTTAGGATTGCCGAGATTTGGCCAAGTTGAGACTCCAACTGTTTAATGGAGGTGGAGTGTGAACTTACAACTTGACCCATGGATTTGACCTCATCTCTAGTTTCCTTGCAAAAGGTGTCGGTGAACTCCACTTTCCTCAGTACCTTTGACAACATATCTTCAATTTTTGAATTAGAGGAGTCGCTATTTGGCGGTTGACCAAAGCTTGGTTGATTTCCCTTCGGAGGGACATACGGATTTGTGCTCCGATGATTGTTGTAATTGCTATTGTACCCCCCTTGATTGTTGTCACGATTATCTCTCCAATTAGAGTGACCTTGTTCTTTGTTCCAACCTTGATTCCCTTGACCTTGCCGCCAAGATCCTTGATTTGGACCTTGGTAGTTCGGACGGGAACCCTCCCTCAGATTGTTGACATAACTCGCCTCCTCATCATACATTTGGAAACATTGCTCATTCGGAGGACCCCCTTCGAAGGATTCTACCGCATTCACCTTTTTGCTTCCGCCACCCATGACATGTTTTGTTAGAAGGTCCATTTGGGTGACAAGTTTGGCCATCGACTCATCTCTCTCTTCCTCCTTCTTAATCATCTCACGAGTGAGCACATGTTTGGAGGAACTTCCTCCACCCACTTCCGAATCCCTAGTGTGCCATGCTTCATTAGTCTCGGTCAATATCCAACAATTCACAAACGGTGGCATAAGAGTTATCCATAAGAGACCCCTCTGCAATGTTGTTCGCCACCGATTTGTTGACCGAATCTAGAGATCTATAAAATGTTTGTAGAAGCACACCATCGGGCAACCCATGCTTGGGACAGCTTTTGACTTTCTTTTTAAAACGAGTCCAAGTTTCATGGAGAGCCTCATCCGGAAGTTGACGAAAGTTGTTGATTTCGTCACGGAGTTGTAACATCCGCGATTGAGGGAAGAACTTTTTGAGGAATGCTTCGGTCAGTTCCTCCCAAGTAGTGATGGACCCGGAAGGAAGATCATCTAACCAAGCCGTGGCTTCCCCCGTTAGGGAGTACGGGAAGAGCCGTAGCCTGACTGCTTCAATTGAGACGCCCGGATGCACATTGGTAGAACATACCCCAAGAAAGTTCCTAAGGTGCCTATTCGGGTCATCTTTGGGTAGACCCCCGAACAGGCCCTTAGTGTTGAGCAGGTGCAGCATGGTGTTGGTTATATGGAAACTCGAATTTCCAATCAAAGGTGGGGGCTGAATTGCAGCTGCATAGCCTGCCCCCACAGCTTCTTCACCAACCGCTATTGGTGGGTTTTGGACTTGGATGCCTTCCTCCTCCATATTGCCTGCACAACACACAACAACAAAAAGGAAATAAGAAATGAAATAAAGACTAAGAGTAACGTTTTACACTAGTTAGTAAATTTCTAGACCGTATTCCCCGGCAAGGACGCCATTTTTGATAACGTCCAAATCCACCCTATTAATTAGAATGAGCACGGTCGTATGCAAATATATTTTACCCAACTATGAGTCGGGTCGATCCCACAGGGAATACAATGAAGAAATATACTCGATAAGTGTAACACCCGACTATTAGTCTATATTTCAAGAGGAAAGGAAATATAATAAAAGTTTGATTGTTGTTTGTTCATTAAAAACTGAGAATGGTTATGGGATGTAAACAATAGGTAAATGGGACTAAGGTTGTGGTTCCAATGGAGAGTAATGCGTTTGGGTATCAATTCAACTTATTTATATGCCTAGGTGCATTAAGCCAAGGGTCACGTGATTCTTGCCAAAAGTTTTCCAACCAAATCAACAAATTTTATCCTAAGCTTTTTCAAGTCCTAGGATGTTTTATAAGAAAGCACCCATGAAGCCTCAACTAGCTTTCCTATTCCTAGCTCAAGCTATTAGATGGATTTAATGACCCACATTGTTGCTATTAACTCTTTTCCTAACCTCTACTTTCTTTTCCAAGCAAAGTAATGGTATTAAGGCACAAGTAATGTTGTACACCATCACAAGACATTGATGCTTGAAGAGTTAATAGAAAACACCATTAGCATATAAATATAGTATGAATGTGAAACCCAATCACATAACTAACACATTGGGTCCCACAACCTTAGCTGAAAGATTAGCTACTAATATTCATTAAAAGTAAATCAATCAAGTAAAATGTATTCATAAAGCTTACAAAAGTGTTGGATGAAGAAGATGACAAAGCTAAAAGAAATCTCTTAAATGCTTCAACAACCAACAGTAAATGACTCCACAAGAGTTTATGCCAAAAACTGCAGGATAAAAAATGAACCAAAACCCTAGCAAATCTATTTATAGCATGTCCAAAACGGGAACAATTTCCAGACAAAAATACCCCTGTGCATCATGTGCGAATCGCACTTAGTATCGCAAGTGTAACATGCGAGTCGCATGTTGCACAAAATCATCGCATGTGTGACATCTTATTCATCAGTTGAGCAGCATGTGCGACACCAGATGCGAGTCGCATGTGCAACATGCGACTCGCATGTGGCGTCGCATGTGGTGTCACACATGGTTTCTTCTTTAGCCTTCTCTGTCAGCAGATGCTGCGTCAGATGCGATTCGCATGTAGTACATGCGACTCGCATATGCTGCCTTTGTTCAGTTCAGCTGACTTTTTGCTTCATTTTCCTTCATTTTGCTTCCATCTACTTCCGGCACATGTTTTTCTACAAATTGTCCCAAAAACACGAGAAACGACATCAAAAGTACTTGGGGATGTACAAAAGACTAAGTAGTTGGTGTCGAATATGCCGTAATTTCACGACTCATCAACACCCCCAAACTTATACTTTTGATTGTCCTCAAGCATTTAAAACAGAACTACAACATATGCCAATTGCTAGGTACTACAATGATGATCGTGATCAGTCAAAACATAGTTATTCAAAAGACGAGTTCCCCTCCCTCTTATTGCGAGACCTGGTGCCTTTCCTCAAAGGGTGGGAATTAACCAACTGCTGCACTTGATGACACAAGGTTACTCTATCTTTTAAAAGAAACGGCTTCAAATGAAGCGTCAAGAAGTAATTCTTTCGTTGAGCTTAGTAATCCACATGCCCTCACAAAAAGACCAAAGAAAGTCCCACACACACATATTCACGAATAGCAACTGGGACAAAAGACGAATAAGGAGAGAACCACTCACACTCAGAAAAGAACATGTACAAGTACAAAAAATGTGGTGCCATAAGCTTGCCCTTCAAGTATTTCTCCACTAATGTAAACACACTTGTTCAAAATCAATTAGGACTTGCGGGTCATAGCTAAGGTTCGGGGTTAAGGTGGGGTGAAATTTGGGTAGGAGTGACTTGACGTCTCCCTAAGCATTTTCGAGCACGCTCCCTTCACCCAATCCGTACCTTCTTTATCATTCAAGCATTATCCGCCAATTTGTGACTCCTTTTGCCATTATCGTTATTGCTTCTCTACTTTCCCACTTATTCCTTACATCACAACCATTATTCACACCCTTGCGTTCACTGCTAAACCTACGATTTATGTGTACATATACACACCTTTCTTTACACAAATATCTACATATATCTTTTTTTTTTGTTAGCTACCACCCCCAAACTTATGCGTTTTAGCCTATTGTAGCGTATTCGATTTGCTTAGGGGGATAGGGTGCTAAAAGGTGGATAAACAAGGGTAAAAGGAATGGGGCTTGTCACATGGTTGTAATGAAAGAAAAGAAAAACAAAGTTACGGCTCAAAAATGGGTTAACTAGGATATCAATGCAACGGGTAGGAGTTTTTAGGTTTAGTGGCGGTCCAAAGAGAGCCTAATATCCTTTTTCAAACAAGTGTAGTTTAGTATTTCGCCTTGATACTTTCCGGGCAAGTTCTAGATCACAATTATGCACAAGACTTGGAACAATGACCTTTCACACACATGGCACATGGATTACTTTGCTAACTTCTAACTACTTCTCAACCCATCATTCTAGACTTGCAAAACATTTGTGTGTCACCAAATGAGTCATGTTAGTGTTATTCCCCCCCTCTGAGTACATATGCAAGAATTTTGGGAGGGGTGTTATCAAAATATGATGGAAAAACGAAACAAGAAAAATTTATAAACTGATCAACCATCACTATTATACTTGGCAATGACAAAGTACAAGTGTACAAACTTAAACATGAGCTATCCTAAAACAATAAAAACAAACATATGCTACGTGAGTTGTCCTACCCCCAACAAAAGGAATATGTAGTGTCCCCAATGCATCAAATGTAGTACAGGGGATGAGTAACTCACGATGGACGCCTGGCGTCCGATGGTGTCTGATCAGCAGGGAGGACCTCCAACGGAGGTATTATCAATGGGAGCGTCGCAGCATCACCCTCCCTCCCGGGTGTCAATATGTCAGGCCCCACAGACGGAAGAGCGGTGGATGAACTGGCCTCACCCACTTTCGGGGGTCGAGAGGCCCCCCTGGATTTTCTGCTCGCCTCAAGGGACTGCTGCATGGCCACATAGGTGTCTATCTCGTCTTCCGCGATACCAGCAGCTCGGGCGGAAGTACGTGCCTCCTCAACAACTGGGTCAACCTCCAGCTCCTCATCAAACTCTTCCTCGCTTTCTTCCCCCTCTTCTTCCTCAGTTTCTTCGTCCTCCCCAGCTGACTCCTCCACCCCTTTTTCCGAAGGCATGGCAGGCGCTGTGGGTCCAGTGGAGAATAAGGAGGCACCGGATGGTAGAATGGGTGCACTGAGCTCAATGTCATGGGCTTTCAATACCCGAATGTCCTTCTTGACTTTAGCTAGGTCCGCCCGAATGGCAGGAAGGCCGCCTGCACTGCCCCCCTCAATCTGCTCCAACCGACGATCAATGTGGCTAACGTGTTCCTTAATTCTGTCCTACTCCTTTCTAATATCTGTGATCGCCTGAGTGTAGGGTGCCATTGCTGCCTCAATCGCCTCCTTCACAAAATTGGGGAGCCGCTCAACCAACCAATTAACTTTAGCATCTGCTGCCCGGAGCACTCGTATACCCTCGGCAGACACTCCACGAGCTGCTGTGGTGGATGGCGGGACCGTATCAGTAGGAACTGTAGTGGAAGAACTCGGAGGGTCAGACCTCGGTGCTCGAGGGGCTGTGCTAGGAGTGGTCTCCTCATCGTCGGTGGCCAAATCTTCGGGCTCAAGTATATGAGCATCAAGTGGTGGCCCCGAAGCTCTTGGCTCTGTGGTCACCCGCTTTCGCTTCCTAGTTCCCGGTTCCAATTTGGTGTAATCAATCATTTGATCAGCCGGTACATTTCTGTCCACCCGAGGAATATCACGAACCTCTGTCCGGCGGCATAATTCAGTGATCAAACAGGGAAAAGGGAGCGATGTGCCCTTTTGAGTGGACGAATTCTTGATATGGTCTCGGATAATTTCCCCCACATTGACAAGATGCCCCGACATGAGCGAAGCAATGAGAATACACTTTGCAATAGGTATGTTGGTGTTGTTCTTAGAAGGAATCACCCGCGATGATACGAGAGATAGCCAAAACTTGGCTTCGCGGTTGAAAGTGTTCTTCTCAATTGTGACCGATGGATCTAGCCATGGTGGAGTCCCAGAAGCAATCACTGAAGCAGTCCATTCTCGATGCTCCTCCGGGTTCTCCATCTTCAACTCATATTCCGAACTCACCGGAGGCCAACCTTCAACAGGGTCTGTTTCGCTGCGTTGCTCATATAGGATCAATGTTATGGTATCGGCAGCACAATCAACCTCTTTTCCCCCAACCGGAACCCAACACAAATGTGCCAAGTTTTTCTTTGGTTGGCGGCGCGATATCTTCGCATTCAATGTGGCTGCATAAGCTGCGTAGAATTCCATTACCAGGGCAAATGGCCCTTTCTTGGAGGATCGAAGCCTTATGGCCCAACGTGTTCAACATATCATTTGGCCCAAACCAAAATAGCCTTCTAACCCAACTCGTATTCATTCCTCTTCAGCTGGGAATAAAAGGCCCAAGAGCAAGAGTTACTAGACAATAGGGTCCAACTTCACAAATTCCCATTTTTAGAACCTCTATTTTAAAAAGAAAAAAAAACACTACATTTTACAATGATTTTATAGTTCAACTATTTCAAAATTAATTTCGGAGATGCAGATATGAAGATGAAATCACGTGCCTGAAATTGTAAATATTCAAATTATCGGGTCTGAAGTTGGATTTTCTCAACGCCTATTTTCATATCTCAAGTCGAAGAGTTTGAAATTTGAGAGAAGTGAAAATTCATATAGTCAAAATTAGACCTTTGAAGATATAGCAGCAGCATGTTCTTGTTGGGAGGGGCCTTAAAACAACATTTTCTTTAATACATACAGTACCTAGTAAGTTAATTGCATGTCTCATTGTGTCTTGGGGTGACATGATTAGTTTATCAAAATATAATTATTCAATTGCTCATGTTTTACCGGGTTATTGAATCCCTTATTTATTGGTCAGCCAATTGTGACTCAGGGAATCACCCTAACTCTTATGTGTAGCTCAATCTGACACGAAAAAATCTATTAAAATATTTAAATAAACAAAAGTGTTTGATACGTTTTATATAGCTATGGCAAAGAACAATTTTTTTATTAGTTTGAGAATTAAGCAAACTATAAGAAAATAAACAGAGAAGTTAAAACTTGGTAAGAGTTAGACGTGTTGAGTTATGAATTATGATCAATTATTTAGTCTACCTTGAATCATTCCATCTCGGTTGAAGTACACAAATACCCTATTTTGGAACCACCACTTAAGTCAAATCGCGCCAAAATTTGCAAGTCTATCACTTTAGAACGACTTCAAGCATGTGGTGCTTGAAGTTTCATGTGGCCAAAATTGAGGCATATATATGACTAAAGTTTAGAGACATGAGGTTGAAGTTCAACCATTTATGTTTGGACTTCATCAATATGTCGCTGAATTCTGTCATTTTTACCTGAACTTCAGTTATAGGTAATTTCAGATATTTTAACTTCCAAAGTATAGGAAAGAGAAAAAAAAATTAAATAATGTGTATAAGTTAAATAGCAGTGTACAAAATAGGATATCCTGTGAAATTTTATATCCATCTCCACCCAACTAACTTTGGGCAGATTGACAAAAGCATATGTATTGATACAATCCATTTTGGTCCATTCAAATTTAGCCCCAAATGACTCATTTATCAAAATTAATTGTGTTATAATCAGATTCAATTTTAGTCCCCTCTGTTGTCTCTTCACCCTAAAATTGTACCTAAAAAAAGTTGTTACTTTTCACGTTGCACACGTCATATGTGCAATGTATCATTCAAAAAATGGATTAAACAGTGAGATCTGGACCCTCAATAATACATGTTTTCTTTTCTTTTTGGGTATGGTTTGGTACACATCTCAAGTAGGTGTAATCACTTCAATTCTTTCTAGGCATAATCTTATCTCTACAGTCGATTAAATTAATTAAAAGGCACCTTAAAAAGAAAAGGAATAAAAAAAGAGCGTCAAATCTACATTTTTTACATCTTGCGATATTATTGAAATATAATGTTAGTGCTAACTTTGACGAAGTGTCGAATGATAGTAGCATCATAAAAGTGAACATTGCAGACCATCTACTGCAATATTGAAAAGTGTGATGCCTTTCGAATAATTAGTTGAAATAAAAAAAAAAAGATAGTTGAAAGGTTATAAATATATACCCGCATCGGTTACTTATATCAAATTAATGCAATTTATTATAATTAAGTAATTTAATAAGGCAATAATATACAATAATTAATCATGATTAAGCAATAATAACATATGTTCCAATTCTAACACATTTTATATTTGATGTAAACATCCGGGATAAACTTTTAACAAGTTGAAATACTCGACGAAATGACTTTTACTTGAAAAAAAATTAATTAAAAATTATTATTTCATTTGAAATACTTATCAAAAAAGTCCAATAATTAAGGACTTGTAGGATGCAAAAATTATAGTTAGGGATGTCTTTCAAATTTTAAGTTTAATTACACATTTTCAAGTGTCGGCCATCATTTTAAATGAATCTAAAATATTGGTATAGTGATAACTGATAAGCAGTAGCAGAGACATGATTTTTATCAAAATTAGGTTCATCATCTAAAATGAATACATAAAAAAGAATTTGACCTTATATATACATTGTGATTTTTCTACGAAAGAAGAGGTTTAGATGAACTCTCTTTCGCTCCTCTAACTTCGACCCTGTTGGTAAAATTATATAACACGTGATATGCGGATTATGCATGTCACTGATTCAAACCTTGTTGTGATAACAATCTAATATGTTAATAGAGAAAAAAGAAAAAAACAGGTCTTCGTTTCACCGAGTTTTGAACCTTGCTCATACGAGGATTATTCAGTAAACAAAGACTAAAACTAAAATAAGGATAGACATGGGTTCTTTGCTCCCACCAATAAGTGAAAGAAAGGGAACAAAAATGTCCTGAATAACATTATGTGATATTTCAGCAATTTAGCCGAAAACAGATAAAAAATTTGACAACAATAATTTAGCCAAAGCAAATCTGAGATAAAAGCAACGCCGATCCTCATACGTAGTGGACAATTTGAAGTTTGCATGTTTAGTTCTACAGGTTTACTTTTTATGGCCCAGCTGAAATGTTTCGACAGCTTTAGGTATCGAGAATCTTTCACAAATAAATAGTTGGATCTCTTCACTGTTTGCCATGTCATGTGAGATGTTTCCATCGCTTTTACTATCCTTAATGAGACGATTTATAACAATAAAATATTTAAGGCTTGAACCGCACAAGTCTTCAAAAGTTTTTTTTTTTAAATTCCGTACCTAGTCAAACAATATCACATAATAGAAATTGAAACTAAGATAGTAATGTTGTTTTATGAAAGGATCATAAAACGATCTACTTGAGAAGGGAAGACGATGGGGCATAACAGTGGAGGGATGAAGGCGATGGTGGAGGAAGAGGCGGGAGCTATTACAGCCAAATACCATTCAGTCAACTAGTGTACATGTAGTGTATACTTTTGTTGACACCCAATTTTGTCCCGCCTGTTCCCCGAAATACCTATTTGCGCTTCTAATATTTTTGGAAAATAAAAAATATATATTATATTTTACTATAATTACTAGCCTCTCATCAAACCGGCGTTTCATTATTCTATTACAGTTACTAGCCATTATTATTATTATTATTATTATTATTATTATTGTTATTATTATTATTATTATTATTATTATAATTCACAATTTTTATCATTTTCGGCATTTTACCAACTTACGCACACGCATCGCATTTATCTTTGCATAATTAAATAATAATGTTTATTTACTGTGGATTTTCGAAATATTATTGCACGGCTATTACAACGCCATTTTTTATCTGAGCACTAATAATTGCATATTTTATTTTAAATAATATTTTAACACAAGTTATTTAAATATGGTCTTTTATTTAAATGTAATAGCCCAATCAACTCATAAACATTTTTTGACCAGCCCATATTTTGATCCCAATTTTTTAGACCAGTCCATATTTTAATTCACTAGCCATTTTTTAATACCCGGTCCAAAAATCGACCCAGTCCACAAGTGGACCGGGTCCAGCCCAATCTCGTCCAAAATAAAAGGGTTTCCCTTCATTTCATTTTCACTCCCTCCGCCTCTTTTCCTCTACTCCCCTCGTCTCTTTCCTCTCCTTCATCCCCCCCACGTTACCCCCACGCTTCTGCCATTTTCCGACACCCCTGCTCCCTACGCACCTCTGCCGCTCCACCATACCATCTCACCCCACGCGTCTGACATCCTGTTCCCCACGAACCTCTGCCGCCTCCACCACGTTCCACCATCCCACGCTCTCTGACACCTCACACCCATACCTCTGACACCCCTCACGCGTCTGTCACCTCCACTCTTCGTTGTTCCCCGCTTCCTCTCTTTCTTCAACACAAAAAGCCAAAAGATCTATAAAGGGTTGTGGGGTTTGATTCGAAAAGGGGGGATTTTGAATTTTTGGTTTGGAAAGAAAACCCTAAAGAGACGGAGATTTTCTTGACTTAAAAAAAAAACCCCAGAAACTGAAACTTTCAAAATCGCAGAGAAGGGGCTGGCAAATGAAGTTTTTTTTGTAATCGCAAAATCCCCTGAAATTGAGTTCGGAAACAAGCTCTTGAAATCTCGAGAATCTCTAAAGTATAAGTCCTATTTAGTCAAAGATGATTCCTTAAAAATCAGTCCTTTAGTAGTTAGTTTGATTGTTTTGATATCGAGTCAAAGGTTGCTAAATCGATATTGTTTTCATCCGCTTTGTTGCTGTTTCGAATCCGAGCCATCGCAAGCTCCGATTTAATATCTTTCGAGTGTAGATCGAAAACTCGAAACCTCACTTCGCTGCACCTGAAGAAGGTCCGTAATTTCACTACCCTTTTATTCGTTTGCATTTTCTGGTATCTTCCTGGTTTAAATTATCCGTGCCTATGTGTTGATATTAATTTTAGCATTAATTAGGCATGTTATATGTTAATGTAACTAATCTATATAGTCAAGCATGTTCCTGTGTTGAGTTGGGTTTAATTTGCTTCAATAGGTATGTTGGACAGTTCAATATAGTAAGATATGTGCGTATACCAGTCTCAGTTCAGTTTATTTTTTTGAGTATGTCTGGTAGATTAGCTTAGCTTAATACATTTTAACTAAGTACATTGTGCCAGTTTTGGTTAAGTTTGATTTTGTCAGACTTATGTGATATTTGAAACGTGCCTATATATTTGTTCAAGTATCGGAGTTTAAAATCACTTATAATCTATCCAGACATAATGTGGTTATTTCCCCTATGGCGTGTTGTTTGAGTTCAAATCTGCCTTCGTATTGTTCTATAAATGATAAGTATAACTCGTAAGCCCATGAATTAAAAATGATTGCTAAGACTAAATGGCATTTGCTTGTGTTGAAAATAACCAAACTATCATATGTTCCCCAATGATTCTGTTTCAGATCATAAAGCTCATGATTTGGGTTAAGTCTGATTTGGTTTTGGCATTCTAAAATCTCAGAATTTGTGTGGGAGGACTTGATCGATTTCAAAATACAACCTGTAGAATCTGTGAATCATATTCTCAAAGATTTCCTCCTCATTTGCTTGTTTTCTTTTAAGTTTTTTCTTTTAGTTTCTGTTTTTTTTTTCTTTAGTATAACCTTATACCTTTTTAGTAAAATCAGAATCTGATGCTTTCTGCTAGGAATAGCCTTGTTGTGATTAAGTGATCTTTTTCAGTTGATAAAAGAAAAGTTGAGAAAGAGTCTTAAGGTCTCTAGTATCAGTAGAATTGGTGTTGTTGATAATCCTTTCTGATTTTCATACAGTCAGCCCCTTTTAGACCCTATTGTCTGTCCTGTTTGAACTTGAACTGTGTGTCGACTTGGAACCCTGTTAAAGGTGTTTCCTTAAATGTCATGTTTTGGTCTAAAGAAACCTGCAAGCATATTAAGTCCCCTGTGACAATCGATCTGTAGCTGTCTGTACTAAACCTCTACTCATGCAAGCCTGCTAGATATGTGCTAGGAAAATCCTTGAGTCCTCTGTTGATCAAATATGATAAGAATGCATTTTGTGTGAGTCTTTCAGGGTCTGTTTGCCCAGTTACCCACAATTTGTTCTATGAGCATACCTGCGAATGAATGCCTCTTATTCCTTGATTTAAAAGTTGGTGCTTAAGGTTACATCCGAAACTGTTTACTAGGACTTGTATATCATTGCGTATTGGACCTACCTATCGCTGGCCGTATTTGATTCTATTATGGCCAACTCATGTGATATTTCGAATAATAAGAAATCTCGGCATGTTTTCCCATTACCTCCCTCCCAATCTGTCGATTTTCTGCTGGATATACCAAGGTACACGGAGTATACTCATCGCTGTACCCTCACGGGTGTATAGAAGTGAGTATATTCCGTATACCAAAGGTACATCACTTCCATATTTTATTAATATGGGATAGTCTTGTGCTAGTTTGGTCTTCTGTTCGCCCTCCTTTTACATGCTAAAACTTGTTTGTCCCTGGGCTGAATTTTCATAAATGACCCATATAGGTTTTTGGGCTCCCCTTCCCGTTATTCCTTAGGCCTTAACTGTTCTTCTTAAATACTATGCTATCGCTTAGTGATTCATTTGTCCAACTTGTGTGCTTGTTTAGATAAAAAATGTAAACTGTTTATGCTTTAGTATAAATATTTAGACATGCACTAATTCTTTTCCTTTGTTTTATGCATGACCTTCGAGTCCGAGGGACTCAGTCTTCCGCATTCGGTGTTGGGCTAAGAAATATTACTCCTCTCTGCCCAGTCCTGTCCACAGCAAAAAAATGGAAAACGAAAATCCGGGCCAAAGCCCATAAACGCAGCAGCATATTGGGCCAAAGCCCAACAGCAGTCCTATTGCAGCAGCCCCTTTTAAAATGGGCTGAGCCCATTTATATTTTCACTCCTCCTTTATTTTGTGTATTTAATTATGCAGCTAACTCTTTGTTATTTTGTTTTTCTTAGCTTAACCTTAGCAAAATCAGTAGGTTTAGTTTTAGCGATAGGGTAGTCAGGTAGACCAACAAATAATTCTCCGAGTTTTATCCTCTTTTGTTATGTTAAAACTATTTACAATACCTATAACATTTATCTTTCTTAGAATAATTGATTTACAAAATGGCATAATTATATATTTAAGCTAAAGGGAACCATGATTCATACTTACTATCCTAAAGATTTCGAAACGTCATTAATATGTAGATAATAATGTAGGCATATGTTATAAAACATTGTTTTCAAGATTCATCTCAACTGAACATATTTTATCCGAGCCTAGTTAAATAAAGTTAGGAAAATAGAAAGAGAATTCATCACCCTTTGCATTCTATTTATAAAAAGGGGAAATTTAAATCAGACAAAGCATATCTAATCAATAGAATTTTGAAGCTTCATTTACATCATTTTAACCTCTTTGCACTCTGTTTATAATGAGTCTAGATTTTCTGCATATAATGCAATTTTATCTCAAGCTTAAATTGGCAAGTCTTTTCTTAACATTTCCTAATTATGTGAAATTTACTCATATTTTGTAAGTTTCAATGGCATATTATTTCAAAACTTAGCAACATTTATAAGTTGTATTTAAAACCTTTTTCATATAAATTATTATATTTTCTATAAGTATTATTTTAAGATAGCATTAATATTTTAATTTTTAAGTTTTAACATCATTTATAAGTCTCATTTTAAAAGCTTTTCCGGAAAGAGGCACCTTAGGTATCGCGTTTGTTACATGAAATGGCCATATGTTGGATATGGTATAATTAAAGTGTTGGAGAAAAAAATTGTATCAGTAATTATTGTATATGGATTTCCAAAGACTTCTAAAGTAATTTTGAGCTGTTCCACTATTGACCTAAGATATGGAAATAGGACAGCAACTTTATAGAAAGTTGCAAAATCCTCTTGCAAAACCAACACTTCTTTACATCTTTTGGGACACACAGCCCACATCCCCCTTAATAATGGTGGGACGCGACCACTTTTCCCCTCTTATATATAAGGCATTCTTTTGTGCGGAGTGCCCTTGAAAGGGACTGGTCTTTAATTTTTGCCTAACAAATTGTTGGTCTTTAATTTTGGCATTGGCTTAAAATCTCTTGATTTTTGGTTCAAACTTCAAAAAAATATTTTAAAAAAAATCGCAAGATAGAGTTTGAATTTTCATTAAAATCTGTCTTAAGATAGAGTTTTGCTTTCAGGCATGACAAAATTCTACCTTAAGGCAATTTTTTTTATTCAATTAAAATTTTGCCAAACTCTGCCTTAAGGCCTAGCTTTTGTCTCAATAAGCCTAATTTTGCTATGAACTTTGCCTTGCGTTTTTTTTATTGAGCCGGGGTTTGAACTCAGGAACTCGGGGTATTAGGCGAAGGGCAAAAATTAAAGACCTCAAATTTAAGAGGCAAAAATTAAAGACCAGTGTCTTTGAAGGGCAATCGTGCAAATGACCTTATATATATATAAGGAGAAAGCCTCTAAGGGTGTTCATTGTTTGGTTAAAAATCGAATCAAACAGTAAATCGAACCAAACCGATGAAATAAATTGATAGTTGTGTTGGTTTGGTTTTGAAATTTAAAAAACCGATAATATGTGATCTGTTTTGATTTTATTAAAAATAAATTGAACCAAATCGACAAATAATATACACAATTTTTATAATTATAAGTATACAATATATTACATTTTTATAAAGAATTTTAAATACTTTGTTTATTTTTCATCAAAACTTTTTTTATTTCTATTAGACTAATAATGAACTTTACACATTAAGCCCATTTCTTAAAAGAATCCATGAATTCTAACTCATTTATTCAAAGAAACAACTATGTTCACCTTAAAAAGTTGTATTTTTTTTATAAACTTTATTCAGTTGATTAAATCTTATAGATTTTAAGACATTTTCTTCATAATCCATGAAATTATAGCTTCCACACTAAAAGATAATAACGAATTCCTCATAAGTTGGAAAATGATGGAATCTTCCCTAATCATAGGAAAAGAAGTGAAAGAGAAAAATATCATAAAAAAACAAAAAATCAAGTCAAATCAAATCAAATCGACAACAACAAAATCAATGGATATGTATTATATTTGGTTTGATTTGGTTATAATAGTTAAAAATCTGACTAAATTGATTTGATTTTGATGTTAATCAAAAACCGACCCATGAACACCCTGCCTCTAATGACGCAAAATACTGCAATAAAATACCATATCAACTTATCAAATAATTTTATGAGATAAACATATACTAGTTATCATTATTATACACGAAATATGTGTATAAGTAAATATAACACATCTATTCATTTAAAATAAACATTGATGTAAGTTCTTGCCAAATATTGTCAAAGTTAATATCAAGGGAAAAGGGCCTGATTTACCCCTCTACTTTGGGAAAAGGTTCATATTTTACTCCCGTTATACTATCAGGCCATTTATACCCCTACCGTTACAATAGTTGAAACATTTGCCCCTATTTTTACCCCCTGTCCACCGTGACCAATGGCTTTTTATATAAATGCCACGGTGGGAATTCTATGCACATAAGAGGCCATGTCACCCATATAATTAAATGGGTCCTAAAATTGAAAGAACCAAACGATGCTTCTTCTTCACCATCAAAAGCTAGGGTTTTTTTCCTCTCTTATATTCTTCTCTCCTCTCTTCCACTGTTTTTGTCTTGAAAAATGTCAGAAAATAGCTCCTCGTCGCAGTTGAAGTGCCATTGTGGTTTGATAGCTAGCCACTTAACTTCAAAAACTCCTTCAAACCCTGGAAGGAAGTTATTTAAGTGTCCTAAGCCTAAGGTTATTTATTGTTGTTATTCATATTTTGATTGGTAAAGTGCATTATTTAGGTGTTAATTTAATTTTAATTTTTTGTACAGAGTAATTCTTGTGGTTATTGGAAAAGGGAAGATGAAGTATTTTCGGATACTCCATTGACTGAAGTCAGAGAGTTAGTGGCTGCTTTGGATGCTCTTAAGGTTGAAATAGACAATTTGAGGAAAGAAGTAGCCAAATTGGAGGTTATAAGTCATTCTCAAGTGATTAAAGTGTCAACTTTGGAAGATAGAGTAACAAAGATGTGGATGGTAATTATAGTTTCATTGGCACTTTTCGTGGATTTCATTACAACTCCAATGATGAAGTGATTGCCTTTACGAGACTAGTATTTATGTTTTTGGTGTAACTTGAAAAATATTATCATGAAGTTGTTTTAAATGCCTTTGTTTGGATGAATGTAATGTAATGCCCTCGTTTGGATAAATTGTTGTTATAATATGTCCATTGTAAAACCTTCTTTTGGATGAAGCAATGTCTTACTTTTGCATAAAATTATTGTGTATATTGTTCTTTTAGCAAATTAGAACTAGTTAGAAAACCTGCAACGTTATCTAAAAATAGAAGAATCGGCAATCAAAGAGAACTCCAAATAACACTCTCATAATGTGCACACCAAGGGAAGTTGAAATTCAATGGCATACTGTCCAGTTAAGGTAAACAAAGTTGAACCATTGAAGTAGTATGCCTATATCTTTGTAACCAAATTCTACATTGCTACTAGCAAATGGATTACTTATGGAAACAAATTCTTATCTTTGGCTCAAGTCACTAGCATACTTTAACTTATAGTACTACTAGAAAATTATCCACGAATTGCCCATGCTTTCACTTTTTTGACACATTATGTACTCACCTATATTTTTCTTCCCTGATATACCACACTTGATGTCTTTTAGCAAAGTGAAAGATTAATTTTATAGCCTTCCAACCGTAAGGAGGACATTAGAGCTCAGATCAAGAAATATCAATAGGCAAATTGATAGTATCAACAACACAATTCAACCCAACATTAACTTAATAGATAACACCATTCCATAACATAATTCCAACACCACACTAAAAGTCATAGAGATATATAAGAGTTTGATAGCTTCAGATGTCTAACAAGAGTCACTGAGCTAATAAATACAACACCAGCTGGAATATAAAGAGTGGTTCATCAACCACAAGCTGAACCATAAAACTATTTGCTACTCCTTTTCCTGTATATTAATCAGTGAATCAACTACCAAAAGAGTAAAAACAGTAAACTATCAGAAAGCAAAGCAGCCAACATCTTGTACAAGGAATCCAACATTAACTTAACATAAAACTGCCAAAAACTATCAAAGTGCAGTTACATTGACAAAGGGGATGCTACATTATAACCCCAAAAACTGTCACCACCAAAGTGATAACATGACATCCACTTGAAAGTTTCAACAGCCAAACAAACACCTAAATTGTTAAAGTACTATCACATGCAGTAATTACATCATATTAAACCCAAAAACCTATCACAAGTTCACAAGTTTAAATCTGTTCCTTGCCATTCCCCTTCCTTGTCTTCAACTTGGCCATTTTCTGAAGCCTGTTTCCAGTTACAGCAGTGTTTCCTTGCCATGTAAGCCCCCTTGGTGATAATGGAAGTTTGTTGGCTTACTAACACCACTAGCATCACCAACAAAACCAATATACCTTGTTCCAGTTGCTTCTCCAACTTGCATCTGCCTTAGGAATCTAGTCTTGGCCTCTGAAATACTCATTGGCATTAGAGGTGGATCTGCTTCATCAGTTGATAGAAAATCAAAATCTGGTTCAGCAGTAAATGCATTGTTGATGGGCTGCTGCCTTGCCACTGATGGTGTTGGCATAAATCTATATTCACTTGTACTACTGTTGGCCTGACTTGGAAGTGCTGTTGCACTACTGCTTGCTTGACTTGCTTGAGTAGGCTGGGGTGCTGTCAATTCAACCTCTTCCTCAAGTGTGAGCCCTATAGCAGGTGGACTTCTGGCCAGACCTTCATCATCTTCATCAATCAAGGATCTGGTCCTCTTCTTTGTCTTCCTTCCACTCTTTGATTGCTTTCCTTTAGCTACCTATCAAAATAGTGAAATTGCATGTTAATAGTTAATAATTAATGAAGTGATGAATTAGCATAATAAAGTTAAGTATCTTACCTTTTAACACCCCCTTGCATTGTGGCCAGGCTCTCCACATGTAGAACAAATCATCACCCGACCCTTTCTAGATTCAGACAACACTCCTTGTCTATTCACACACTCATTTTTTTCTCTAACTCTCTTAATTCTTGGCCTTCCAACCAACTTAACTTAGTTTGGAGGCTCCATTGCATGGGCTGGTTCTATCTTCCAAAAATTTTCTCCTCTTACTAGTTGTAACATATGTGAATAAGTTAAGAGAGCAGCTTCTTTAGAGTACCACCAGTGAATTCGAGTCAAAGGGTTAATCTTCCTGTACAGTAGGGCCCTTATTGCATGAGGGCATGGGATTCCCGTGAGGTCCCATGTCCTGCAAGTGCATCTTTTTAGTCAAATGGTCTTGGAACTCTTCTTGGTAAGTACACCATGAACACCACCAAAGGTGTTTCTTCGACTCCCCAGCACCCCAATTCTTGCACCAATTAGCCTCTATGTGCCTCACACAATATCTGTGGTGTGCTTCGGGAAGAATATTCAACAGTGCCCCAATTAAGCCCTGCATATAAGTTAAGAAAGAAGAAGTCAGATTATAGTATTACATATAAAATACAGTAAAGGAGAAATTCGTGGGGTGCACATATTTCAGATATATGTTCATTGCGAAAAGAAAAAAAAAACAAGCACATACTAAACCACTGGCATTGTGTTATTTTAGCCACTCAATGCAATAACATTGTGCTATTTTAGCCACTCATGTGGAGACATTATTTTTATGGTGTTCATGTTGATATTTATACAGATCACAAGAGTCTCCAGTATATTTTCAAGCTGAAGGAGTTGAATTTGCGGCAAAGGCGATGGTGAAACTATTGAAAGATTATGATGTTAGTATACTATATCATCCTGGAAAGGCGAACGTCATAGCCGATGCTCTCAACCATAGATCCATGGGTAGCCTATGCGATGTCCAACTGGATAAGAGGGATTTAGTTCGTGAGCTTCAGCAGTTGGACTCGGGCGATACGGGAGTTACTATTCAGGATTCAGCTGTTTTATCTTTAATAGTTGAGATGAAAGAGTGCCAATATGAGGATCCCATATTAATTCATTATAGAGATACACTTCCTCAGAAGAAAAAGTCACCATTTGACATTTCTGGAGATGGAGTTCTGAGATATCGAGGCAGATTTTGTTTTCCCAATGTTGCAGGGTTACGTCGCCAGATCTTAGGAGAAGCCCATTGCTCTCATTATTCTGTTCATCCAGGAGTGAAAAAGATGTATCATGATATTAAGTCAATTTATTGGTAGGATGGAATGAAGAATGACACAGCAGAGTTCGTGGCTCAATGTCCTAATTGTCAGCAGGTAAAGATCGTGTATCAGAAGCCTGGGGGATTGTTGCAAGCTACAGAGATTCTGACTTGGAAATGGGAAGTGATTAATATGGATTTTATTATAGTCTTTCCTCGTTATCAGCTGCAACACTTCTAAACCACTACCAGCAATGTAAAAACAAGCAGCAATCTTTAAAGTAAAAAAAGTGTATCAACAAATAAGATTAAGCAAAAAAGACCAAGATTAACTAACCTTCTGCATGTCTGACATGAATGTGATACCTTCAACTTTCTTGAGGTCTAAAGATCTTTCTAGCAATGTCAATAACCAACTCTATGTGACCTTCGTTTCTTTATCCACAACAGCCCAAGCTATGGGATAAAAATGTTTTGATGTATCTAGAGCAGCAGCAACTAAAAGTTGACCTTTGACTTTTCCTTTTAAGAATTTTCCATCCAGGCCAATAAAGGGCCTCAATCCACTCTTAAAACCCTTCTTCAAAGCATTAAAACAAACATACATCCTTGAGAATCCTCTCTTCCCTTCCTCAAGTGAATTCTTTGATATATTAATGACAAATCACTTCCTGAATTGCTCAGTCTTAATTCACTTGCATATGCCTCTAGTTTGTTATACTCATCAACAAAACTACCATCAAGACTCTCTAGAGTCATCCTCTTTGCCCTTTTACATTTTGAATGACTAACATTGATGTTGAATGTAGTATCCAGTCCTTTCCTCATCTCTTTAACCGTAATTTTTGGATTCTCCTGGAGTTTATTCTTAAAATACTGTGCTACTGTATGGTAGTCAACTCTTATGCTCTCATAAGCAGGGTTACACTTATGCTTTGGATTTAGTGTTTTGATGCTAACCCCGTGACCATATTTATCCTTTGAAATTTGACAAACAAAAGGACACCCAAGTTCACAAATATATCTAAGCTTCTTAGTATCACTTTTTTTTTTTTTTTTTTGCCTTAAACCTCTACAGTTGGCTAAGGAATACAAGTTTATGACTTTTCTAGCTTCAGGAATATCTTTAAAAGTAATACCCTTATACAGTTCCTTATAATCATTCAAGTTTTCAGAAATTTCCCTTTTTTTTTGTAAACGAAGTGACTCTAACTCCTCAGAATCATAACCAGAATTATATCCATCACTATTTTCATCATTTTCATTTGAACTACAATCAGGAACAACCTCAATAGTTTCAGCAGTGGTTGTGTTTGACTCTAGGTGGTCAAGAATATTAGGAACACTAAATCCTATTTCATTTTCATCCACAGCAAAGACATTAATCACATTAAACTGGTCAGACACCAATGCCAAAAAAGTTCTAATACTAACATCACCTTGTACTTCATAATATTTACTAGAAGGACCACATACTACCAATTGTTAACACCAACATATCCTAGTTTGGAGATAAATTCATCAACTATGTCTATGTAAGATAGAAGATCAGAATCATACCCTTTCCAGGTGTGCCAACATATCCTAGTTTGGAGATAAATTCATCAACTATGTCTATGTAAGATAGAAGATCAGAATCATACCCTTTCCAGGTGTGCACCAGCTTTCTTGAGTACTTAATTTCTAGGTGAGTAATCCATTCACTTCTATGATGGAATAACAGGTCCACATTAACCATCCCTACAATATAAAACAACTAATATAATACTAAGAAGTGAAAAATAATATAATGTGGGACCACGATTTTTGATAATAACATACAACTACCAACTAACCCCTCCCAACCAGCAAAACAAGTAGAGAGCAATAAAGGCAATCACATGGAGCAGAAATGTCCAAAAGAAATGCGTAAAAAAATCAAAAACTGAGGATAGGGGGGACCACATTAAAAATGAACAATGAAGAATCCAATAAAGTGTTTCTTGTCCACCATCTTAAAAGCACAAATTATCAATTTGTGGTCCCTGTACCCTTAATGCTGACAAAAAATTATATCCCTTTTCCCCAATACATATACAACAAACACCAACAAAACCACCAACAGAAACCCTAAAATCCTTTGCCACAAATGGAGTCAAATACAAATCAAACCCTAAACCCCTTTTCCCCAAAAGAGAGAAATCGTGAAACCCTAAACCCCTTTAGCCCAAAATAAACTGAACAGAAAACCCTAAACCCCTTCAAAACTCATGAAATCCTAAACTAGATAGAACAATACACCGAACTATGTCTTCACAAGTTAGAAAGTCACATGGTAGTAACGTATTAACCATAAGTTAACAAATGCTTCTTCATAAGAACCTAAAACTAAAACCCTAACTCTACTTCAACAAACACAAAATAGAAACCACTACGTCAAATAAAGATGGAAAATGTTAAAAAGAAAACGAAATCATGGTTTAATCAAAGAAAAATTTCATACCTTTGAAGATTTTTCAACCCGAAATTGGTGATTTTTTTTTTTTACCTAAATCGTCGTCATCAAACACTCTCAAACTATTGAAAATAAATGAACTGATAGGGTCATTAAACGAGTTGGATATCTTATATTTAGTGGGGAAATGGGTCGGTTTATGGGTGACATGGCCTCTTATGTGGCATAGAATTTCCACCGTGGCATTTATTTAAAAAGCCATTGGCCACGATGGACATGGGGTTAAAAATAGGGGCAAATGTTTCAACTATTGTAACGGTAGGGGTATAAATGGGCTGATAGTATAACAAGGGAATAAATATGAACCTTTTCCCAAAGTAGAGGGGTAAATCAGGCGCTTTTCCCTAATATCAAAGACAAGTTCGAGACTAGAGTCCGGAGCCAGTGCCAGCAAGCGCCCTGCAGATAGTGCTCCATGATTAATATTTTTGTAGTCCTATGTAATTTTTTATTTACTTGCAATTTTATATTTTGCTAAATAAGAATAATATTAACGATACGTTTTCATCAAGAAAACAAAAAATAAAAAAATAAAATCAAAATACTTCATATTACGCGATTTCTTTTTTCAAATTTTTATTTTAAGTTTTCTTTTGTGCTATACAAAAAGTAGTAAATTCAACATTTTCAGTCAATAATTTTAATTATGTAGAAGTAATTGTAAAATCATACAATTTGAACAATGGAGGAGATTAATTATATTGTGTATCGGCTTAATGAATGCGACAACCTTAGCAATTATATGAGGAGCTTTTAGAATTGAAATTATTAAGTTAACATATTAATTTCTTGGTAACTTGTTTAAAATGTCTCGAGCGATACATATAAGCTATCATCTATAACTTTTTGTCCACTAAATTTCAAGGGAAATAAATCAATTATCATATAAAGTATATGATCGCACGAAATTAATCCCAATAGTTTTATAATTGAAGTGAAAATAAAATACGGACAAAGGCTAACACTTGAATACTCTAATTCTTTACTCTAATTACACAATGAATCGAATAGTTAAATACCCCAAAGTAATGTTTTTTTTTTCTTCACAAATACTTATCAGACACACAACAGTAAAGAGAAATGAAATTAATAGGCAAAACAAGAGATGCGGTCCACAAGTGTGCAAGAAAATCCGAACAACTGCCGGGAAAATTACATGGGGCCCACAGTTTACCAAAGCTAATTAAAGTTTTTTGGCTGACACATGTAATGTAATAGATAATAGAACATGGTGTGATTTTTTGTCTACAAAGTCACACCTATAACGCAATCTGGCACACAATCTGTGAAGCGCCAACTTCCGACATCATGTTGAACACGCTTCTAGCCTCAGACATCATGTTGAACACGCTTCTAGCCTCTTATTAAATTTGCGTTTCGACATGTGATTTAAAATTATAATATAAAATTAGTGTTTAGACATAGACATGTATCTCATTGCATAATTTTAAATCATGATTTGAAATCGCAAATTATCAAAAAATGCATGATTTAGAATTTCAAATTATAGTTTTAAAAAATTTAAATATAAGACTTGACCCATAAGTTGATAAATATTTTTAACAATTACTCCCACCAATCATTTATTAACATCATTAATTTTCACCAACCTTTATTTATGTCTATCATGTTGGAGGATTATATTAAAAAATAGTTACATTAATATTCATGTCAAAATTTTCATTTTTATTGAACTAAAGTTTGATCAATTAATGTTGCATTTTTTAGAAAGACATTCTAATTACGTAATAATTTTGTTATGAACTATGACTTGCTAATTTGGTAAGATTATATAAGAATTGAGAATGTTTTAATAGTTTTCACAACTTGTGGGTTTTTATGACTATAAAAGAAAATACAACTTAAAATATTCAAATTACATGTCCAAACATGATTTCAAACTAAAGTTTCAATGATTTCAAATCATGATTTGAAATCATGTTCAAACAACTACTAATAATAGTAAAAAGGGCGAGATTGTGAGACTAATAATATACCAGGGTGAATATTATTATACTTCTAACATATTGGTGCTCAGGAGCCAATTAAAGTGCCGTCATTTGTAGTTCACTTGAATTTAGTAATTTTATGTGTATATATATTAAAAAAATTACTATAAATGTGTATAAATATTTAATTATAAACTCACTTATTATATATTAAGTTAAATCATTATAAAATTCATAAATTTTAAGTTTTGAATTTACTTTTGCCTTCATTATTGGTGCCATTCAACATAGTAGAATTTAGGAGAACTTAAAAGATGTCACTATCACATTGATTATTAATAATATAAAATCACAATTGTGGTCCCTCTTGTATGGGTGGTTATCATTTTACTTCAAGGTCAACAACTGCAGTTTGTTTTGTATTTTTCTAGGCTCAAAACGTGTCCCCAACTTCTCCAGAAAACGAGCACATAAGAAAATCATTGAAATCAGTGTTTGAGGCAGAAAAATCCTACGGCATGCATGTCTTCATCGTGTTTTTATAGTTTTTGACACTCCACTCCCGTTCGGGAGCGGGACCAGGATCTTTACTAACTAAATTTAAAATTTAAAGAAATACACACATAAAAAAAATCAATAGAATTCAGAGTTTAATATATACTATATATACTTAACCTAAACGTTATTTTAACTTTATATATATTGTATAATATTTTCGAAAAGAAAGTTCAGATGAACTCCATACGTGCCTTAGCTCCGCCCTAGCTGTGTGCATAAATTAAATTCTTGTGATAATCTAGGATTTTGGAACCTATATTCATGTCTACTAAAGCTTATTTATGTAAGCTAACCGAATTATAAGCGCGTAGAAATTGACAACTTTTCCGTAAGATAAATTAGCCAAGTTTCTCAATCTAATAAAAAATAATGCAACGACTAGGGGTGTACAAAGTAAACTGACAAATCGTACTAAATCGATAAACGGAGTCCAATCGAGAAAAAAAAATCCAACTAGTGGTTTGGTTCGACTTAGTTTGGTGTTAAAAAAAAAACCCGGCCATAATTGATTTGGTTTGGTTTTAACTCAAAAAAGTCCAACTTAACCAAACCAACCCGACAATATATGTATTTAATTTTTAAAATCTTTTATAATAAAAATATTTATTTATAATGTACTTTATAAATATTTCTTCAGTTTTTTCGTAGTTTTTTTTTTATCTATTATCATATTATTCAAGCTTGAATTTAGAATTTTGAATGTCAATAAGTTTTATATTCTATGGATGTTAGTAACTCAAATAAGGTCCAAACCAAAACCAACTCAACACTAATGCTCACAAAAGAAATTCAATTTACCACTAGGAATGACAATCATGTTAGATATTTATTCTTTAGTTTTGCATAATTGATTTAGAGAGTTGAAATATATAACTTAAGTTTTTTTTATTTGTCATGTAATTAATACTTATTAGCCTTCTTATTTTAGCATAATTTAATATTTTTAGATTATGGTCATTTTCTTTATGGCTTGTTAATTAACAATATTTATTTTAACTGATTTTATTAGCTTTTGTCGAACATTTTAATACTATGTCATCACTTTTTTCACATTTTGTGTTTTTTTCTTAAGAAAAACCTTAATTATGTAATTTTTTTTTTGAATCAATTTCCCAGTAATCTCTGGGTATTTGCATTAATCTCCACAAGAAGAACCAATTCAGTACACGAGGTGGATTTGAAAAACCCTGCCTCCAATTTAAACTGCACAAAATAACCTACTATGCAGGTTTCAATATATCTAGCCTACAGCAGTTAGTTATTTACTAGGCTTCAATAAGTTTAATCTTATGCTTCTTGTGTTTGTGTCTTAGCGATGGTACTTGAAGTTGATCCATTCTGTATGGTCCTCTAGCACTATGTGGTAATTCCCCGAGGGTGAAAAAATTGTGATCTTGATGGTTGATACTCCACTTAGCCAAAGCATCTGCTACCTGATTTGCCTCCCTATAACAATGTTGGAAACGACAGTTGATCCTTTGAGCAAGGCCTTGGGATTCGATGATGATTTCTTTCAAATGCCACGGGGGAATAGATACGCCTTTTAGCATGTTAATTATCAACTGCGAGTCGCCTTCCAAGATCAAGTTATGAATACCATTTTGTGAACACCACTTTAGTCCTTGTAGTGCAGCCTTTGCTTCTGCAGTGTTGCTACTTTCATTCCCCAAACGAGAAGCAAAAGCCATGATAATATTTCCATCAACATCTCTGCAAATCCCTCCAGCCCCCACTTGACCATTCCCCATCTTGCTGCCATCAGTATTGAGCTTAAACCCATGACCTTTCGGTTTTTCCCACTTCACCATTGTGCATTCTATTTTTGGGACCAAATTTATAATTTGATCACAGATGAAAAACCAATCAGTCCCCCAGTTCTTGTCTTTCTTCACTTTAAAAAGTATCCATTTTAAATGAGAGAAAATGTGGTACTTAATCCTCTTCAAAGACACTGTAGTGTTGCCATACCTCTCAGCACATCTGGCTTTCCAAATTTCCCAACAAACCACCATGGGAGTGGTTTGTAGCAAAATTTGGTGAATTGAATTCTTTGGCTTGAGACTCCACCATTTCTTAAGAAAATTTCTGATCTGAGTGTCTTCCCAGCTGATACCCAAAGGACTGCCAAAATATTTCCATATTGAAACAGCAATATCACCATCCATAAACGAATGTTGAATTGTCTCACTCTGCGGGGTTCTGCAACAGAAGCATTTAGAAGCCAAGTTTTGTTTAAACTTGTAAAGGATATCATCAAAAGGTAGTTTGTTCTTCAGCAACTTCCACATCAAAAAGGACATTTTGAATGGTATGTAATTGTTCCATATTTTCTTCAACAAAGGGGACTTCTCTTTTCTTTGTCTTGCTAAACTCCAAACACTAGCCGTTGAGAAAATCCCGTTGCTATTAGGGGTCCAAATAGCATAATCTTTAGAGTTCTGATCCCTTATATCAACAGAAAGAATTTGTTCAGCTAAGTATTCGGGAAATTGCATCATCTCGATGTGCCAAGCCCCGTTGTGAATAATCTCAGAAACTCTAGAATTCATAGGAGGATCTTGAATGTTAATAAGCTGAGCTACTGCCCCCATGTTAGACCAGTTGTCCCATCATAAATTGCTGTCCCCACCATTTATTTTCCATACAACATTCTCCTCCATTAAATCCCTACTTCTGAGCATTTTTTTCCAAATCAGGGATTGAGTAGGCATGATTGGTTTAGCAATAGGGGAGGTGAATCTGCAATATTCTACTTTAAGAAACTTTGACCATAGAGAGTCCGTGGTCCTAAATTTCCACCATCTCTTCATATTTAAACTTTCACTGACATCTTGAATTCTTCTGAGCCCTAAACCTGCTTCTTCTTTGGGATAAGTCATATTTTCCCATGCACTCCAGTGATGTTTTTGTTTACCTTCAATAGCACCCCAAAAGAATCTAGCCAAGTGCCTTTCCACCTCATTAAAAATTCCCTTTGGAGGTTCTACAACCGACAGCATATGGATAGAAAGAGACTGAAGCACATGCTTAATCAACACAAATCTTCCTCCAATGGATAATAGTTTTCCATGCCATCCTGTAACTCTTTTGATAATCTTGGCCACCATCTCTCCATAATATGCAACCAACTGTCTACCAATGTAAAGAGGGCATCCCAAATAGGTAATAGGGAACTCAGCTTGTCTATATCCTGTTGTTTCTTTGATCCTCAAGATTTGATTTGTAGTAGCCTTGCTACCAACCAGAAATCAACTTTTATCAATATTGATCAGCTGGCCAGAACACCTTTGATAAGCTTGAAGTTGGGCAGTGATAGCTTCCAGGGATTTCTTGTTGGCTGACGAAAAAAGCATCACATCATCTGCATATGCAAGACGTGTAATAACTGGAGCCCGAAGAGGCATGCTAAAACCTTTAAACTGGTTAAAATACGGCAGTTGGTTCAAAAGTCTTGACAAAACCTCCGCCCCAAGCACAAAAAGAGAAGGAGAGAGAGGATATCCTTGTCTGACGCCTCTTGTAGAATGGAAAAAACCTCTTCTGACACCATTTATCAAAACTGAGTACCACACATTTGAGATAGATCTCCATACCAGATTTACCCATTTTTCAGCAAAACCAAGTCTTCTCATAACAGCAATAAGAAAATTCCAGTTTACCCTGTCGTATGCTTTTGCCATATCTAGCTTGATTACCACATTCCCACCAAAATTTTTCTTATTAATAGCATGAATGATTTCTTGAGCCAGGAGGACATTGTCTGTGATAGATCTGCCCTTTATAAAGCCTGACTGATTGTCAGATATGATCTTAGGCAAAAGCACGTTTAACCTTGAACTCATGATTCTGGAAATAATCTTGTTTGAGCAATTGCTAAGACTAATTGGCCTCATTTCGTTGAAAGAAGATGGATTCTCTACTTTGGGCAATAATATCAAACAAGTATTTGTGATAAATCTGGTTAACTCTGCTCCATTAAAGAAATCTTGAATCACCCTTATAAGATCCTCCTTAATGATGTGCTAACAGTTTTGGTAAAAGGAACCCCCAAAACCATCAGGCCCAGGTGCACTACTAGGACTTAAGGCAAAAACAGCATCTCGAATCTCACTTTCTTGTGGCATTGCACACAAGATATCATTATCTTGTTGAGTAATAACTTGATCCAGATAATCAATGTATTGTAGATCAGGATCGTTATCTTCATTAAATAGGAGATTAAAATGGTTAACTGCCTCATCAGAGATCTGCTCATCTCCATTGATCCATTGGCCTTCACTGTTAATGATCCTTTGAATGTTGAGTCTTCTTCTCTTCTCATTGATAATGGCATGAAAATATTTGGTATTAGCATCTCCTTCTTCTAGCCACCTGATATTAGCTTTTTGTTCGAGGATGGATTCCTCAAATTTAAGCCATTTAGTATATTCTGCTTGTGCCTTGTGTACCTGTTCTCTGTGATCATCAAGGTCATCATTAATATACTTTGTCCCCAGATTATGCATTTTGATCTCCCATTCTTTGACCAAATCAAAAACATTCCCAATATGCTCTTTGGACCATATGCTCAATATCCTACTCAGATTCTTGAGTTTTAGTTGAAACTTCCTCATGTTATTTCCTTGTACATCAATATTCCAAGCTTCCTGTACCACATTCTTGAATTCAGGTTGTTCAGTCCAGAATTGGAGGAACTTAAAATATTTGATCCCATGGAAATTGGAATTGGAGCATTTCACCAACATTGGAGTATGATTTGACCCGGTACTGGCCAAATGTTCAATGTCACTCCTAGAAAACATATCTGTCCACTGATGATTAAAGAACACCCTATCCAATCTCTTCTATATTCTGTGCGGTTTTCCCCTTGTGTTGCACCATGTAAATCTTAGCCCTGTGAAGCCAGCATCGACCATCCCGCAATCATCCATACAAGTTATAAAGTCCCAACTTTTCTCCATTCTGTGGGGTTTCCCTCCTTTTATTTCATCCGGGCTCATAATGACATTGAAATCTCCATTAATGCACCAAGGACCATTAATCATGCTACTACAGTTTCTAAGCCTTTCCCAAAGAGAAGCTCTTAAAGGATGTTTAGATTTTGCATATACAAAAGTGAAATAAAAGACTTCATCATTTGTGTTGTTGGTCACCTTCACTGTAATTTGTTGTTCATCATCCACCACCACCGTAACATTGAAACCAGAAATCCAAAAAAGCCATATTTTCCCATTGCAGTTTCCCAAACATCCTTCAAAATCAAGTCCCCTTTTGTATTGCTCGATTTTACTAGAATGAACAAAAGGCTCCTGAACAGCAATAAAGTGTGTTTTATGAATTTTGGATAGGAACTTTAATCTTTCAAAAGCTCCCCTTGACTTAACCCCTCTAATATTCCACGAGATTGTATTAATCATTTAAACATTTGTAGAGATAGCACCTATTTGACTGGCTTTAACTTTAGCCCTTGTGACAGGGCCTTGATCTACCATATTCTTGGTCTGGTCTATCATGCTTCCTTTTTTTCCTCTTGGTGATAAATTTCCTGACATAATGAGTTTGTTTTCCTGTTGGGTGATTGCATCTTCACTGTCTTGTTCATGCTAGACTGTTCTCGGTGCAAAAGTCTTCAGAAGCTCATCCTTATCAGTTGAATTACATTCCTCATAATCTTCTTCTTCTTGGAATTCTTCATCATCATCATCATCCCTTGCATCCCCCAAACTTGATTCATATTCACTGGAATCTTCCAAAACTTCTTGGGTGTTATGTTGACTGTCTTTTTTATTCTTTTCCTGGTCAGATTCTGAATTGGTAATGATAACATCAATATCTTCATTGCAATTCAGGTCAACATATAGGTTGATTCCTTTCATCTCAGATAATTTTGACTGTACAAATTCATGTTTAGGAGGTGTATCAAGAGGTTTCTTCTTAGCATCTGGAGATTGCATAGCAAATCCTGCCGAAATTGTGGATTTGGTTGTATGTTTCTCACATTGTGAATCCCTTCCTTTACTCTTGTTTGTGCTATTTTCCATCTTGTCAATTGGGATCTGTTTATGTTTTCCAGTGGATCTTTCATAAGCTTTCACCGGAGTGCTAATATCTTGCTTGTTTTGATTTGTAGGAGTCGAAGGATTCGACTTACTGTTCTGTGCATGATTTCTTATGGTAATGTTTTCCTCTTGATTGCTTTGCTGTGGAAACAGGCTCTCAACCGGGACATCCATATTAGTAAGCTTTCCACCTTAATTATATAATTGTATCTTACTAGAACTAAAGAAATATTTGAAGAAAAACTTATATGTTTTGTATCAAGACTATTCTGGGAAAAAACCCGAGAAAACCGAATAACCCGAGGTTACAAAATTCAAATTTTATTGGTTGAATTGGTGTATAAATTTAAAAACCCGACGCAATTGGTTTGATTTGGTGTTTAAAAAATCTGAACCAACCCGGTCCATGTACACCCCAACCAACAACCAACACTTTTCCATGGACTAACAAAGACCAGATATTCTGTTTGGTACAGAACCTTTCCGAGAGATACTCCTTCCGTTCACTTTTACTTATTCAGTATTCTAAAAATAAATTTTCAGTTTTACTTGTCACTTTTAGCATATCAAAAGAAGACCGTCTATTTTTTCCTATTTTACCCATAGTATTAATTACTCACTTCAAATCATTTTTCAAATCCAATAAAAATATGCATCATTTAATATGGGTACATTGATAAATTATGTACTTTATTTATTATTTCTTAAACAACGTGAAAAATTCAAAGTGAACAAGCAAAAGTGAACGGAGAGAGAGTACATCTTAAATCACTCATAGTACACAAGACAATGAGTACATAAATTAGCACCTCAATCACATATGAAGTGCTAAAAAAAAAAAAGGAAATTGGTGGTCATGCATCAAGCAGCGTGAATTTGAAATAAAAGTGACATTATTAATTCATTGAACTTGCTCTAGATTCGCCTCTGGCAATAAACGCTGTCAATTTAATTTGGTCAAGGAGACGGTGACATTTATAAACTCGGTTTTCTCTTTTGCCATGGAGTCAGAAAGAATTTCTTCATATTTTTGGAACACTAAATCCATCAGTTTTGGACTAAATTGGCTCACAAGTAAAGGCTCAGCCACAGCTCTCATGCACCTTGACACATTGTAGGCACCATTACTCTCATTATTAGAAGCATTCCAATGGACTCTTGTAGATTCCAAACGATTAATTGTGAATGAACCTTCCTTCTCAACAACGTACTTCACTTCTTCTGATGATGGTGTATATTGAGGAATATTGAATGAATCCACTTTCTCTTCTTCTATCAACCCCTGCATTAATTCATATTGAATTTTAGGTTTTAACTTATTACTATACATTATCATGGAAGTTTATACTGTACTATATATCCGTACTTATGGCAGATCATTATAACTTTATTTTTCAAGATATCATATTAGATTTGCAATGATTGGTTGTATGTTATTATAGGGTCAATTTAATTTGATGCTGTAAAAACTTCATACACTATTACTCTGTCAGTGCACCGGAAACTTATAGTTTTACAGGGGCCAAAAACGTGAAACTTAGAGTTATATGCAACTACTATATCATTCATCTTTTAAGGTTCTTGCAAAGAAATATTTAATGAACTTAAGTATAAGAGCATTTGTCTAAATCATCATTTATCTCTCCTTAAATATTTCATCTAATTAACAGTAGTATAGGTACAAGTACAACAACTGTAGGCTTAGATTCGTTCTTTGTTTGCCAAAACGAATTAAAGTTAGGAGGTGAGGGATTAAGTACTTTTTTTTTTCGGTTTGTGCTTTTTTTTTTTTTCTTCGTTCTTTTAATTAATATATAGAGATGAATATGAGCTACTATATATTAAGATTACCTACTCTTAGTTTACTCAAATTTTGTCAGGACACAGACTACCAACTATTCTTCTAAGAAGAAAAAGATGTATATATACTTAGTAAATATTGCAAGTTGAGGTAAAAATATATTTAACATAACTGATCAAAGTTAATTAGCTTCGTATGTGTGAGACCAAAAGTTTACCTCAACAACCAATTCATTAAGGGCCATGGATAAAAGCTCCCAAATATAGCAACATTCTTTGCTAGAAGGATATTCACTTTCTCTTCCTAAAAATGTTAAAACCATTTTTCCACCTTTCATCAATTCCTCTGAACGGTACTTGAGAAATTTTGAAAAATCTTTTTCATATTGCTCGTAATATGCTTTTATAACGCTTGGTGGACTTGTATTTGCCATGTAAATGTTCCCTTTGTTCTTCTCGGTTAGATCAGGAACCTGATAAATAAAAGACAAAAAACAGAAAAAGATATATATCCTTAAGTGCTTAATCTTAGTATTTAGTAAAGAGAGATTGCAACCTTCTTTCCAAGTTTTTTTGTTCTTTGGTTTTGCATGGCATATGGGATTATTACGTCATGCAATTGTTATGTTATCAATTATTAATCTGTAAGATGATTTTATTCTTTAACTTACATAGTAAAAAAAAATCTTATTTTATCAAGTCTTAAAAGATATTAATATGTAACTTTTCGTAAAATTGTGATTTATAATTTAAAAATAAGAAAAATAACTTATTAGTAACTCCTATAACTGGTGAAAATAATGTGACAGTGTAATTTTATTTTAAAATTTCGATATATACAAGTTAAATCATCCTATTATTCACGGACCAGTCAACGGTTGGCAACTTTTGAAAAAATATTTTTAACAATTCTGTGACTGTCAGAAGAATTTTAAAGAATGTTAGTGCGAGTGTCAGCAAGAACTTTTCTTTGAAAAATAAAAAATAAGAAAAAAGCTGCTTGAGAAAACTTAAACAAAAACAAGTTTTCAAAAAAAAAAAGAAAAAAAAACTCTTTTTGTTCTTTAATTTGGTAATTAACTTGTATAACAGCTTTAATTAGTTAGTAATGGAATGTAGAAAATCAGCATACTTGAGATAGCCACATGAGACTGTAAGTGGAGTGAACAAAATGCAAACTCTTTGAAGGAAAAAGTCTAGTATAAAATGAACCAGCTACTCCACTAAAAAAACATGGACCAAATCCCTCTCCAACTTGCTTTGTCAAATCTTCTTGAAATTCCCCCAATGACTGGAAAATTGTATTAAAATCATTGCCAGGAAGATCATTGAAGTGAAAATAAAACTCTGGTGATTGTAGATTGTGTTTTTTTCGTTCTTTTTCTACGATTTTAACAAGATCTGATACCACCAAAAAAGTGTTTGCTCCAGAGGAACAACCCAAATCTGCAATGCATAAGGCTTCCGGGAAGAGACTACAATAGAGATCACTTATGGCTTGCTCCAGTATTGGCTTTGTCATGAGAATCACCTTTCTCTGTTCATAAAAAAGAATCAGAAAGAAGGTTAATTCCAAAATATTATAAGGACCTATGAATTAAAATTCAGAGTTTAATAACTTACGTACATTAACATGTGCATGTATGATTATTTTATACTATTAGATCACCAAAAAGATAATTAAAAGTGATGTTGCTCAAATTCTTAAAGAATATTGTCGGTGTATGTCGGATCCTCCAAAAATCATATATTTTTTAAGGATCCGACACAAATCTATACAAACAATATTTTACGTCCGAGCAACATAGACTATGAGTAACTGCCCATGATAAGTAAGACTATAAGTTTTATAGTGATGATTCGCGGTGTAAACAAGATTTATGCTACTGAACGTGATTTTATATCTGAACGTATTAGTTACTAGTAATGATTCCATGCATTGATAATTCACGTTAATAATTGTTGGCATAGCTAATGTCTCCAATTCCTCCATTCATGTGAAGAACATCAACAACCTTCATTTTCTTTTTTTCTTGATTGATCTTTCTGTCTTTTTAAAAAAAAAAAAAATTATAATGTGGGATATATATCACTCTTTGCTTGATATAGAGTCTAGACAATGTTCACCTATTTATAGGAGGATGCTACTGAAATTTGTCCAGTGAACTTCCAATATTGTCCCTGACAGAGATGGCTTTATGAAATAAGTGGGTCCAAAATTTTATTTTGATTTTTGGACATGCAGAAGGCTTTAACTTATTTAAAAAGTTCTTATATATTTTTATTTGTATTTATTATTCTATGATATGCAAAGTTGTTAACTGTTTGTTTTACTCTTTTGATGTTGATTTTTCAGTTAACAATATACCAATTCATTTACTTTTTTCTTGATACATTATTGATCTCATGTAAAAATTAATTTTACTAATTTTAATTTTCCAAAAATTCTTTGATCAGTTAACCTACAACTCAGTCACTACATTTGGTCGAAAATTTTACTTCTAATTAATACTTTGTAATAAATAATATATAAATAAGAGTAATTTTGTGGGATGGGACCTACAGAGATATCCCACAAAATTATTTTATCCCACCTTTTATATGGGATAACTTGTCTCATCATTTATAGGATTACGTACTAAATATTCATTTATTAATTAATTAATGATAGCTTAATACATCAAAGTTTATTTGGAGGGTATATATGTGTTTCATTTTTTCCATCTATTTTCTTTCCAATTGGGGGCAATGGCCCGTGCTAGCACGTGTCTAATATTATGAAAATTGAAACTATTAATATATCTTTGTCAAAACAAAATATCACGATAAAAATATGCACAACCTAATATATATTTTATATATTTTCTAATATGTTAATTGAGTTTTTTGTCTTTCATTAATATTTTATGTAGTTACTTAATGATTACCCTTTTCTATATATTAGAAAGGATGGTTTCAACATGTATACTTAATGATTACCCTTAAGATTAGAAGAAATTAACAAATCTCTCTTGATTAAAATGGACAAGTAAAAAAGAAAAACTTATTCTTTGTATAAGGGACAATTAAGAACAAAGAATAGGAATTTATGACATTTAGGGTGTGTTCGGTATGAAGGAAAATATTTTCCGGAAAATGTTTTCCAGTTTTCTCATATTCGTTTGGTCAAAAATTTTGAAAAACATTTTCTTTAGGAAAACAAGTTCCTTAAAAATGGGGAAAATGATTTCCCTAATAAAAGCAGGGAAAACAAGTCCACAATGCATTCCACCAACAACCCAACCACCAAACCCCAACCATTCCCACCCCCCAAAAAAATTAATTTTGTTTTGAAAACAAAGTTTTGATTTTTTTTTTTGTTTTTTGCACCACCCACCCCCACCCCCACCCCCACCTCCACCCCTACCCTCAACTACCAAACCCCAACCACTCCTACCACTCTACCCCACCGCACCCCCAACCCCACCGCACCCCCACCCCACCCCCAACCCCAACTACCAAACCCCAACCACTCCTACCACTCTACCCCACCGCACCCCCCAACCCCACCGCACCCCCACCTCACCCCCAACCCCAACTACCAAACCCCAACCATTTCCGCAACCATGCACCACCCCACCCCCCAACCATTCCCACAACCCATGCACCACTCCCCCCATGCCGCACCCTACCCCACCTCCCTCCCAGCCCATTTTTTTTTTAAAATCTTTTTGGTTTCTACACCATCATATCCCTCCTCCCCCCCCCCCTCCCACCCCCACCACCCCACCCCCTCCCACATAATTTTTTTTAAAGTTTTCTTTTTTGATTCTCTACACCCACCCCCCGCACGCATCCCCTATCCCTCCCCCCACCCCCCGAATTTGCTACTTCCTATTTAATTTTACCTTTATTAAAAAAATTATACAAATTGAAAGTTTGCGTGGTTATTGGAGGGGGTGGTGTAAAAATCCGAAAAAATAACTTTTAAAACTTTTTTTAAGAATTTTTTTGGAGGGGGGGTGGTGGTGTCCCCGGGGGGGGGGGGGGGATATGGTGGTTTAGACAATCCAGAAAAAAATTGGGGGTAGGGAGTGGGGGCTTGGTGTGGTATGGGGTGGCGGGGTTGGGGTGGAGTTGTGGGGCTTGAGTGGGTATTTTCCTGAAAATATTTTCTACCAACCAAATGAACATGAGAAAATAAGTAAGAAATTTACTTATTTTTCGCTACCCAAACGAACATGAGAAAATAAGTAGAAATTCACTTATTTTCCAAGAACACATTTTTCAGGAAAACATTTTCTTCCATACCGAACACACCCTTAATTACTTTTAGTATTTAATCATGATTATATAAAGCAAATTATAACCTGATTAAGTTATTTAAGTATATTAAATTTACCCAATTTGTTATAAACTTGGATGTAGATAGTAAGTATATATACCCTCTTCTTTTTTGTCATAGTATTTACCATTCCCTAAATTCAAATGGAAATATAAGGAGGAAATTATTTACCCTGCACCAGATTCAGATGGGATATATATGAAAAGGAAATTAAAGTAAATATGACATTATCACAGGTCTTACGTTAGTACTTTATCAATTTGAAAAGTTATGTGGGCGCATCTATATTCAATGACATTTCAAATGTGAAAGCTGATCTGCAAAATTGTTTCAAAGACTATATCACATTGACTTTAAGCATACATGTTGAAACCATGCTTAATATATAAAGGATGGTTTCAACATGTATACTTAATGATTACCCTTAATGATTACCCTTAAGATCAGAAGAAATTAATAAATCTCTCTGGATTAAAATAAATAAATAAAAAGAAAAACTTACTCTTTGTACAAGGGACAATTAAGAAGAAAGAAAAGGAATATATAACATTTAGTTACTTTTAGTATTTAATCACGATTACATAATACTCCCTCCGTTTCAATTTATGTGAACTCAGTTGATTGGATATGACATTTAAGAAAGAGTGAAGACTTTTGAAGCTTGTGGTTCAAAATAAGTCTTGAATATTTGTGTGGCTGTAAATCATTTCATAAAATAAATTTGTTTCAAATTAGGAAAGAGGTCATTCAATTTGACACAAACTAAGAAAGAAATAGGTTCACATAAATTGAAACAGGGAGAGTATGAATTATAACCTCATTAAGTTACTTAACTCTATTAAATTTACCCAATTTGGTATAAACTTGGATGTAGATAATAAGTAAATACCCTCTCTTTTTTTCATAGTATTTACCCTTCCCCAAATTCAAATGAAACTATAGGGAGGAAATTATTTACCCTTCACCAGATTCAAATGGGATTATATATGAAAAGGAAATTAAAGTAAATATGGCATTATCACAGGTCTTACGTTAGTTCTTATCAATTTGAAAAGTTACGTGGGCGCACCTACATTCAGTGACATTTCAAATGTGAAAGTTGATCTGCAAAATTGTTTCAAAGACTATATTACATTGACTTTAAGCATACATGTTGAAACCATGCTTTCTAATATATGGAAAAATTTGTCAAGGACGTTTTGGTCAATAAATTCATCACCGAAATTTTTGTCAAAAGGATCCATCACACACTTTAATTTTCTTAGTTAAAATTTTCATTGTCAGAACCTACGATGGAACACGCCATTTTTTTCTTCCTTTTCGGAATCTCAGAAAAACCCGCAGCTGCTATTTTTTGGGACGCACTAGATAACTTGCTCACTATGCAATAACTTGCAAACCACACAGGAGATGTTAATTGCACCAGGCAAATCCGGTGCGACGAGCTCTGACTAAGAAGTCTAGTGGTGAGGGAAATCGTTCCTAGGTCTCCTGCGTGGAAAACCACTCAGTCAACCAACTTAGCCATTCCTTGCGGTAAACTCGCCATGTTAATAAACAAAAATTTAAGTTTTCATGTCTGTAACAAACTTGTGACAGATGGGTATTCATCACAAATTCTACTTAATTTTCCGTCCAAATTTATTTCTATATTCGTATTGAATTCTCAAACATATATTCAAAAATTATTTATGACTAAATTTAACAAACAATTGAAAAGTATGTGTATATGTACTTTCACCGGTTGTATTGAGTATTGACAACGTTAATAGCACCGACTCTTGATTAATATAAAACATTGATCTCAAGAGACTGGTGATTGTGTCTCTGCCAGCTACTGACACAGTAAGACTTGATACAAGACAAAGGAATAACAAACGTAAGTTTGTCTCTGTGTAAGAACAAGCATAATTTCCGATAGTTTATTAATTCCAGCATGATTTGCCGTCGATTGTATTTTTATTATTGGTAGGATTATGACTTCTTATTTATTTATTGTAGTACCTCCACTGTTGGCTCTATATATATATATATATATATATATATCATTCAATTAAGTCATTCTTTAGATAGTATATCATACGTGTACTGTGTGAACTAAAGTCAATATAAGTAAACAGTGTGATGACATCATCAATGTAATTACTCCATTATCGTTGTTAGTAGATGACGTATGCTCGTACGCCAAACATTTTAAATTATAATATATCTATGTGTATGTAATTGTGTACAATTATAAAGATTTACATATTGTGTAATGATAATATCCGATAGTTTATTAATTCCAGCATGATTTGCCGTCGGTTTTATTTTTATTATTGGTAGGATTATGACTTCTTATTTATTTATTTATTTATTGTAGTGTAGTGCCTCCACTTTTGGCTGTATATACATCATTCAATTAAGTCATTCTTTAAATGGTAAATCATACGTGTGCTGTGTGAACTAAAGTCAATCTAAGTAAACGGTGTGATGACATCATCAATGTAATTACTTCATTAGAGTTGTTACTAGATGACGTATGCTCGTGCGCTCCATATTTTGAATTATAGTGTATGTAATCATGTATAATTGTATGTGTATGTAATCATGTATAATTGTAAAGATTTATGTATTGGATAGTGATAATATATATATATATATATATATATATATATATATATATATATATATATATTATATTGTTAATAAACATATATAAGTTTGCACTGTTCTTTTGCATATATATAGATTCTAAAGAGAGTTGCATTCACGATGAGACAATGTGCTACCTCAAAAGAGAACCAAAAAACGCTAACAACAGTCAATGTAATATAAATTGTAGTAATTAAATGATTTAATTAAAATTACACAACCAATTAAAGTGAAATTAATTGGTTATAAAAATAAATATTTTACTATTATTCTACATAAATTATATGTATAATAAAGCTTTTTTCAATAAAAATGTATAATCTTATTTCCCAAATATAGTGTACAGGTAAAAGTAAATACGTAATGTATTTTAAGGAGATAAGATAATTATTTTTATTTATATAGATGTATCATATGTTAATTTTCATAATAAAATAATAAAAATAACAAAGAAAATTAATAAGACATTTTATCAATAGGTGAAAATTATTCATGGAAGAATGGAACAAACCATATATACATTGTTAGTGTAAAGAAGTTTTTCACTATCAAATTTCATTTATTTATTGTGCATAATCTGCCTTATTTTAATATTATAAATCTCATTTTATATTTTTTGAATGATGTGGATAGGTGAATACCTTTTAATTTTTTTTTAGTATCTTGTTTATTATTCTATTACAATAACTCTTTTGTATGGTAATTACATGTGCAAATAATAGTTAATTTTAACTTTTTTGTGTACATCTCGTTTCAATGAGATAAAATTAGAAATATCACCTCATTAAAAAATGAATCAGGAATGAGTATCATCAACAATGACACAAAGCATTTAAGAGGAGCACTTATAGTGGGGTAACGTGGGGCCACGTGAGATGTCACATCAATTGAGACACACTTGACATTTAGAAAAGAGGCTTGGATTTTTCATCATAAGAAATTTAATTAGTAACTTATATGCAAAGAAATACTCTTCTTTCTCCTTACTTTGCTATGAAAAAACCATTGATTCACTTGATATTATAAGGATTTGCTATTGTAGTTAAAACTATATGAGAAGATAGAGATACATCCTATACGTACACATAAACATACATATGTAGCAACGTTGGTTTAAAAGGGGAAAAAAGAAATATGAGAAGTACACTTTGTTGTTCCCAAACGGACCAAACCTCTATCACTTAATATTAACTCCGTAATTATGAAGGAACATTAAGAATTTATGGAGACTTTTCCATAGCAACGTGTTAACAGCATGTAACACATATCCAAGTATCGCCACCTAATCAATTTTCAAGAAAAGATATCAAAACCAAATTGGAGAACAAAGAAAGTAAAATGGGCATCCCTCCATTAGCTTACACGTAACTAATTGTACATGTGGGCTTGGCTCACTTCATTTATCACCTTTATATATAGTTAAGTCTATTCACTTAAAAATAAATCACAGAGAGGCTTCGGTTTTTTTCTCATAAGAAATTTATGTCCAAGCTTTGAGGCTTATAAGCACAAGTGTGCAATGCATGAATTTTTGTAAAATAACTGTGATGCCCCTCAAAGTTGCCAAGCAAGCATGTTGACGATCCTGCCAAGTGTTCATAAATTTAAGCTAGTGTTTGGCTATAAATTTTGGATCAGATTTGAAAAATATATCTTTAAATATCTGCTTGGTCATAAATTTTGGATTAAATTTTGAAAATCTTGTCTTCAAAAGAATTTTAAAGACCTGTTTGGCCAAGCTTGTAAAAACAGTTTATTTTAAAAAGTACTTTAAAAAAAATACTTTTGGCTAAAAGTAGTTTGTGTTTGGCAATTAATTGAAAAAGTACTTTTGAGAAGTAATTAGTGTTTGGCCAAGCTTTTAAAAAGTGTTTCTATGTGTATTTTTCTCAAAAGTACTTTTGGGCAAAAACTATTTTTTTAGCTTCTGAAAAACTGCTTCTGCTATTCCCCAAAAACACTTATTTTCTCACATAAGCTTGGCCAAACAGGCTATAAGTTTCAAAAACTGGTCTCCGTTCACAAAACTTCTAAATTTTCCAAGTCAAATGCATGTTTACACAACTTAAAGTTTAAAAAACAAAACTTCAAAAACTCAAAATTTTCACTTTTAAAATTTCAAATTCAAAATATATGGCCAAAAGGAAGCCAATTTTTTTAAGCGGAGTTAATTAAATGATTTTAAAATTTATGTTCTAAAATAAGTTATATATTTGTGTGCTATTAAATCATGTCATTAAGAATTAAACAAATATCTGATAAATATTATTAACATTGGTGAAAATATTATCCAGAACAACAACAATTTAATAATCAGTACAAATTTATTAGCTATTTCTGAATAATGTGCGATAAAGATTTTTAAAAAATTGTGTTAATCTGATTTTTTTGAATAATTTAATTTGTAATCTATTTCTGAGCTGTCTACCTTAAATGTTGTGTACTCGAGCAAAGCGTAAATGAGTTTGTTTCTTTAATCTATTTTTTTTTCACGAGTCTTTATTAATTTTTGGGAATATATAGTTAGTACTTTGGTTTGAGAAACTAAAAAAAGAAGAGATACGCACTGTCATTACAGTGACATTAGCAACTTAGGGGAATGAAACGAAAAAGAACAAATTGTGGGCCCACCATGAAATGTAATCTTTCAATATGCTAAATGACGAAAATGCCCCTTGGATATATAGAAGGACGGACGACGATCACTGACACCAAACTCTTGCTTTTATATAGTAGTAATTATTAATAACCTGATGGAGATTCATTACAGAAACTCCACCGATGCTAAAGCATAACTACAGGAAACAAAATAAAATTTGCGATTCTCCTTGCCAAGGAGGGAGTTCGGAAGAAATACGTTTGGGACTTATGACCAAACATGTTAGGAACTACTTTTAAACGTTAAATACTGCGATGTACTAGTAATCTGATAGGAAAAACTACTGAACTACCACAGAGGTCTAAACCTCCCACTAGCTTTTACTTACTTTTTGGTCTATTATTAAGTATTCACTTAACCAAAAATTGTGTGTGATGTAAGTCCGCAACTTAATATATGTTCTATTCTATCTATTGAACCAAAATAAAATATAGTAATTGTGTTGACAAAGTTAAAAACGTCGAATCTTGATTTTAAAACATTAACGACGGACTTGGTCGGTATAAAGACATAAATTACGACAATTTGATTTCAGCATTATTTGCCTTAGTCTTTTTTTTATTATATAAATCTTATAATTTAGTACCTCGACTTTCACTTTATGCACCATCTTTAGATCATGTATCATACGTACTGTGAAGTGATGTCAATATAGTGCAGTTATTTTTACACTAAAATTATGACAGCAAGATATATTCATTATTATTTTTATCATTGTTGTTTGTTAATTATTAACCTAATGGAGACCTAAAGACCAAAGTAAATCATTAGTCGGTATTATATATAAAATACTAGACAGTCTATGCCCGTGCTGCGCACGGGCCCAACACTTTAGATTATAGTGCATCTATGTATATGTAGTTGTGTTTGGATATTGTTTTTATGCATATATATATATATATATACAATGTTCAAAACACGATTAATATAACATTGTAGTTTGTGCTCCATATCTAAAACTTTATTATATTAGTGTTTGTTACGAATACAAAATCGGCAAATTTATTAATATTTTTTAAAATAGAAGACTTGTTTAAAAGGAAATTATTCTTCTCTCTTTGAGATAAAACAATAGCAATTTTAAGCATCAGTTGATACTTTCATTTTAATTTGATTGATTTAAAGGTGTAAAATACTTATTATTTTTTTATCAAATTTTGATTTGGATAATTCTAATTCAAATTATTAAATTAATTTTACATGTTTAAAACGAAACAAAGTAGAAATTGATTTTATATTTAAACGAAGAAATGCTATTTTTTAATTTTTGGTAAATATTCTCGGTTTAGCTCATTTTACTTGTCATGTTGTCTTTTGCATGGTTTTTTAAGAAAACGTCGATTAGAATTATAATTTGACTAATTTACCTTATTCATTACTTGATCTCCATTTGATATATTTTTTACGACATTAATCTTTTTTCACATTTATTAGAGTAAGAATAAAAATAAAAAAGTAATTAAATTCTATCTTATTTTAAAATATAAATATTTTAAGTATATTTATTTTAGTAAACATAACAAATAAATGACATGGCGAAATAGCAAATACAATAGTTTAATATCTAGATTAGATCTCAGGCTAATATAAAAAAAGAAAAAAATTGTATGGTTTGACTACATAACCTTTTGAAGAAAAGAAATTTTTCCACTAATGGATTGATACAAATGTGGCAATGAATCCATCATTATTGACTTAATGAGATACTTTGGAAAATTACATGAATATTATTTGATTTTTTAATATGGGGTGCACTTTTTTTTTGGACATTATTAGTTTGCACTATTTTTTTTTTTTGACATGGGAACCCGCAGCCGCTACCCTTCGGATGCGCACAGGGTAAACCCAGCTCCTGTGCAATAGCTCGCAAACCACACAGGAGAGGTAACCCGCACTAGGCAAGCCCCGTGCGGCGAGCTCGACTAAGAAGGCAAATCCCCTGCTGTCGTAGGCAAGGGTTTTCGAACCTCAGACCTCCATTATGAAAGCCCCATGCTCAGCCAACTGAGCCACCCTTGCGGGTGATTAGTTTGCACTATTTTTATGCATATATATATATATATATATATATATATATATATATATATATATATATATATATATATATATATATATATATATATATACACACACACACACACGCACTATGTTCAAAACACGATTAATATAACATTGTAGTTTGTGCTCCGTATCTAAAACTTCATTATATTAGTGTTTGCTACGAATACAAAGTCTCCACTTTTTTTTTGACATTATTTGTTTTTTTAATATGGGGTTCACTTTTTTTTTTCCCCGTGAGTTTGGAGATGGCGGGTTCCGCTTTTTTTTTTTATTGTTTGGTGTTGTTTAGTATGGGGCCCACCCTTTTTTTTAAGGGACAACGGACGACGAAGCATGGGTAACCCATGCTTCGGTATAGTTAAAAAAAAAAAGATCTTTGCTCAGCTACTTTTGTAATTGAGCAATCACCTAACCAAATTTTGAGAGACAGCTCATTAACTTAAACAGACATGAGACCCACGAGAGAATTTTAAATTTGAAATTGTTATTGATATCTTCATAATTTTCTGGATATAACGTTGTGCAATTGATTAACAGTTTATCTTTGTTATAACTAGAGTCAAATTCAAGATTTGGAGTTGATAGAACATTTCGATAATAACCTAAAGTTAACTTTTGTAATTGAGCAATCACCTAACCGAATTTTGAGAGACAACTCATTAACTTAAACAGACACGAGACTCACGAGAGAATTTTAAATTTGAAATTGTTATTGATGTCTTCATAATTTTCTGAATATAATGTTATGCAATTGATTAACAGTTTATCTTTGTTATAACTAGAGTCAAATTCAAGATTTGGAGCTGATAGAACATTTCGATAATAACATAAAGTTAACTTTTGTAATTGAGCAATCACCTAACCAAATTTTGAGTGACGACGCATTAACATAAACAGACACAAGACTCACGAGAGGATTTTAAATTTGAAATTGTTATAGATATCTTCATAATTTTCTGAATATAAAGTTGTGCAATTGATTAACAGTTTATCTTTGTTATAACTAGAGTCAAATTCTAGATTTGGAGTTGTTAGAACATTTCGATAATAACCTAAAGTTAATATACAATAATAATTAGGCTTACAATCATCAAATATTTATTAATTTTAATATATTATAATATTTAAGCAAATATTACTAAATTCATGTAAATTATTAAGTTATCATCTAAATTCGCCACTTATCACAAGAGGGCAATTCGTACGAATGCCCTTAATTTGGGGTGGTCTTTAAGTTTTGTCCTTCAAATTTGAAATCTTTGGTTTTTTCCCTTCACTAAAAATCCCTTGTTTTCGGATTCGAATCCCACTTAGTCAAAAATTAAAAAAAAAGTCGCAAGGTAGTGTTTGGATTTGCAAGGTAGAATTTTACCTTTAGGCCAAGGCAGAATTTTGAAGCAGAGTTTTGCATACAAAATTCAGCCTTAATACCAAAAATTAGTGCTAAAATTGCAAGGACGCCCCACCAAATACTACTCCGACAATAATGCCCGTACTACTAAATTTCTTTACTCTGCGGATGCCCCCAGAGAACAACATACACATTGACTCAGACTTCTAACTATCAACTTCACTAAGATGAAACGCTAAGATGCAGTTCGATAGTATTCCAAACAATAATTTGAATTTTCAGCAGTCAATTAATGCCGGTACCTTCAGGCCAAAACCCTGCCGCTTTGCCTTCAAAACACTGCCTTGCGAACCAAAGATACATGCAAACCAAACATCTGCCTTGTAAAATTCCTTCTTTTTTTTCACTGAGTTGGGTTCGAACCCAGAACCTCAAGGTATTAGGCAAAAGACAAAAATTAAAGACCACCAATTTGAAGGGCAAAAATTAAAGACTACCCCAAAAGAAGGACAATCCGCGCAAAAAAACAAAAAAAACAAAAAGAAGATCACAAGATACATGCATGCCCGCAATGTGCCAAGCAAACAACAAACTTGAACTTGGGTTTCAAAATGTGACACCGGTTTTAAAATTTTTGGTTTTTGGTTGGTTAGATATTGTCATAATATTAAAAAAATGCTTGTGTAAGTTTAAGTTGGTAATTAAAAGATTCAGAAGAATAAATATATAAATGAAAAATGACAATTGAGTTGGCGAATTTCATTTTGACACATTACTCAAACTCAAATTAGTCTATCCATCTTGACTTGAGCAAATTTTTATAGCTTATTGGCGCAACGACGCTTTCAACCTACCAAAATTTAGCACATGCAACACGGGTATTTTATAACCAAAAATCTAAATACTGAAGCATTGTCATTAAAACAAGTACTTAATATAATTAAACAGACCATAAAATGTAGCAATTAATTAAGTTTGTTGATACTGACTGTAAGAAATTGATTGATCTAATCGTCAAAAAGACCGAACAAGGCTTCTTGTTCCTCAGATTCTTCAGCTGCTTCTTCCTTCTTATCCTGATTTGTGTCAACAACATCACCTTGAGAATCAGCAGATTCAACAGCTGTCGCAGTTGCAACTGCAAACTTGCTAGGATCCTAAATTAATTTACCAACGAAGAAAAAAGATTCAGCGTTAATAGAACAAATACTAAAAAGAAAAAGAAAAAGATTTACTTAATGTTGCATCACATTCTCAGCAAAATAACATAGAATTTAAGCATTTATAGTTAATTATCTGGTAAAATGGCAAGAGAAGTCATGTTAAAATTTGATTACACTGTTAGCGTATATCTAGATGGTATATTAAACACAAGAACTAGAAAAAACTGGAGTGAAAATAGCACCCCTTAATAAGTTAGTAAGAGTCCGGAATCAAAATGATCCAATAAAAAACCAATTGAACTAAAATACCCTAAGAAAAAAAAGGGACACCTAAATACCTTTAACGCATCTTTTTCATGCGTTATGTAAAAAGTTGTTCGTTACCCGAGCTTTAAAACAAAAAAAAAACTTGCATAGCGTAGTAAATAGATGCGCTATGTGAATCCAATTAAAAAGATTGTTATATTATAATATTTGTTGTCAACTTTCTGACAAATGGCATCATTGTAAGTATTACTTCCTCCGTTTCAATTTATGTGAACCTATTTGACTGGATAAGATATTTAAAAAAGAGTGAAAACTTTTGAAATTTGTGGTTCAAAATAAGTCTTGAATATTTATGTGGCTGTAAATCATTTCATAAAGTGAATTTGTTTCCAAATTAGGAAAGAGGTCATTCATTTTGACACGGACTAAAAAGGAAATAAATTCACATAAATTGAAACAGAGGGAGTATAATTTTGTTGTCTTAGAAAATGATTATAATACTTTTCTAAATATTATATTTTCGGTTGCCTAAGACACTTAAATTAATAAAGAGGGGAAGTTATTTTTCGTAAGCATAAGCTAAGTATTATTTTTGGCTGTCTTAGAAAATGATTATAATTATTTTCTAAAAATAAATATAAGCCACTTAAATTGATACGGAGATAATTATAATTATTTTCTTATAAAAAATGTAACACGCTTAAATTGGCACGGAGGGATATTATTTTTTCGAAGCATAAGTTAAGTATTATATTTTTTTGTTGTCATAGAAAATGATAATAATTATTTTCTAAATCTTATATCATCGGTTGATTTAAAAAATGATTAAATTATATTTTTAAAAAGAAAAGCAAGACACTTCAATTGACACGAATTTGGGATATTTTTTTCGTAGGCATAAGCTAATTTTATATGTTTGGTTATCTTAAAAATTAATTATAATTATTTTTATAAAAATGTAAGACACTTAAATTGACATGAAGGGGATATTATTTCGAAGGATAAGCTAAGTGTTATATTTCTTGTTGTCATAGAAAATGATTATGATTATTTTCTAAATCTTATATCTTCGGTTGTTTTAAAAAATGATTAAATTATTTTCTAGCCTAATTTTATATGTTTGGTTATCTTAAAAATTAATTATAATTATTTTTATAAAAATGTAAGACACTTAAATTGATATGAAGGGGATATTATTTTGGATCATAAGCTAAGTGTTATATTTCTTGTTGTCATAGAAAATGATTATGATTATTTTCTAAATCTTATATCTTCGGTTATTTTGAAAAATGATTAAATTATTTTCTAAAAATAAAAGCAAAACAATTAAATTGATACGAATGGGATGTTTTCTTTCGCCAGCATAAGCTAAATCTTATTTGTTGGTTGTCTTAATTTTTTTTTAAAAAAATCTACAATTATTTTCTATAAAAGAAAGTAAGACACTTAAATTGATACATAAAGGATATTGTTTTTCCTAAGCATATGCTAGGTATTATAATTTTATTATCTTAGAAATGATTATAATTATTTCTGAATATTACATTTTTTGTTGCCTTAAAAAATAATTATAATTATTTCTAAAAAAAAGTAAGACACTTAATTAATACGGAGGGGATATTATTTTTCATAAGCTAAGTCTCTTTTTTGGTTGTCTTAGAAAATAATTATAATTATATTCTAAAAAGAAGTATAAAACACCTAAAATGATATAGAGATGTTATTATTTTCTTAAGCATAAGTAAGTATACTTATATGTTTGGTTATCTTATAAATAAGTATAACTATTTTTTTATTAAAAAAAGTAAGACATTTAAATTAATATGAGGGATATTATATTTTTCTAAGCATGAGCTAAGTGTTATATTTTTGGTTGTCTTAGAAATAATTATAATTATTTTTTAGAAAGAAAAGTAAGACACGTAAATTAATACGAGGGGATAAGCCTATATTTTTTTAGAAAATATATATGATCTTTTTTAAAGACAATCAATAAATATAAAACTTAGCTCATTAATGATGCAACGCAAATAGACACGACAAACCTTCATTAATACTCCGTCCGTTTCAATTTATGTGAACCTATTTCATTTTTAATCCGTGCTAAAAAGAATGACCCCTTTCCATATTTGAAAATAATTTACTTTTATGAAATGATTTATAGCCACACAAAATATATGTGCCTCATTTTACGCCACAAGTTCAAAAGTCTTTTTTTTTTCCCTTAAACCCCATACCCATTCAAATAGGTTCACATAAATTAAAACGGAGGGAGTATATAAGGTGATGCCTTAGCCTACTCTTAGACTGCGGACTAGTTTGGAAAATTTTGCCTTTGCATAGCGCATTTATTTGTTGCGTTATGCAAGGCTCTTTTTTTTTCTTTTTTTTTTAAAGCTCGGGTAACGAATGTTAACGGGGGACGTTAACACCTTTTTACATAACGCATAAAAAAGTTGCGTTAAAGGTATTTTGGTATCCCTTTTTTTTCTTGGGGTATTTTGGCTCAATTGGTTTTTTATTGAGTCATTTTGGTTCCGACTCAAGTTAGTGAATCCACCTATTTGGGGGTCCGGAACCAAAATGCCCCCAAAAAAACCATTTTGAACCAAAATACCCCAACAAAAAACAATGTCACAAAAGTACCTTTAGCGCAGTAAAATACTGCGCTATAGCAGTTCACGGAGACGGAGCCATTAAGTGCTATAGCGCAGTATTTTACCGCGCTATGCAAATGTTTCTCTCACCTATAGCGCAGCATTTTACTGCACTATACCAATGTTTCGCTCACCTATAGCGCAGTAAAATACTGCGCTATATGACCCAACTAAAATCCCGTCGGGTTCCACCACCGGTCCCTCCAGTGGCAAAAAAAAATTGAAAAACGCCATTGGAGGCGATACCAAGGTGGTCCCCACATCCAAAAAACGTCGTTTTCTATTAAATTTCGTCCGGAAAGTTTAGATTCTTGGTATATTCAAGTCAAGGAGCAAGATTCTAAGTTTGAATTTTGGGAAAAAGCGGCGTACAACTCGATTAAAATAACTCTATAAAAAAATCTCCGATTAAGGTTTTCTACTATGAACTTTTGTTATTATTTTGTTATATACATTATATTCTAAGCATGCTTAACATTTAATTCTTGCTATTTTCCAAAATAAAAAAAAACATTTTTTTTTTGCTCTTGTTCGGACTGGGTAGTGGCTTTTGCCACTGTTCCGATTTTTTTTTGTTTAATTCATTATTTGTTAAATGTTTATGAATTGTTAATTTGTTAAATGTTTATGAATTGGTAACTTGTTATATGTTTATGAGTTGTTAATTTTTTAATTATTTATGAATTGTTAATGAATTATTATTTTGTTAATTGATTATTTGTTAAATATTGATTATGAATTTATTAGTTGTTAAATATTGTTTATGAATTGAAAGAAGTTGATTGGTAATGAATTATTATGTTGTTAACACTTTATTTGGATGATTGTTATGTATTGTTTTGACATTTATCGTATTGTGTTGTATTGTATAGGACCAAATCAGTGGTTACATAAAATAGGACCTTTCGTCGTTACATAACAATAAAATTAAAGTAACAATCAAAGCAAACATTTTATTTAAACTAACAACATAATATAATACAATAGGTAACAGCCATCCAAACAAGTTGTAAATGATTATGAAATGTTAATCTATATAATTTTAAAAGCGTGAATATATATGTTAAATAAAAAAAGATTATCTTAAAAAGAATAGTTAAAGTTCTTCTTTTCATAAATACATAAGCTAACGAAAAAAATGTAAAGTTTGTAGGAAAATATGTGGTCGAGCCTCCTCCTGATCAGACGTGGATGACAGAGTTGACTAGGCTCACCCACTTCGTGCCGGATGCTGCGGCCCAAATATCGGGACAGAGTCGGGTTCAGTTTAGTGCACTCTGCACTTATTTGGAGGGTCTAGATCCGGTTGTGGACGACACCCCGCAGGACGATGTTGATCGTCATGCCCGTTTGTACCTGCTTATTATATTCGGGGGCATATTGTTCCCGAACTCATCGGGTGCCTTTGTCAGTTTACGTTATTTGGTTTTCTTGGAGCATCTGGACCGCTTGGGAGACTACAGCTGGGGCGGTGCTGTTTTGGCGTATCTTTACAGATGCCTGTGCCGAGCGTCTATTGGTGCTGTCAGAGATGTGTGTGGATTTTTTGCTCTTCTCCAGGTAACATTTTAAGTGTGCGTTCCTTTAATGTAAACAAACCTCTTGAAAGGAGACTAAAAAAAACGTATTTTCTAATATCACTTACAGTTATGGGTGTGGGAGAGTATGCTGCCTTTTCAGCCCGTACCTAGGCATCACCTCGAGATTGACATGCCTTATGCGAGGAGGTGGACAACGGGTTTTAACCGGGATGTGGATACGCACCACAATATTCTTCCATTCCGGGACCAGCTTGATCACATGATGGACGATGCGGTAAAACTATTTAAATTTACATTAATAATTTAATTAAACGTCTTTTCTACTTGGTGATCACTTATTTGTATTTATATGTTATGCAGCTATTTATATGGACGCCGTACGCTGCTATATTAGATGGTTTGCCGCACTTCTGTAGGGCAGGTCAGGGGGTTTGGAGGTCGCGGTGTCCATTGATACACCTGGACATCGTAGAGGATCACATGCCTGAGATAAGACGAAACCCTAAAAGATAAATAACTTAAAGCTAATGACTACAAGTCTTCAAACAAAAAAGGACTTCGAACACTTTTCAACCACTAAAACGATAATCCAAAGTATTGCGTATTCTTGATGTATTGAGCCTATTTTATTAATTGTACAAATATAACTAGAGTTCTATATAAAATATTGAAGTTCCGGAATCTCAAAGCATGATTAATATACGGCTAAAATACGTAAAAAAGATAAACTAAGTAAAAAAGAGTGAAAATGTAATGTTTTGGAAAATGGCGGAGTCCTATAGCGCAGTAAAATGCTGCGCTATAGGTGAGAGAAACTTTTGCATAGCGCGGTAAAATACTGCGTTATAGCACTTAACGGCTCTGTCTCCATGAAGTGTTATAGCGCAGTATTTTACTGCGCTAAAGGTACTTTTGTAACATTTTTTTGTTGTTGGGGTATTTTGGTTCAAAATGATTTTTTTGGGGACATTTTGGTTCCGGACTCCCTATTTGGAGACAAAAATAGAGAAAAGGAAATATACTAGTATACAGTACCAGTTTAAGATTCGTGCCAAAATTATAAAGGATTGAATCTGTATAAATATACTGCGTAGTACCATCTTTTTTAACAGGTGTCACTATAAAAGGCGTTGAAATACTATGCTAACAACATAATCAAGTCAATTATCGGTAAATCTATGCACTAAGTAACTAGTGATCTGATAAATATGATAACAAACAATACTGTTGAATGGAAACATAGGTTGACATTTGGCGTTTTTTAGTAATGAGTTAAAATTTATTTTACTGACAGTGTATAGTACTTAAATTCGGATAAAGAAGTGTAAGTTTTGAGCTATTTTTTTGAAATGTAAGTGATCAACTTGTATATTTCTGAAATTTTGAGTTTTAAATTAAGTCCACAAAGATGAATTAGAGTAATGTTCCTAAAATATAGTTCATACCCATTGGAATACTTGTAGGATAATTTTCTTTGCTCTAAATGCTTTTAGGGTTTGAATTCAATCAAATAAAACATAAAAGTATTCTTCATCTTTTCTTGGACATTTTTTTGTGTGGATTGCCCTTCAAAGGCATTGGTCTTTAATTTTTTCCCCTCAAATTGCTGGTCTTTAATTTTTGCCCTTCACCTAATACCATGAGTTTGGGGTTTAAATTCCGGCTCCGTAAAAAATATAATTTGCAAGGCAAAATTTCGTAGCAAAATTAGGCCTATTCGGGCAAAAGTTAGGCATTAAGCTAGTGTTTTGCAAAATTCCAACTGAGTAAAAAAAAAAAAAAAAAAAGTTGCCTTAAACCAAACATCTACCTTAAGGCAGAGTTTGATTGCCTTATGCCTCGAATCAAAACTCTACCTTAAGTCAGGTAGAGTTTGACTGCAAACTCTACTCTAGGTAGAGTTTCAAACTCTGCAATTTTGCCTTGTGAATCCAAACTCTTCCTTACGATTTTTTTTTGACTGAGCGGGAGTTCGAACCCGGTACTAAAGAGTTTTTAGCTAAGCACAAAAATTAAAGACCACCAATTGGAGGGACAAAATTAAAGACCACCCCCCGAATCCTCAATCGTGCAAATGGCCCTTTCTTGGAGGATCGAAGCCTTATGGCCCAACGTGTTCAACATATCATTTGGCCCAAACCAAAATAGCCTTCTAACCCAACTCGTATTCATTCCTCTTCAGCTGGGAATAAAAGGCCCAAGAGCAAGAGTTACTAGACAATAGGGTCCAACTTCACAAATTCCCATTTTTAGAACCTCTATTTTAAAAAGAAAAAGAAAAAAAAAACTACATTTTACAAAGATTTTAAAGTTCAACTGTTTCAAAATTAATTTCGGAGATGCAGATATGAAGATGAAATCACGTGTCTGAAATTGTAAATATTCAAACTATCGGGTCTGAAGTTGGATTTTCTCAACGCCTATTTTCATACCTCAAGTCGAAGAGTTTGAAATTTGAAAGAAGTGAAAATTCATATAGTCAAAATTAGACCTTTGAAGATATAGCAGCAGCATGTTCTTGTTGGGAGGGGCCTTAAAACAACATTTTCTTTAATACATACAGTACCTAGTAAGTTACAAATAGACGACATTCGTTAGTGTAGCAAAGGGCTTTTGTTGGAAGTCATTTTTTAAGAAGAATTAACCTAAATAGCCGTCTACTCAACTGTTTAAATTGAAAATAACCGATGAGTTTATAATATATGTATAATTCATGTATATTATGTGTATAAATGCATAATCCATATATAATCTATGTATAACTGCTAAGAAAAGTAAACAGTGAATTTGTCTAGCTTTTTGTATATTTTTTTATTTTTCAGTTAGATTATTCTCCTTTTTTTCTCATCGAGTTAATTTATATCTTCTCAACAAATTTGATCCAAGCATTTCGATAACGCACTTCACTAGAAATACAAGAGATAAATTATTATAGATTTCCATAAGAATGAACTTATATTTCGCCCCCGTGCATACACACACAAACAAAGCATAGTACTCCATCAAATAAAGAAGCACATGTATATGAGTTGTACTTAAACGGCTATCTAACTAAGTAACTATAGACATGATTTCTTTATCACAAATCTAACATTGTCTTAATTGCATGTCTCATTGTGTCTTGGGGTGACACGATTAGTTTATCAAAATATAATTATTCAATTGCTCATGTTTTACCGGGTTATATTTCCTTATTTATTGTTCAGCCAATTATGACTCAGGGAATCACCCTAACTCCTATATGTAGCTCAATCTGACACGAAAAAATCTATTAAAATATTTAAATAAACAAAAGTGTTTGATACGTTTTATATAGCTATAGCAAAGAACAATTTTTTTATTAGTTTGAGAATTAAGCACACTATAAGAAAATAAACAGAGAAGTTAAAACTTGGTAAGAGTTAGACGTGTTGAGTTATGAATTATGATCAATTATTTAGTCTACCTTGAATCATTCCATCTCGGCTGAAGTACACAAATACCCGATTTTGGGACCACCACTTAAGTCAAATCGCGCCAAAATTTGCAAGTCTATCACTTTAGAACGACTTCAAGCATGTGGTGCTTGAAGTTTCATGTGGCTAAAATTGAGGCATATATATGACTAAAGTTTAGGGACATGAGGTTGACCATTTATGTTTGGACTTCATCAATATGTCGCTGAATTCTGTCATTTTTACCTGAACTTCAGTAGAGGAAAGAGCAAAAAAAAAATTAAATAATGTGTATAAGTTAAATAACAGTGTACAAAATAGGATTTCCCGTGAAATTTTATATCCATCTCCACCCAACTAACTTTGGGCAGATTGACAATAGCATATCTATTGATACAATCCATTTTGGTCCATTCAAATTTAGCCCCAAATGACTCATTTATCAAAATTAATTGTGTTATAATCCGATTCAGTTTTAGTCCCCTCTGTTGTCTCTTCACCCTAAAATTGTACCCAAAAAAAGTTGTTACTTTTCACGTTGCACACGTCATATGTGCAATGTATCATTCAAAAAATGGATTAAACAGTGAGATCTGGACCCTCAATAATACATGTTTTCTTTCCTTTTTGGGTATGGTTTGGTACACATCTCAAGTAGGTGTAATCACTTCAATTCTTTCTAGGCATAATCTTATCTCTACAGTCGATTAAATTAATTAAAAGGTACCTTAAAAAGAAAAGGAAAAAAAAAAAAAAAAACAGCGTCAAATCTACATTTTTTACATCTTGCGATATTATTGAAATATAATGTTAGTGCTAACTTTGACGAAGTGTCGAATGATAGCATTATAAAAGTGAACATTGCAGACCATCTACTGCAATATAGAAAAGTGTGATGCCTTTCGAATAATTAGTTGAAATAAAAAAAAAAGAAGTTGAAAGGTTATAAATATATACCCGCATCGGTTACTTATATTAAATTAATGCAATTTATTATAGTTAAATAATTTAATAAGACAATAATATATAATAATTAATCATGATTAAGTAATAATAACATATGTTCCAATTCCAACACATTTTATATTTGATGTAAACACCCGGGATAAACTTTTAACAAGTTGAACTACTCGACGAAAATAACTTTTACTTGAAAAAAAATAATTAAAAATTGTTATTTATTTGAAATACTTATCAAAAAGTCCAATAATTAAGGACTTGTAGGATGCAAAAATTATAGTTAGGGATGTCTTTCAAATTTTAAGTTTAATTACACATTTTCAAGTGTCGGCCATCATTTTAAATGAATCTAAAATATTGGTATAGTGATAACTGATAAGCAGTAGCAGAGACATGATTTTTATCAAAATTAGGTTCATCATCTAAAATGAGTACATAAAAAAGAATTTGACCTTATATATACATTGTGATTTTCCTACGAAAGAAAGAGGTTTAGATGAACTCTCTTTCGCCCCTCTAACTTCGACCTTGTTGGTAAAATTATATAACACGTGATATGCGGGTTATGCATATAACTGATTCAAACCTTGCTGTGATAACAATCTACTTTAATAGAGAAAAAAGAAAAAACAGGTCTTTGTTTCACCGAGTTTTGAACCTTGCTCATACGAGGATTATTCAGTAAACAAAGACTAAAACTAAAATAAGGATAGACATGGGTTCTTTGCTCCCACCAATAAGTGAAAGAAAGGGAACAAAAATGTCCTGAATAACATTATGTGATATTTCAGCAATTTAGCCGAAAACAGATAAAAGATTAGACAACAATAATTTAGCCAAAGCAATTCTGAGATAAAAGCTTGCATGTTTGAAGTTTGCATGTTTAGTTCTACAGGTTTACTTTTTATGGTCCAGCTGAAATGTTTCGACAGCTTTAGGTATCAAGAATCTTTCACAAATAAATAGTTGGATCTCTTCACTGTTTGCTATGTCATGTGAGATGTTTCCATCGCTTTTACTATCCTTAATGAGACGATTTATAACAATAAAATATTTAAGGCTTGAACAACACAAGTCTTCAAAAGTTTTTTTTTTCTTTTTTAAATTCCGTACCTAGTCAAACAATATCACATAATAGAAATTGAAACTAAGATAGTAATGTTGTTTTATGAAAGGATCATAAAACGATCTACTTGAGAAGGGAAGACGATGGGGCATAACAGTGGAGGGATGAAGGCGATGGTGGAGGAAGAGGCGGGAGCTATTACAGCCAAATACCATTCAGTCAACTAGTGTACATGTAGTGTACACTTTATACTAAATATACATACTATATGTACACTATACATACAATATATATATATATATATATATATACACAACATGTACAACCGAAGTGTATGAGATAGTGTATACTTCGGCCATATTGATAGAGTGGTAGACTGAAGGATACATTTACGTAAGTTTCCATAAAATGAAGGAAGGGAGGGGATGGTAAACAAATTGGCAGGTTTAAACATAGCCATTGTGACAACTCCATGTGTTATTATTGTACTTAAAATTAATTTGAAAAAAATATGTGTAGTTAGCAAATAAGGGCATAGTCGCATTTGGTGAGCTCTTTTACGGAAAGAGGCACCTTAGGTATCGCGTTTGTTACATGAAATGGCCATATGTTGGATATGGTATAATTAAAGTGTCGGAGAAAAAAATTGTATCAGTAATTATTGTATATGGATTTCCAAAGACTTCTAAAGTAATTTTGAGCTGTTCCACTATTGACCTAAGATATGGAAATAGGACAGCATCTTTTGGGACGCACAGCCCACATCCCCCTTAACAATGGTGGGACGCGAGTCACGCGACCACTTTTCCCCTCTTATGTATAAGGCATTCTTTTGTGCGGAGTGCCCTTGAAAGGGACTGGTCTTTAATTTTTGCCTAACAAATTCTTGGTCTTTAATTTTTGGCATTTGCTTAAAATCTCTTGATTTCCGGTTCAAATTCCCGCTTAGTCAAAAAACATTTAAAAAAAAAATCGTAAGATAGAGT